>NC_091439.1:42794240-43123849 GCF_964237555.1 Oryctolagus cuniculus | reverse complement strand
AACAGTCTGCTTGTTACATCAAGTTTAATCATCCTATTTTCAGGAAAAGAAAAAACAATTATCTTTCTTATATGTTTGGTTCTCCTTTTACCTAAAAGCATTCCTCTCTTAAATATTAAAATTTGGAAAGTTATTCAAAGCAGAGAAAACAAGTACTTCTTTAATTTTCCATGTTTTCCCTCTTTGGAAGTATACTTACAATGATATAAATTATGAAAACTTCTTAATTTAAAAGCAAAAGTAAAAAAAATAACAAAAAAATTAATAACTTCAACATAAAAAAGAAAAGTGTTTTCTCAGTGAATGTTTGTGGACCACATTTTAAATAAAATAAATTTGCAGACTTTATTACTGTCAGGTTTCAATACAGTAGAGTTAGCACTCTATCATCTATAAATCAGAAAGTACAACTTTTTCTTAATCTGGTATGGTTTCTACACACATTGTCTTTGCCATGGTAAACCAAGTGTCTTAAGAGCTAAAAGGTTTATATCCAAATTTGACTGTACAATTTCTATAACTTTTTATGCTATACCTAAATTTTGCTTATAAAATCATTAAAAGTAGTTTTGTCATCAAGAGTAATGTGATAAAAGAAAATAAACTGGATTGCATCAAAATCGCAAAACATACCATCAAGAAAGTGAAGACAACTCACAGAATAAGGGAAAGACTGCAGACACTTATACCCAGAATATATAAAGAACACACACAGATTATGTGAACTCTTACAATTCCATAACTTTTCAAAAATTCAATTAAAGCAGCAAACTGGAGATTTCTCCAAGTATATTTAAATGGTCAACAAGCTTATGAAAAGTTGTTGGACATCATTACTCAGCAGGAAAATGCCAATTAAACCCACAATGGGATACCACTTCACACCCTCTGGGGTGGCTATCATCAAAAACTACAGACAATAACATTGTCCATGATGTAAAGAAACTGGAAACCTTGTGCACTGCTGGTAGAGATGTAAAATGATGCAACTACTCTGAAAAACAGTTCAGTAGTTTCTCAAAAAGTTAAACAGGGAATTACCAGAAATTCCATACATAATCATATAATGAAAAAATGAAAACATCTACCCACATAAGAACTTTTACATAAATATTCATAACAATATTGCATATAACAGTGAAAAAATGCAAACCACCCAAATGAATAAATAGAATGTGATACACACACACACTCATAGGAATATCATTGGCAATAGAAAGAAATTATGTATGAACACTTGCTACAGCAATGATACTTGAAAGTATTATGCTAAGTGAAAGAAGCTCATCAAAAAAGAACATATATTATATTAAATGAAATATCCAGAAAAGGCAATATGTAGATAGAAAGTAGATTAGTGTTACTTAAGGCTGGGGGCAGAAGAGAGGGAAAAGTAAGAGCTAACTATTAATGGGTACAAGAATCCCTTATAGGGATGAACATGTTCTAAAATCTTTTGTAGTAATGATTGCATAACTAAGTGTTTATACTAAAACCCAGTGAACTGTAGTCTATAAATTGATTAGATGGGTCATATATAAATTATCTCAATAAAATGATAAAATGCAAGAATAGGCACAGAACCAAATTGGAGCCAAAAGTAAAAAAAGAACAAAGAAAAAAATAACAACATGACTTAATGGCAAAGGAAGATACACTGGAAGCCCTGAGAACAGAAAGAGGAAGTCGAGCTAGGAAAAAATAACTTGGTTAGAAATAACAGACAAAATGGATTAATTACTTCAATATAATCCAGAGCTAGCAATAGCATATCCCAAAAACATGTGACCTACCTACATCTCTGATGAAATTTTGATGTCTATGTCCAGTGTCTACAAAATGTTGGCAGTAATCATTGTGGGGGTTTAAGCTCTGTGTTCCCTAAAGGAAAAGTCAAAATTAAATTAAAAGTATGTAATCCAATAGTGAATACATTAACTTGGTAATTGGTTTTTTATTATATGAGATACAAAGAGAAATTGAAAAACTGAAAACACAACTAAAATAACATTACTCATCAACAGTTACATGAATACAATATTATCTCACCCTAAATAGCTAAATGTAAAACCAATCTTTCATGAATATATTTTTTTAAGATTTTATTTATTCATTTGAGAGGCAGTTACAGACAATGAAAGGGAGACAGAGAAAAGCCTTCCATCTGCTGGTTCACTCCCTAAATGGTCACAATGGCTGGAGCTGAGCCAATCCAAAGCCAGGAGCTAGAAGCTTCTTCCAGGTCTCCCATGCAGGTACAGGGGCCCAAGCACTTGGGCCATCTTCCACTGCTTTCCTAGGCCATAGCAGAGAGCTGGACCCAAAGAGGAGCAGCCGGGACTAGAACCATCACCCATGTGGGATGCCAGTGCCACAGGTAGAGGATTAACTGACTGCGCCACAGTGCTGACCCTTCATGAATAATTTTTAATGCCATCTATTTTATTAGAATGATTTCTCAATAATTAAAAAAGATCTTGAAGACAAATAAGTATTTAAAAATTTTTCTGGCAGTATGGAGCTTAAATATGAAGAGTTACAAGATTTGAAGATTATTTTACCTTAAGAAAAGTACTAGAATCTTTTTAAATCTCTTCTTCATATGGCAAATTTTCTTCCTCCTGTTGCATTTCTAGTTCATCCTTGAAAAAGATTATGTAAATATTTAATGTTCAGGGGCCATTCCTCTATCATATCTTGATTAATACTCAACATAAATGTTTTCTTTCCCTACCCTAAGATGTAATCTTTCAAACTGGCATTAAAGTAAAACACTGGAGTCTTCTTTCTTTATAATGGGCTTCAACTGGTTGATTTTTTACAACAAAATAAAAATTTCATCATTATCATGAATGATACCTGCAACTACTAATGTTTTATTTACTGAATTATCTAGCCTCATTTATCTCATTTATAATACACTACATGTAAGAATTTAGCTTGAGTCATAAAAGAAATAACCACCAATGGGGCTTGTTTTATTTCTTTTAGGTTGAACCATTTGAAAATACCACTTTTATAAGCTGAAAATATTACTTATCAACAATTATACAGGGTTAAGCCCAACAAAATATTTAGAAAAATATTTAGGTTACAAATTAGGATATATCAAAATGCAACACACAAGAATATTCACTAGATTAGTTCCATCATTGAACTTTCTAGTGATTTATGGAAACTATGCTTTATCTTCTTTATTAAATATATACAACAATTAACTTGAAAAAAAATGGAGGTAGGTTTTTTGAGTATATAATACTTTCTTATCAAATAAATATTGCAATTATAATTTTAGAAATTGAGTTTTCTTTGCTTTTTCAGAAATGGTTCTATACTACTGTTTAGACCATGAGTTGCTAAAATATTTTTTTTGTTATAAACTTAACTTATTTTTAAAAATTTATTTGAGAGAGAAGGAGAGAGAGAAAGCTCCCATTCATTGGTTCACACCCAAATATCCACAACAGGGGAGAGAGGAAGCCAAAAGCTGTGAACTCAATCCAGGCCTCCCACAAGGTAGCAAGAACTCAATTATTTAAGACATCATAATTGCCTCCCAGGGTACATGTTTGTAGGAAGCTGGAATCAAGAGCAGAACTGGCACTCGAACTCAGGCACTCCAATATGGAATACAAGCATCCTAAGCTAATGCTGGACACAGGATTTATTTATTTTATTGACTATATAAAATTATTCCATTTTCTACTTGCCTTATATTCTTCCATTTTGTCATCATCTGTCTCCCCTTCATCCAAGTACTTACGTTTGCATTTGGAGCAGAGGTATCATAGGAAGCCCTAACAACAAAATATGCACATCACACATAAATATATACAAGATGTATAAATGCACATAATAATAACATTAAATAACAGGTTATAAAACAGAACAAAGAAAATTTTTCCTGATTAACTAGTAACTATTTACTCAGTTTATAAATCATCCAAAGTCATAAACCTTATTAATTAGTAATGTTGTGCTTTATTTTTACAAAAGCAACTGAATGAGACAATAAGCTGTTTGAAGGATATATTATAAAAAGAAATTTCTATATTATGTCTCATCAAAAAGCTTCTGCACATAATTACATATAATTTTAATCTGTGCTGAGCAAAATTAATATCCAAATTCATAACTACAGTATTCAAAAATTCTATAACTTTCTAAACTATCAAAAATACTATTTTCAAGGTAAAATATATTTCCTTCTGTAAAAATTTTAGAAATATGCAACTATTTCTGATATATAAGCTAATTCTTCATCTGACATTTTCTAACCTGTAAATGAGAACTATATTTTTTGAAAATATTTCATAAATTGACAATAAAATCCACACACTCCAAACCATTAAAACAACCACCCTTTCAAAATACTAACATGCCAATAAAAAGGAAAAAAACAAAAACAAAACAAATTCTTTGACCTGCAAGTTTCTCTTGTTTCAGCAATTTCTCTCTGCTCATCTTTGCTGTTTAGCACAGCACCTATGCTGTCAGCACTTTCAGCTCCCAACTGAGAAAAGGCAAAAACCAAGCCAAACCAAACAAAAAAAACTGGATCACAATGCACTACATAGCATTTCTAGGCATTTAATATATCAAGTATCAAAAATAAAAATAAAAATAAAAAACATCTCGCAGAGCAAACAAATAGATTAATTAACCTGCAAGACAAAGTGAAACACCTTGGAACAAAATCACATTAACTAAGAATAATTTTAACAGATAGAAAAGCATTTTATGTATTCAGTTATATTTGAAATGAATACATTTACCTTTAGCCAATTTCCTAGTTTAAAATAAATAATAAAACATGATTTAGTAGTGGTAGCATCTGAAAAGCAACAGTATTTATAAAGGGTGTAGAAGCATCTTATGTCCATAATCTACCAAAAATGGATCCAGTTTTTTTCAAGCTAAGTTTTTCTAATAATTATAAAATGTAATGTCACTTTTGGTTGGCAGCTGGGAAAATTTCACAAAATATAACAAATAGAACCAAATTATAGTTAAGAAAAGACTGGCTATAGAATAGGAACAATTTAGGGAAAACTTTAGAAGCCACAAGAAGAAAGGCAGAAGGTAATTCCTAGGCATTGAAAAATCTAGAGGAACACTTTTAAGTACAAGAAAGGTATGAACAAATCTGCATTAAATAATCTCTTTAGTTCAGGGGAGGCGAGAAGGCATACTAAAGTATCAGAGCAGCAAGTCACCAGCCTTGATCTCAAACACTGCCTCCCAACCTTTTATTCTACCCACTTCATATGATTCTCCTCAGTTTTCTCTAAGGATAAATCTCTTTTAATATATTAACTGTTTCTGAAATTTCAACTCCTTCATACAATCCTCCTGACCCGTTTTCTCTTTACTCAGTAGGCAATACATCTATCTACTTCCTATAGTTGGAGTGCTTTCTAACTTTCTTCGTATGATTATCTATTCCGCTTTTATATCTCAGGAGAGTACAAGTTTCTTCAAAGATAATTCTTCCATGATTATTATATATAATGATTATATATATATATATATATATATATATATATAGGACAGGTAGCCCCCTTCCATTGCTCACTTTTTTACAGTTTTTCTTAATAATTTTATATCTTAACATAAGTTTAATTATTTTCTTTTCTATTTGTGCTATTTTATAGTTTCTATCACAACTTCCAATTATTTCATTTGTAACTGAATCATTTCACCAGTTTACTTTTGTTCACTTCTTCCTGATAAGCTCTAAACTCCCTGAGGCTAAGAACCCTGACTGCCTTGTTGGGATGCATATGTTTACCAAGTAGTAAAATGCCTGATAGATCTTCAACACATATGTGTAGAATGAAGGAAGATTTTCTACTAGGATCTACATTAGGATACAATGTATGACCACAGAAATGCTTTAAGTTAAAAAAAATATTATATGTTGCAGAGAAATCGAGAAAGAGAGGAAGAGGGCTCATATTTGCTGGTTTACTTCCTAAAAGTTCCCAATGGCCAAGCCTTGGTAACATGGGTTGCAGAAGCCCAACTACTTGAGTTATCATTCCTTCCTCCCAGGGTCTACATCAGGAGTTATAAATCAGAATCAGGAATCAAATCCAGACACTCCAATTTAGGACCTGGACATCTTAGCTGCTATGTTAATATTTTTTTTTAAATTGTGAAATGACTAGATCAAGACAACAACAGAGTTTTACTATGGTGGAACTAAGTACATTACTTTAATAATTATGAAAATTTGGCATTAAACAAAGGCATATATGATTTTTTAAAATAAAGCTACAAGTTAAAGTAACAAGTAGGGAGTAAATGCTGTGGTACAGTCGGTTAAGCTACTGTTTGTAATGCCATCAACCTATATTGGTGTGCTAGTTCAATTCCCATCTGCTCGGCTTCCAATCTAGCTTTTTTCTTGGAAGGCCATGGATGGCGGCTCCAGTCCATGAGGCAAACCTGGATGGAGTTCCAGGCTCGTGGCTTTAGCCTCTGTGCGGGCCAGCCACACCAGTCGAATGGAACCTGAAGGAGGGAGTGGGAATGAAAAGAGGGCACAGAGAAGTGGAGCCAAGACAACAAGGCTGATCAAGGCTCATTTATTCTAATGTCTCGGTGGTATTTATACATAACCAGCTGTAGATCAAAGAAGCACAAAGAAGTACAAAAGATAACAACATATGTATGCAACTTTTTGGGGCCTCCAATAGTACAGATAATTTTAACAGAGTGTTCTTGATTAACATCCTCCTTCAGGATGGGAGTATATGACTTTCTTATCCCAAGAACTCCACAAGCCAAGACTGTCCTTGATTTGTCCAAAGGCTGCCTACATCTCCCCCTTTTTTATTTTTATTGAGAATGGCCTCTGTCTTAGGTTGCCTTCAGTCATCTCTGCCCTTACCCGTCATTGGTAACTCTGGCAGCTTGGCCTAGAGTCCTGTCTTAGGTTGGTACAGGATGCTGAGTGTCTTACCCGTCTTTGAGGACCATTCCAGCTAGGCATTGGGAGAGAGTTAAAAATGGATATGATATTAGGCCAAATATCAATTATTTTGATTACAAAGGAAGTTTAGTATCAAGTTTTAAATGATGGATCTCAGTCCATATAGACTGTAGCAAAGTTAACATAAGTTGTAAAACACACGGAAAACATCCCATACAAAGGAGGAAAAGCAATAGTGGTCCAGCCAACATTAATAACCAATGGATCCATTGGAACCCTCCAAATGATAGGGGGTTGGTAATGAACATGTGTTGCATTTTTTCTTAGCCCAAGAACTCCACAAGCCAAGACGGGCCTTGATTTGTCCAAACGCTGCCTACAAGCCTCAGCCCTGCCTGTTATGGGAGATAAAAGACGTCTGTCTCCCTTTCTCTGTTATTCTGCCTTTCTAATAGACACATACATTTCTTCCTCCTCCTCTTTTTTTTTTTTTTTTTTTAATGGAGGTAAAATTTTCTAGCCAAGCAGTAGTTCAACTGCCAACATCATTGTCTGGGAGTTACTGCACCCAACTTTCTCACCCAAAAGACAAAAGCAAACTAGGCAAATCACACACATGGTATCTTGTCAATTAACAAATGTGTTTATTAAAAGTCTACTTTGTGCAAGAAGCAATGCTAAGGTAGATTAATCCAACAGGAATCAAATGCAAAGACTGCACTCAAACTCGTTATATGCTATATGACAGTTATATAATAAGTAGTGGAAGAATCAATGGTAAGGAAAATTAAGCTTATAGAAAGTGCATAAGCCTAAGAGATTAAGATAAATTTCATCACTAAGTTCTGGGTTGCACCATGAAGATAGATGAAATTCAGAAAGGAAGGAAAGCAACTTTGAAAAACCATAAGGTGTATACTACATAAATCCTATCCCAGAGAGTAATAAACAAGTCTGTCATGTTCACACAGAGAAAGGCAAGTGAAACGCTCAAGCTACTGTTTCACAGGGCATTCTTGGTTTGCATCCAACTGGAAGACCAGGAGATAGCTAGTATACCAGAACGAGCGTGAAAAGGCCTAAATTACAATTGTAATTTGCAAACTTACCAGCTCTGTGACCTTGCTCATCTCTAAGCTTCCATCATCTAATTTGTAGATTTGAAGAAAGGATTTAATAAATGACAGTCATTATTAAATTTTATGCACTTAGTAAGCTCTTTGAGGGTCATTACTTTTGGTGCCAAAACAATTTTCATGGGGGACAGGGCAATATTTTGGACTGGAAATTACACACACACACTCACACACACTATACATATATATACTCCCACATCTGTGTGCATGTATATATACATATATGTAAAATGAGGAGGAAAAAATAGTAGAGGAAAAATATGGTTGGTGGAGGAAGGGATGGTTGGGGGAGAGAGACCCAACACTGACAAAAAATGGCCACTTATTTAAAAGAAGTTTGAATAAAGGCGTCAAAACTTCAACGTAATTTTCTGGTTAAGAACTTCAAGTACTATACATCAGAAAGTGTAAAACTGTTAAATCAACAAATAAAAAAATCTTAAGCCCCCCCAAAATGGAAATTATGAAAATCTGTGTCCCTAAAATAAATGCAATAGTGCAAGTCTTTTCCTCCAACATGGACGACCTCATTCAAAGGGGGAAAAAAAGGACAGAATTTTACTCATATTGCCCAGTATATGTAAAACAAAACCTGTTCATCATTTGCTAGTTTACTAAACAGCAAACAGTTGCATAATTCAGAACCAATTTGTTACTATGTCAAGTGCATTTTTTTTTTTTACTAAGATAGAATGGAGAAGTCTTCCATGCTAACAAGTAGCTTTAAGTGGTCACAATTATTTACCCCACTTCTTGCCTGAAACATCAGAAACTGATATGTACTGATTGCTCCAAGCATAACATTGGATAACCTTTGCCATAGCTGTGGTTTACTGGAACTTCCCATACAGACAATACTCGAGCAGCTACAAACTTTGCTCACAGAATTGTTTAGAGATTCATGTAAAAATAAAAGATGTCATCCCAGACTTAAATTCAGGAGCCATTTGGGTGCTGACATCAGTTCAAGAAATTGTGCAAAATGAATGACAGTTCCCTGCCCCCAAAATAGAAAATGCAAACACTTAAGAGCTGCTGTTCTTTCCCCCCAAAAATTGCAGTATCCTCACTTCAGGTGTACTTGCCATTTATGGAATCTAACCACTTTTAAAATGCCACTAAAAGTACATCAAACTGACAGACTTTTCTAAGCATTCAAGTGATTTCAACGGTCACAATGAAGCTAAGAGAGACGTCAACTATAGACTTACTCAAATAATTGACTTCCTCCTCCCTCCCTCCCAAACACACAAGACTCCCTCCCACAGAGAGCAAAGTTGTTAACTGAAAAACAAGATAAATAATATGCTAGTCCATTTTACTGATTTTAAAGATACTGCAATTTTTATATACTTCAATGATTTTTCAATATTTCGCAGCTGTTTGGCTTTGCAGCACAGCAATTCATACACTATACTGTACAAAACTACCAGCCAGACTGGAATGATGTATTAATAGAAGAAACCATCATGCTTATTACATTACCAGAGAACAAAAATACAATGAAGACAATTTTCACTGTACACAGTTTAAAGAAAGGAAAAGGGGGAGGAGGAGTGTGTTGAGCAGCCAACCATCCCTGCACTGAAGAGGGGCAGGTAGAAAAAACCTTAGATGTGGAGCTACTAAATCTGGTCTAATATTTAAGACCATAACATTTGAAGTTCTGATTTTCGTTATTTACTTCGTAACTAAATGATTTCCTTCTGGAATATACTTGTAGTCTTGTTAAGATTTATGTGTACTCACTCATAATTCATTTGTCAATACCTACTAGAGTCTCTGATACTTTTTTTAGTGTAAAACTAAAAAATCATTACATGAATGTGTTTTAAGTCAAAGATTAAAGTTTAGAATGTGTGAGTGAAGCACCTTATGCGGTGGCAACAAATGTTTTTTAAAATAACATGATAAAAGAAGTTGGTAAAAAGACTTCAAAAGGATACCTGGATTGTCCAATAGTGAAATGCCTGAGAGACAAAGGACAGATCTGATTCCGAATTCCCACAACTTCAACAGTATATCACAAATCTGTTCATCAGATCATAAAAGAGGACAGGTTTCAGGTATGCATTTACTAGTACTAAATTATTTATGAAAACTAACGGCAAAGATGCCTCATTAAAGCCTATGATCATTTCCCTAATCACATGTACTGATCTGAATGGAAGAATGGAAAACAAAGCCCTGACTTTAAGCAGATGGGGGACAATCTGTATTTTATACATGTGTACTCTAATCAGCAAACGTTAATTAACTCATACTCAAGAAGCAGTGAAAAATGGTAAACAAGACAAGCTTTGCTGAGAGGAACATAGGTTCAATATCCTGCTGGAGACGTGAGTGACCAAGGCTAAAAGTACTTAACCTCTAAACCCTATTTCACTATTGAAGAAATAAATAATAACATCCATTTCAAGGGGTTGCTGTGAATGATCAGAACATTGTGTATACACAGTGTATACATAAGATAAGATGCAGGCTCTAAAATTTTACTACTACTTATCTTCAGAAATGATCCCAAAGAAAGCACTGTTAACAACGAAGCCACATTTCAAGAATTGATGCTGACTACGAGAAATAACAAGACACAGAACACCATCTGAATACTGAAAGGAAATCTAGGGGACACGTCGCTTCTCCTTCCACGAACTGCAGTAATTTACTTATAGACCAAAGCTTTGTATCCTCCTCGTGGAGGCCCTAGCCAGACACTTGGCATGCGTTCCTTAGAGGCTACTGAAAGTAATCACAGCATTCTTTTTTTTTTCCCCCCACAGGCAGAGTGGACCGTGAGAGAGAGAGAGAAAAGGTCTTCCTTTCCGTTGGTTCACCCTCCAATGGCCGCCGCGGCCGGCGCACCGCGCGGATCCGAAGCCAGAAGCCAGGTGCTTCTCCTGGTCTCCCATGCGGGTGCAGGGCCCAAGCACTTGGGCCATCCTCCACTGCACTCCCTGGCCACAGCAGAGAGCTGGCCTGGAAGAGGGGCGACCGGGACAGAATCCGGCGCCCCCACCGGGACTAGAACCCGGTGTGCCGGCGCCGCAGGCGGAGGATTAGCCTAGTGAGGCCTAATCATAGCATTCAGTGTGGCACCACAACGACCGCGGCAGGAACTGGAAGAAAGTTAGGTCACGACGGGAAATGAGAACAAGACCAGAGGCCCAGGGCTCAGGGTCGCGGGATCAGGAAGGCGCTGACAGAATTAGGAAGCAAGGACAGAGAAAGGCAGGAGAACGACAGTGCGGTCGCGCAGGCGCATCTGAGATCCCTCCCCACCTGGGCCATCCCTGGCTGCTGACCTGTTGTGCAAGGAGCCGTCGCCGTAACTTCTGCCGCTCTCGGATCTCCTGCAAGCGGCTATCCATGTTCCGTCTTTCACCACCCGAATACTCGCCACTCTTGAATGAACCCCTGTCCAATCTCGCGAATCACTGGAGCAAACTTTACAAGGAAATACCTCCTGCGACTGCACACCAGCAAGGATTTCCTCTACTCGGATTTCCGACGAGACCGGAATTGGCGCGCCCAGATCCGGAAGTCCCGCCTCCTATCGGACGCCTGCAATTTGACGCCACCTGGAAAGGACCCAATGAGAGGCGTTGCTGCGCTAGAGGGGTCTCAAGCCTTTTGGCCGCTGAGCGCCGCCCAGAAGTGCTCTTTGGTGGTCCGCCATGGGATCATCCAGAATCGTTTTTCACTTCTCTCTCTTTGGTAGGTCATCAGTATGGTTTAAAATACTGTTCTGATGGCCGGCGCCGCGGCTCACTAGGCTAATCCTCTGCCTGCGGCGCCGGCACACCGGGTTCTAGTCCCGGTCGGGGCGCCGGATTCTGTCCCGGTTGTCCCTCTTCCAGGCCAGCTTTCTGCTGTGGCCCGGAAAGGCAGTGGAGGATGGCCCAAGTGCTTGGGCCCTGCACCCCATGGGAGACCAGGAGAGGCACCTGGTTCCTGGCTACGGATCAGCGCGATGCGCCGGCCGCAGCGGCCATTGGAGGGTGAACCAACAGCAAAAAGGAAGACCTTTTTGTCTGTCTCTCACTGTCCACTCTGCCTGTCCAAAAAAAAAAAAAAAGTTCTGAAATGTTGATTCGCTTTTCCATTAACTCCCTAGTTGACACCCCTGATGTTTTAAAGCTTGACAGATGTCCCCCCACCCTTTTTCTCCTTAAGATGTATTTAATCGTTTAAAAGGCAGAATTATAGAAACAGAAATATTTTCCACCCATCTACTCACTCCCAAATGGCTGCAAAGCAGGAGCCCGGAACTCCATTAGGGTCTCTCACGTGGGTGACAGGGCGTCAAGCACTTCATCCATCTTCCACTGCTTTCCCAAGCCTGTTAGCAGGGAGCTGAATCAGAAGTGGAGTAGCTGGCATGCTAGTGCTCATTCGGGATGCTGGCTTCAGAAGCGATGCCTTAACTTGCTGGACCACAATGCCTGCCCCTCAGGACTCATTTTTAACTGCAAGCACAAACTCAGCTTGCCCAGAATTGAAGCCTGGCCTCTTACTACCTGAGTGACCTTGGCTAGTCAACTACCTCCTGAGCCATAGGGTTTTTTTTGTTTGTTGGTTGGTTGGTTTTTGGTGAAATAGGAGTAATAAGAGTACCTACTCAGAGTTGTGAAAATTGAAAGAATAAATGGCATCTGGCATGATGTGTGTTATATATACCTCATGATCTCATTTTTTTTAAGATTTTATTTGTTTATTTGAGAGATAGAGTTACAGTTTGAGGGAAAGAGAAAGAGAAGGGTCTTCCATCCACTGTTCACTCCCCAAACGACTGCAATGGCTGGAGCAGGGTCGATCTGAAACCAGGAGCCAGGAGCTTCTTCCTGGTCTCCCACACGGGTGCAGGGGCCCAAACACTTAGGCCATCTTCTACTGCTTTCCCACGTCGTAGCAGGGAGCTGCATTGGAAGAGAAGTAGCCAGGACTAGAACCAGCGCCCATATGGGATGCCAGTGCTGCAGGTGGAGGATTAGCCTACTGTGCTGTAGCACTGGCCCCCTGATCTGGTTTTGAAAGACAATTTTAAAAGAGGTGTTCTAAAAAATTTCTTGAGTAATGGTGGCAATATTTTTAAAAATTGATTTCCAGGGAGCATATGCCATAATACATTTTTGAAAATATGAGTTAATGTATGTTTCTTTACAGATTGGTGGCACTTTGGCCTCTGGCATAGCAGTTAAGACTCTACCTGGGACATCTGCATCATACATCAGTGTGCTTGATTTGGAATCCCAGCTTCCCTTCTGATTCCAGCTTTCTCCTAATGTGCACCCTGACAGGCAGCTATGATGACTCAAGTAGTGGAGTCCCTGTCAGCCAGGTAGGGGATCTGGATGGAGTTCTGAGAAGCTGACTTCAGCCCGACCCAGCCCTGTCTGTTGTGGACATCTGAAAATTTGTGGGCATCTGTGTATCTGCGTTTCAAAGAAAAATAAATACCCAAAAATCAGTTGGACCTCTTACCTGCTAATTATTTGAGTAGTAAACTGGTTTAAACTATTCAGCAATGATGGTAATGGACATTTGTTTACACAAATCTTTACTGCTATTGAACATTTTATATGACAAGCACCATGTTAGAGCTTAGATCCTAGCAGAAATCAAAGATTAAATAATTCAGTTTTTCTTTATGGAGGTATATTGTGTAAGGAAATTTTTTTTTTTCCTGGTAAGGTACTATTTCAGTTAATTGACTGTGGTCTTTCATTCCAGTACTTCACCTACAGCTGCTGCAAGATGATGGTTGGGCTGGGTGTCTGCAAGCTACATACATTTCACACCTTTCCCTGACAGATGACTTCCAGTAAGATTGTGCCTACAGGAGGAACAGGGAGGAAATCAGAAGGTGGAACAATGGAAAGTATTGTTTTTCTTTACTTTTACTTTGCTTCTGGCATCCAAGGGAATGGCTATGTCCTGTACAAAGCCCACAATCAGTTAAAGCTGTTGCTCCTTTCCTCAAACCCCCAATGTGGCATCGTAGTAGTGGCCTTGCTTTTGAGCTGACAATACAACCTTCTCTCTTATGTATACCAGCTGTAAGACTGGTAGCCACTTGCAGTTAGGAGTTTCTATTTTAATTTCACTTTCCCCTTTTGCTCTTCTACCCCCATTATCTGTGTAACCATTTCTCTGTAGTAACTGGTGTCTGGTTAAAATACTTTGAATGATTTCTGTTTTCCCACATGGGAATCTGACTGATTAAAGATGCAGATGTGTACTACCTTACAGTATTTACAAAGCCACTGGAATCCTTCAGAAAGTTTTTGCAGTTTTTACAAAAATGGGAATATAATTCTAAAACCTATCTCTCCACCAGTGAGATTTTAAAACACCAGAGCACAGTAGAGTAGTATATGTGCCTACAACTAATGTGTTTTCATCATGGCAACATCAGAGCCACCAGAGAGTCTGTGTCATAGTAGGAGGAAAGAGAATAAATTGAGGAAGTTCCTACATGATTCTTCTTTGAAGAAGCAGTTTAACTTACATGCACTTATATTAGAAAGGTAAAAAGAGATCCACATTACAATGGATACATTTCTCCCTAGCTCCTTGACAATGACTCCTCTGAACGTATATGTCCAACTGCATTTTATGAGAATGACCTCCACAATCTCTGCTATGGTTGGAATGTTTTTGTCCTCTACAAAAAGTAATGTTCAAAGTTTATCCTCAATCCTTCCTGAATGAGGTTAGGTGCCCTTGTTACAGGGCTTGGTGAGGGCAAGGATTGGGGCACAGCTGGCTAAGCAACTTGTTATGATGCTGGAATCCCCTAACAGAGTGCTGACTGGAGTCCTGCCTGCTATGCTTCAGATTCAGCTCTCTGAATATTTCCCAATAAGAGCCCTCACAGCAGCCCTATGAAGCTGCCTTCCAAGACCCCCACCAAGGTGGTGCCCCGGCCTGGGGCCTCCCTGGCCGCCAAGGAGCCCAAAGCCTGACAAGGGCAAGGGCCCGCCTTGGACAGACTGCAAGCGGTGGCAGCGGCGGTGGCACAGCCCCGGCATCAGACTCCGCTGACCCCGGCCAGGGCCCGAGGTGCCGGCCCCACACTCGGCCATTGAGGAGAAGGTGATGAAAGGTATCGAGGAGAACGTGTTACAGCTCCAGGGCCAAGACCGGGCCCCGGGCCCTGAGGTCAAGCATCACAACACCAGCAGCATCTCCAGCTGGTTCGGCCTGAAGAAGAGCAAACTGCCGGCCCTGAACCGCCGCACAGAGGCCCCCAAGGGCAAGGAGGGGGCCGGCGGGTCTCCCCGTTCCGCAAGGAGGTTAAGATGGAAGTGCGGGAGCTGGAAGCCGAGAGTCTCAACATCCCCACCCTGGTAGCCAAGGCCGAAGACCTGCGGCGGGCGCTGGAGGAGGAGAAAGTCTACCTGAGTAGCAGGGCCCACCCGCGGCCCTGGGGCCCAGCCTGGGGCCCCACGCCGGGCCGCCAAAGAGCTGGCAGGACCCCAGGCCTGAGTACGATTTCCAGCCCTGGTGACCTCCAACCCCAAGAACCCCTGGCTGGCCTGCAGGCCCCGCAATGGCCTTGTGGGCCCACTCCAGGGCTGCGGGAAACCTCCCGGGAAGCCAAGCAGCGAGCCGGGGCGGCCGGGAGACCCCCTAGCAGGACAGCCTGGCCGAGGCAGTGCCCGCCTCACACTTCACAGCCTGTGGTTCCTTGACCGGAACCTTGGCCAGTGGCATCGGCACCTTCCCACCCCCAGACCATGGCAGCTGCGGGACGCCCAGCAAGAATCTTCCCAAGACCAAGCCTCCACGGCTGGAGCTGGAGCTCCCTCCCGGGGTGCCCCCAGCCCGGCCCCCGCCCTCACCAGAGTCCCGCGCCCTGCCCACACCCTGGAGCGGGAGGTGCCGGCCTAGAGGAGCTGCTGGTGAGTGGGCGGCACCCCAGCTTGCCTGCCTTCCCGGCGCTGCTCCTGGCCGCCCCGAGCCACCGTGGCCATCTGAAGGGTCCCGAGGATCCCTGTGAAGACCCAGGCCCAACACCCCCCCCCCCCCCCCCCCCCGTGCAGCTGGCCAAGAACTGGACTTTCCCCAACACCAAGGCAGCGGGCAGCTCTGCCGACCCTTTCCTGTGCTCGCCTCGACAGCTGGAGGGGCTGCCCAGGACCCCCCTGGCCCTGCCCGTGGAACCCCCTGGTCCTGCCCGTGGACTGGAAGCGGAGCCTGGAGCCCAGCCGCCGGTCCCCCAGCCTTCGGGGCAGCCGCACCCCTAGCACGTCTGCGTGGTCAAGGAAGGCAGGGCGGCCAGTGGGGGCCTTCCGGCTTGGAGGCCTCGGAGTGTCTCAGTGACTCACTGTATGATTCACTCTCCTCCCGCGGGAGTCAGGGCTGAGAGCCGGCCCCCTGCGCTCTCCGTGCTGCCCAGAGACGCCGCAAGGCGGCAGGTGCATCAGAAGAAGCTGGCGGGGTCCCCGGCACAGCCCACCGCCCAGGCTCAGCTCAGGGAGAGACCCCCCCCCACCAGCCGCGGCCCCTTCTCACCCAGAGTAAGGCTCTTTCTGCAGCGTCCAGGGGCTCCCACGGCCGCCATGGTCCAGTCCCCAGCCCCCAGCCCCCACATCGGGCTGAGCCATCTTGTGGTGCTGGGCTTCCGGCCCACCAGCTGTGCCATCTCTGCCCAACCTGGCTGCTCCCTGCCCTGAAGGCCCCGTGGGGTCGTCCCAGGACCCCGCACTGGTGGGGTGTGGGGTGCGGGGGACAAGTTGCCTTCTGCCTCGCCCTGGCCCTCCCTGCTGTCTGGATGGTGCTGCCCCCACCGCCACACACACACTGCCCCATGTCCTTGGGGTTGATTTGTCTGTCTGGTGTGTGTGTATATATATATATATATGCACCTGGCTCGGTCCCCCCCCCTCCCCCAGCACCGCACTGCAGTTAATTTATCTGTCGTTACAAAACGTGGCTGCTCTGCTTCCAGCCTCATTGCATTTTGTAAGCAGAACTTTTCAGGAAGGCAGATACGATAATATTAGTGTCTGAATCTGCTGGTTGTTTCTGCTTTCTCCCTATACTTTGTAAAGAACTGACACTCAGTAGATCTGGAGGACGACCCTGTTGATTTGAGTACTACTCTCTACCGAGTTTTGTTGGAAAAAATGCTTCCTATTTTTTTTATATTCAGATTTACTTTTTTGAAAGGCAGAGTTACAGAGGGAGCTGGTCCAGGCCAAAGCCAAGAGCCCAGAATTCCATGTGAGAGGCATGGGCCGTTTTCTGCTGCCTTCCAGGGTACGTTAGCAGAGAGTTGGACTGGAAGTGGAGCCGCCAGGACTGGAATTTGCACTCTGATTATCAGATGCCTGTGTGGCAGGCAGCAGTTTCACCTGAAAGTCCTTAAAACACTAATCCTGCAACCATCTCAAAAATCTGTGGGATTTGGCCGGCGCCGCTGCTCACTAGGCTAATCCTCCGCCTAGCGGCGCCGGCACACCGGGTTCTAGTCCTGGTTGGGGCGCCGGATTCTGTCCCGGTTGCCCCTCTTCCAGGCCAGCTCTCTGCTGTGGCCAGGGAGTGCAGTGGAGGATGGCCCAGCTGCTTGGGCCCTGCACCCCATGGGAGACCAGGAAAAGCACCTGGCTCCTGGCTCCTGCCATCGGATCAGCGCGGTGCGCTGGCTGCAGCATGCTGGCCTCGGCGGCCATTGGAGGGTGAACCAATGGCAAAAGGAAGACCTTTCTCTCTGTCTCTCTCTCTCACTGTCCACTCTGTCTGTTAAAAAAAAAAATCTGTGGGATTCAAGAGTTAATGTGATGAAACATTCCTTTAGAATAAAAATAATTTAGGGGCCAGTGCCGTGGCTCATTTGGCTAATCCTCCGCCCGTGGCACCGGCATCCCATATGGGTGCTGGGTTTTAGTCCCGGTTGCTCTTCTTCCAGTCCAGCTCTCTGCTGTAGCCTGGGAGGGCAGTGGAAGATGGCGCAAGTGCTTGGGTCCCTGCACCTGCATGGGAGACCAGGAAGAAGCACCTGGCTCCTGGCTTCGGATTGGCGTAGCTCCGGCTGTAGCGGCCATTTGGGGGGTGAACCAACAGAAGCAAGACCTTTCTCTCTGTCTCTCCCTCTCACTGTCTGTAACTCTACCTGTCAAATAAATAAAATTTAAAGAAAAACCAATTTATTCCTAATTTATCTGCTTTGTAAGTTGTTTCCTCCCTGTATGCTGTAGTTGTATGTGTCCCACAAAAACCATGTGTTGGCAATTGCATCCATTAACACAACAGTGTTGGGATGAGGGGCCTAATGCATGCTGATTAGGCCATGAATTCTAGAGTGGATTATCAAAGTAGTGGGGTTGTGACTGTGGAAACCTAAAGGATGTGGTGGTCTCTTTCTTTCTTGCTCTCATTCCCAATCTCTCACCTGCTCTTACCCCCCCCCCCCCACTTTCTGGCATGGGAAGATGCAGAAAGAAGGCCATTTGCAAATGGCAGCCCCTTGTCTTGATCTTCTGCTGGCCAGCCTCCAGAACCTGTGCCAATAAATTATGTTCATGACAAATTACCCAGTCGCAGTAGTCTGTTAAAACAATAGGGAGTAAACATTCTGTACATATACCTCTGCATGACAGAAAAATATTGAGTTAAAAACGTGTCACAATAGTGGAGATATCGACTGGCGCCATGGCTCACTTGGCTAATCCTCCGCCTGCAGCGCTGGCACCCCAGGTTCTAGTCCCGGTTGGGGCACCAGATTCTGTCCCTGCTGCTCCTCTTCCAGTCCAGCTCTCTGCTGTGGCCCGGGAGTGCAGTGGAAGATGGCCCAAGTGCTTGGGCCCTGCACCCACATGGGAGACCAGGCAGAAGCACCTGGCTCCTGGCTTCGGATTTGTGGGGAGCAACTCGGACTAGACTAAGTTACTGGAATTAAGACTTATTCTATGCATCTGCTCTCCCACAATATGGCGCTGAGAGAAAGAGACCAAACAACTTCTACGCAGCTGCCTCTCGCCAACTTGACTGGTAAGCTGCAGGAGCTGATCCTGCTCCTGATTGGAGGAGAGCAGCGTGCTCGGCGTGTGGGTGGCAGAGTTGGGATCGGTGGAAGAGGACTATAAAGGAGGAGAGAGACAACATGCACCAGGGACATCCGGATAACATCTGAGCAGCCCCCAAGAGAGCTGGCCGGCGGTGTGCCACTCCTCCGCAGAAGTGGGGAAAGTGGCAGGGGGAGCCGCCCCTCCACGGAGGTGGAGGGGTCGGCAGCCAACCCGGGAAGGACTAGCAGCAAACCCAGGAAGGGACGAGCAGACGAAAGAACAGCGCAGGGTCCTGTGTCGTTCCTCCGCGAATGGGGGAGCGACAGGATTGGCGCAGCGCGCTGGCTGCAGCATGCAGGCCGTATTGGCCATTAGGGGGGTGAACCAACGGAAAGGAAGACCTTTCTCTCTGTCTCTCTCTCTCTCACTGTCTCTGCCTGTCAAAAAAAAAAATAGTGGAGATATCTGTATGTATCTCTTGCATGTAGCAAGTCCTCTGAGAAATGAAATTGTTTATGAAACAAAAGCTTCTTGGGGTTTACTCTGTGGTGTTTCAAGAACAGGAAATTCTGTGCTGTAGTTATTCAAACTAATAAATTTTACACCTCAACATGGTTTTAAATTTTGTTTTTACACGTTAATTCTTTAAAGCTGAGTATCCAAGTTGGGTCCAAAGTGCCGACTGCGCTCCTGTAAAGTCAGGGTCTCTACCCAGTAACAGGATCAGAGACCTACCTCAAAAGCAAAGGAGCTGGGGGCAGGCATTGTTGAAAGGCTAAAGAAAGGGGAAATGCAGTAAGGAAGAGAGGTCAGCCCCAGGTCAAGCTTCGTGCCCAGGCCTGGGGTCCCGGGATCCTCCTCCTACCTGGTGGCTCTTGTGACAAAGTAGGAGGAGATCAAGTCCCAGTGATCCTCTGTCCAGACATGCGGTCGCCCGGAGCTGCCACAGGCCCATCCCAGGGTCCCCACCATGGCTCGCTGGCCAGGGTCTCCCAGGCCGGCTAGGGTCCCTCAGTCTGAGGTGCAGCTCCCTTCCGTGAGACCCTCCCTCTTCACCTTCAGCGAAGCTGCTTGGGCACTGGCTCCAAGGGCTGATGGGACAGGCGGGTGCTGCCGTCCATGCTCTCCCCGGGGGTCTTGCAGATTCCGGTGCTGTGGGTCCCAGGCGGCCACGAAGGTGACCCACAAGCTCTGCGGAAGCCAAGTGGCCACAACTAGAAGGAAGGCAGGTGGCTGCTGCGGTGCGCTGTGTGCCGGGCTGTGGGTGTGTTCGCGTATCCTCCTCCCGGGAGGGGAGAGATGACCCGGTCCCAAGCCCAGAAGGCAGCAGTTAGGGGTAGATTTCCCCAAAGGGGAGAGACCGTGCTACCCTGGGCACTTTCCCTGGGGCCTGGGAATACAAGCAGGGTCCCAATTTACTTTTCTCCAGCTTGGATTGGTTGTCAAAGTTGGTTGCAGGGCAAGGGGGCGTCCTGTCAACCTCCAGCCTGTCAGTGATTGCCCCGCCAACAGATCCTCCCTTTTCTGGGATGAACTAGACTCATTCTGTGCTTTGTGGCCCAGCCCTTGCCATGGCTGATTTGTCCTTGCTTGACATTGGACCCACACTCCACCCAATGGGATTAACTCCATCGATTCTGAATGGGGACGAGGAGACCTAGAGCAGAAGCCTGGAGGCTGGGTCTGATGACACGGCTGGGGTGCAGGTCTTTAGAGAAGCATGCGCCTTTCCCTTCCACGGGCTCCTGTTGTGTAATTTTTCATCACAACCCTCCCTTTTAGCAGCCTTTTCTTGTAAGGTCCTTAAATGTGGTTCCTGTGGCTACTGAAAGTGGTCTGTGGCCTGGCTGCGTGTCTCCATCCCCAAGCCAGCCCTAGATGGCCTCTCCAGCCAAGGACCTGGCTACTATGGTCCTGGCACTGCCTGCATTCCTCCATCGCCCTGAAGGGGCAGATGGTGAGAGGCCTGGCCAAGTGCTTGTGTGACCTCAGCCAGGGCAGTGGACTCCCTGCCTCCCTCCAAGGGCCCTTCTGCTAAGCTCAGCTTTCAGAAAGGGGCAGCAGGAATCAGAGAAGGGCAGGGGCTGGCATCCATCCTCTCTGCTTCACTGTCACCAGCCTGCTCAGGACACATGTGCATCCCTTTGTAGAGGACAAGGGAGGCTCACCGTCAGGGAAGGACTCATTGGAGGCAATCCTGGAGCCAGGACTGGACTCTGTGCATCTTCATCTCACTGCCAAAGCCATGGGTCACATGCCTGAGTCTGCTGCCATCTCCATAGGTAGGGTCCAACGACCCCTCCCTTCTCCAAATCTCAAGTGGAGTCTGGGGCTCATAGTCAGTGTGGGGACTCAGAGCTCCTGTCTCTAGGAGCCAAACACAACCATTATTCAGAAATGGCAGGGTAACCCATGCTCAAAGCAGCAGCAGCAGCCAATGGACAACAGTGCAGTCTGGAGAAGCCCCATGGCCTTCCCCTAAGCTCTAAGTGTCCTCCTGGGGTGACTATGGCTGGGCACTTGGGCTCAGGGAGCTTGGACCTGTGCGGAGTACTCCTGCCAAGGGAACAGCCCTGCAGTCTTCTGAAAATTGTCCGATTGGATTGATTTTGGTCAATGCATCGCTTTCAGCGGGGCCCTGGCTGAACCCTGGAGTTTCCTCCCCAGGCTCGGGTTCTGGTTGATAACGGTAAGGGCCGACTTTCCCAGTGCTGAGCCTTCCACACACACGTTTCACAGCCGTGGTCCTGGAGTAGATATCTGTTGCATGTAACCCAAGAATCCAAGTAGATGATTGAAATAAATATTTAAGATATTAAATTGTTGTCCGTGAGGATTTTGTATTTGTGTAAGCATACTTCATACAGACCTAGGGAGATCCTGCCATCTTTTTATTGTAAAATCCATGCTACTGGTTTGACAGCTGACTGGAAGGAGTCAGGAATTCTTTAAGATGAGCGCCGAGGGCGGGGCTAGCCGCAGCGGCGGGTAAGATGGCAGTTGGGCTGCCGGCCTCCCGCGTCTGCGCCCAGCCTCCCAGGGCCTCCCTCCAGCTGCGGGTCCCCTTCTGACTCCAGCGTCCTGCTCCTGCTCACCCTGGGAAGCAGCAGGTGACAGCCAGCAGTGACGCGGATAAAAACCCGAGTAAGGAGACGCCCATAAAAACCCGAGTAAGGAGACACCCTTGCGCCCCGTGAAGGGCCGCACCCTCTGCTGTTCCATGGGGCCCCACAGGCACTGGCCTTTCACGTTTCTCCCTTCAGGCTCTGGTAGTCACCTTAGGCGGCCTGCAGCTTTGCAGTGGAAAGAGTAGGGGTTTCTTGTGATGTCTAAGCGGTGAGTCATTCAGGTTAACTCGGCCGCTTGAAGTAGGTCTGCAATGTCCTCGCGAATGTCCATCGTTTCTTTCAGCGAACTGAAAACAGTTTGAGGTGCTGGGAATTCCAAGCACCCCTTTGACTCCTGCTCGGACCACATAGGTTGTGGTATTTAGCCCCCGTTCGCTTTCCCCGCTGCTTCCTACGTCACCACAGGTGCCCTTCAAATATACCATGCACTTCCTTATCCCTGTGCCTTTCATGATGCTGTGCAAACTCAATCTGATCCACTTCCCCCGCTAAATCTCTTTGCAAAGAAATCTCATATTCACCCCTTCAAGGCCTTCCGTGAATATCCTCACCCATGGGAAATTATCTCCATGCATCTTGTGTTCATATCTCTGAGCAAACTCATCTTTATTTCCAATTTAGTTTTCATCATATGCCTTAGTAAATACTTCTGGTAGCTGACGTTATCCATGAGTCCCTCTAGGCAAAGACCCTTTCTTGTTCATAATTGTGTCTTCCTGGGGCCGGTGCGATGGTGCAGTAGGTTAATCCTCCACCTGCTGCACCAGCATCTGATATGGGCACCGGTTCTAGTCTCGGCTGCTCCCCTTCCCGTCCAGCTCTCTGCTGTGGCCTGGTATAGCAGTGGAGGATGGTCCAGGTCCCTGGGCCCCTGCACTTGCATGGGAGACCAGGAGGAAGCTCCTGGCTCCTGGCTTCAGAGCAACACAGCTCCATTGTGGCCATTTGGAGAGTGAACCAATGGAAGGAAGATCTTTCTCTCTGCTTCTCTCTCTCTCACTGCCTGTAATTCCACCTGTCAAATAAATAAATAAAATCTTAAAAAAGATTGCTTCTTCCTGGCACATTAGACAGTTCTTTATTGATCAGTGACATTCAGGAAACATTTGTGACTGTAAACAAGAAATTTTAGTGCAGAAAATGTGAGTTGCTCCTAGAGTAAGAATTTTTGAGAATTATCAAAACATTTGTTAGCTGCACAATTGGGATCTTCTTGGGTTAGAGATATGCATATTTTTCAAAGGGCAGATTTCCTGGAATTTGCTATGACATTTTCAAAGTGGTTGCATCAGTTTCTACTGCTAGTGGCGGTGTTATGAGACTTGCAGTTGCTCCATATTGCTGCTAACACTCAGTATATTCGCACTAACATGTCTAAATGCATATAGCTTGACTTGGTGTGTGGGTGATGTTTCTAAGTGTCAACTGATTTCTGTCCTTCATTGGAGCATTTCATCCATTTTAATTTCTTTGTGAGGAAAGAGATCTTTCACTCCCTAAATGACCTCAACAGCCAGGGCTGGGCCAGGCAGAAACCAGGATCCCAGAACTCCATCTGGGTCTCCCAAAAAGGTGGAAAGGGCCCAAGGACTTGAGCCATCATCCACTGCCCTTGCCCTGCCCCCAGGATGTATTAGCAGGAAGCTGGATCAGAGGCAGAGTAGCATGGATTTCAGTAGGCACTCAGACATGGGATGTGTCTGTCTCAAGTGGTTACTTAACCTGCTGTGGCACCACCCCACTGCTCTGCTCTACTAATACTCATATTTGCACAGTATATATAAAAATATTCCAAAGATTACTCTAGTACTACCTTAGCACCATGGCACAAGTGTTGAAATGTGGAATTTTCATCACTGTTCATTTGTATTCTGACTTGTATTAAGTGTTCCCATATAACTTGAGAATCATTTCAAAGTATGGTCTTTAAGTTCTAATATGTAGACTTTGGGAGATGATTTTATTGCCTCTGCTCAGAGAATGACCTTTGCATCATATTCATTACCTTTCCATTGTTGAGCACTGCTTTAAGGACAGATACAGGTACCTCTGAAGTGAATGTGCTCTCTCTTTGTTGGCTCCTGTATGTGCCCATGAGAGCAGGCTTACTAATTGATTAAATTCATTTATTTTTTTTATTTGCTTAGTCTATAAATATCCAAGAAAGGCATATTAAAATCCCTCTGTATAATTGAGAATGGATCCATTTCCTGGTTTTCTACCATTTTTCTTTTTTTTTAACTTTTATTTAATTAATATAAATTTCCAAAGTACAGAATATGGATTACAATGGCTTCCCCCCCATAAAGTCCCTCCCACCCGCAACCCTCCCCTTTCCCACTCCCTCTCCCCTTCCATTCACATCAAGATTCATTTTCGTTTCTCTTTATATACAGAAGATCAGTTTAGCATACATTAAGTAAAGATTTCAACAGTTTGCTCCCACACAGAAACATAAAGTGAAAAATACTGTTTGAGTACTAGTTATAGCATTAAATCTCAATGTACAGCACACTAAGGACAAAGATCCTACATGAGGAGTAAGTGCACAGTGACTCCTGTTGTTGACTTAACAAATTGACACTCTTGTTTATGGCATCAGTAATCACCCTAGACTCTTGTCATGAGCTGTCAAGGCTATGGAAGCCCCCTGAGTTCACTGACTCTGATAATTTTTAGACAAGGCCATGGTCAAAATGGAAGTTCTTTCCTCCCTTCAGAGAAAGGTACCTCCTTCTTTGATGACCCCTTCTACCATTTTTCTTTTAAGTGTCACAGCTATATTTCAAATTGATACAGGTTCAATACTGGATATATGTACATATATGTGTATATATATTATAATTAGAAATGGGCCCAGATTTATTATTAGTTGACAGACATTTTATGTTTATGGCATACAAGATAATATTTTGGTGTGTATTTTGTGACTGCACATATTTTTTTCTTTTTTTGTAGTAAAACACTGAAACTCTACTCTTGCAGTATCAAAGCATACAATATATTGTTATTCACTATCGTTACATGCATTCCATACAATGAATGTCTTGACTTTAGTCTTCTTGTCTCATTGAAATTTTGGACACTTTGAGTGACATTTCTCTAATTCCTCTACTCCACAGCCTCAGATAGCCTCCATTTTATTTTACTCTTTTTCTATGAGTTTAATTTTTAAGGTCCCACATCTAAGTGAGATCATGGAGTATTGCTTTTTCTGCACCTGTGTTATTTCACTTAACTTCTCCAGGTTTATCCATGTTGTTGCAGATTAGAGTATTTCCTTCTTTAATAATCCTGAACAGGATTCCAGCATGTACAGTATATACACTCTTTTTTCATCCACTAAGCAATTGATAGATACTCAATTTGACTCAATCTTGCATATTGTAAATCATGCTGCAATGAACATGGCAGTGCAGACATCTTTGATCCACAGATTTCATTTCCTTTAGATAGAGTTCTGGTAGTTGTATTGCTTGATCATATGGTATTTCTATTTTGAATATTTTGAGGGGCAGCCATCCTGTCTTGTATAATGGTGGCATTAATTTACATTCTAACCTACAATGTGTTAGTGTTTCAACTCAGGGGAAGCATTTAGTGCAGGAGGTAAGATGTCACTTGGCATGCACACATCTCAGGATTAGTTGGGTTGAAATCCCAGCTGTTTTCCAATTCAAGCTTCCTGCTCCTGTGTATTCTGGGAGGATGGCTCAAGTGTTTGGGTCCTGCCATCCCTGTGTGAGACTCAGATTGAGTTCTGGGCACCTAGCTTTTCCCAGAACTTCTTAAAGAGGGCATTTGCAGATTGAACCAGGCCATGAGAATCTCTTCTGTCTCTCTGTTTTTCAAATAACTAATAAATCAATGAATACAGAAGGGTCTCATTTCTCTACATCCTCACTAACACTTGATTATCTTTCTTCTATTTGAGAATAGCTATCCTGGGGTAGATGTTTGGCTCAGCCTTGAAGATGCGTCTTGGGATGCCCACATCCAATATTGCAGTCCTAGGGTTTGAGTCCCAAGTCTGCCTTGGATCCAGCCTCCTGCAGATGTGCATCCTGGGAGACAACAGGTAATGACAAGTAGTTGTGTGCTGCCACCTACATGGAAGACCCACATTGTGTTCCAGGTTCCTGGCCATAGCCCAGCCCTACTGGTCATCAGCATTTAGAGAGTGCAACAGCAGATGGAACACCTCTCTCTCTCTCCCTCTCTCCCCCCTTCTCTCTCTCTCTCTCTCTCACACACACACACACACACACACACACACACATTTGTCTCTGTTTTTCTGTCTTTCCAATACAGTAAAACCAAACAAAAATGTAAAGATAATAGCTATTTTAGCAGTTGTGAGGTGATTTTTTTTAAAAAAATATTTATTTATTTAAAAGGCAGAGTTGCAGAGAGACGGGGGGGGGGGAGAGTGAGAAGGAAGGAGGGAGGGAGGAAGGAGGGAGAAGGGAGAGGGAGGTCTTCCATCCACTGCTTCACTCCCCAGATGGCTGCAACCGGCTGGAGTGGTGCTGATCTGAAGCCAGAACCCAGGGGCTTCCTCTGGGTCTCTCTTGCAGGTGCTTTTCCAAGCTATAGCAGAGAGCAGGATCAGAAGTGGAGCAGTAGGGACTCAAACTGCAGATGGCAGATTTACCTGCCATTCCACAGTTCCAGTCTTGAGAGGTGATTTTAATTGTAGTGTTAATGTGACTTTATCTCATGATTAGAGATGTTAAGCAACCTTTCATATATACCTGATTTCCATTTGTGTATCTTTTGAGAAATATTGGTTCAAGTTATTTACCTTTTTTATCTGATTGTTTTCTCACTATTGAGTTGTTTCAGTTTCTTATATATTTTATATATTCGTTTCTTATCATTTATATGGTTTTAAAATATTTTCTCCATTCCATAGGTTGCCTCTTCTGTGAATTGTTTCCTTTCCTGTCCAGAAGCTTTTTAGTTTGACATAAACACAGTGTCTGTTTTTGCTTACCTTTGGGGTCATAGCCAAGAAATCATTGCCCAGACCAATGTGATGGAGCTTGGAGCTTTTTCTGCTTTCTTCTAGTACTTTGGCTGTTTCAGGTACTATGTTTTAGTCTTCAGGGTATTTTGAATTGATTTTTGCATGTGCTAGGAAATGCAAATCCAAATTTACTCTTCTGCATGTGGATATCCAGTTTTTCCAACATCACTTATAGAATAAACTTGCTATCCACATTGAATGGTCTTGGAACCTCTGTCAGCAATCAATTTATGATAAATACATGACACTGAACTTGCTTATTTACACAAATTCTGATACTAACACACCCACCTAAGTTCATGTGTCACTGGCAACAGCTTAACATCTAGTTTTTCACATTACTTGTACTTGTTGGTGCCCTCATGTGTTAGGCATCTCCTTTGTGAACAGAGCTATGGGTAGAGTCTTCACATTCATTTGGAAAGGCTTTGGTAGTCTCTTTTAACGTGAGACATATTTTATTTATATTAATTAAAAATTGTCATAATTTGTTTCCACCTTTTGTTGGATAATTTATATGTATGATGGCTTTTGCTTCTTTTTTACTAGCCCACCATAACATTGTATTAGATTGGGCAATTTTTATTGATTTCCTTTTATCTCTTTCTTCTTTAAAATATATATTTCTTTTTTCTATGGTTGAGTTTTGTGGAGATTGGTTATTACTACAAACCACAATATCCAAACTATATATAAATTAATTCAGGCTGCATCCCAAGTGGCAGTCATTTCCATTGAACTCATTATAGGAGCCATGATAAACCAATAGAAATCTCTGGCAGAGGTGATTTAATGAGTAGAGCTGCAGGTATTATTGAGTTCAAGGTTCTACTTTTGTTCATGGCTTTGTTTTGTTTTGATTTTACTTGGTGCACAGCCAACACAGGTTCATCATGGATTTCAAAAAAGATTGAAAATTGTTGTAATGGCTGAACATTTGACAAGTAATGTCATTGATAGAGATCAGAGAATTTGTGTTTCTTTCTTTCTTTCTTTTTTTTTTTTTTTTTGATGTATCTAAATCTCATTGGAGGCCGGCACCGCAGCTCAATAGGCTAATCCTCTGCCTGCGGCACCAGCACCATGAGTTCTAGTCCTGGTTGGGGCACTGGATTCTGTCCTGGTTGCTCCTCTTCCAGTCCAGCTCTCTGCTGTGGCCAGGGAGTGCAGTGGAGGATGGCCCAAGTGCTTGGGCCTTGCACCTGCATGGGAGACCAGGAGGAAGTACCTGGCTCCTGGCTTCAGATTGCCACAATGCACCGGCCATGGTGGCTACTTGGGGGGTGAACCAATGGAAAAAGGAAGACCTTTCTCTCTCTCTCTCTCACTAACTCTGTCTGTCAAAAATAAATAAATAAAAAAATAGATCTCATTGGAAAGAAGAGCTTTTTCAATTGTTAACTGCTATGAATCTGTATTTCTGTATATCCCTTTGACCTGCTACAAATTATATTTGACAGCATATGGAAGCTCTTGCATATTTGCAGTTGGAAAATGTCCTTATCTCTCATTGTGAATTTACAATATTTTCTTTATATTCTTGGGTATGTAATTAAGTTTTGTAGATTAATAATTATCAGGTATTTTAAAATTGAGGTCAATTATGTTTGGTTGACGGGAAACAAGAAGTGACCACAAAAACAAAAAACTCTGGGAATGGATTAACCAGTCTCCATCACTCCTTTAGAATTTTTTTTCTCATTCTATGCAGCCATTGGGACAAGTTGAAGTTCTACATAATGATAATGACATTTAAGAACATATGAATGATATATTCCTATGTATTGTGCTTATTTTCTGTGATTAAAACTGAAGTAATTAGATTCAGATCAGGAAAATAAAATTAGGTTTAACCAGGAAACTAAACTTCAAAGAAGGAAAACAAATCATCACTAAACAACAGAAAAGCCATTGTAGTTTTTTGTTTGTAAGCTGGGTCCCTTTTTGTTTTTGAAATCCTTCTTGTGATTCAGCTCGCCTTTTCTTTTTTTATTTTAAGTGTTTTATTTTATTTTTAGTTAGTCTTAACAGATTCAATATAAATACAATTCTTGGGAATAATAGAGGAAGGAGGAGAAAGGATGGGAGAGTGGATGGGAAGAAGGGTAGGGTGGGAAGTATCACTATGTTCCTAAATCTGTACAAGTGAAATACATGAATTCTATTTACCTTAAATAAAATCTAGTAAAAATGTTTAGTGAACATGTGTCATGTATTTAATATATATGCAGACTTAGGAGCATAGTAATATTTCTTCCTGGTCTCCCACATGGGCATAGGGGCCAAAAAACCTGGGCCATTCTCTTGCTTTCCAAAGCACATTAGGAAGGTGCTGGATCAGAAGTGGAACAACTGCTACTCGAACCAGTACTCATATGGGATGCCAGTGCTGCAAGTGGCAGCTTAACTCCATATACCACAAAGCCAGGCCCAGTTCCCCTTTCATAACAGCTGTCACAATTATAATTTTACATTTTTAGTAGGGTGATTGCATGAATGACCATCTCCTGTGCTCTTCTCTAGCATCAGGGTGTTCATAATGCACTCTATCCAGTATTTTGTATGGTATGAATACTCTGAATTTTTTAGAAAGATTGTATTTAATGAATACAAATTTCATAGGTACAGCTCCAGGAAAATAGCAGTTCTTCTCCCCATACCCACCCCCCAACCCCCAATCTCATCCCACCTCCTGCTCCCTCTCCCATGCCATTCTTCATTAATATCCATTTTTACTTATCTTTAAATACAGAAGACCAACTCTATATTAAGTAAAGATTTCAACAGTTTATACCCACTCACACACACAAAGTAAAAAGTACTGTTTGAAGACAAGTTTTACAGTTAATTCTCATAGTACAACTCATTAAAAACAGAGGTCCTACATGAAGAGTAAGTGCACAGTGAATCCTCTAATGTTGATTTAACAATTGGCACTCTTATTTATGATGTCAGTGATCACCCAAGGCTCTTGACATGAGCCGCCAAGGCTATGGAAGCATTTTGAGTCCATGAACTCTGTCAGTATTTAGACAAGGTCATAATCAAGGCAGAAGTTCTCTCCTCCCTTCAAAGAAAAGCACATCCTTCTTTGATAGCCTCTTCTTTACCCTAGAATCTCATTCACAGACATCCTTCACATAGATCATTATTTTTGCCACAGTGTCTTGGCTTTCCATGCCTGAAATTCTCTCATGGGCCTTTCAGCCAGGTCCAGAAACCTTAAGGGCTGATTCTAGGGCAGAGCACTGTTTAGGGCATTTGTCATTATATGAGTCTGCTATGTGGACTGCTTCCCACATTGTATCTTTCTCTCCTTTTTAATTCTTTCTATTATTAGCAGACATTTGGTCTTATTTATGTGATTCCTTTGACAATCTTATCTATATGATCAGTTACACACTTAATATGATCACTTTGACTAGTAAGATGGCATTAGTGGCCGGCACCGTGGCTCAATAGGCTAATCCTCTGCCTGCAGCGCTGGCACACCGGGTTCTAGTCCTGGTCAGGGTGCCGGATTCTGTCCCAGTTGTCCCTCTTCCAGGCAGCTCTCTGCTGTGGCCCGGGAGTGCAGTGGAGGATGGCCCAAGTGCTTGGGCCCTGCATCCACATGGGAGACCAGGAGACCAGGAGAAGCACCTGGCTCCTGGCTTCGGATCAGTGCAGTGCGCTGGCTGCAGCGTGCTGGCCACAGCAGCCATTGGAGGGTGAACCAACGGTTAAAGAAAGACCTTTCTCTCTGTCTCTCTCACAGTCCACTCTGCCTGAAAAAAAAAAAAGATGGCATTAGTACCACCCAGCTTAATGTGATTTGGAGTCCCATGGCAAGTTTTTAGTTTTATCCTTTGGGGGTAAATCCATGGGAACTTTTTGCTGAACTGTACATCTCTTCCCTTTCTTATTTTTTTTTACTGGGATCTATATTCAAATGGATTTAAACATCTATGACTAATTCTATGTTAAGTAAAGAGCTCAACCAATGGTATTAAGTAGAAAAAGAAAATAGTAAAAACAATAAGATCATAAACTGTTTCTCGAAAGTCAAGACAAGGGCTATTCAAGTCATTGCTCCTCTTTGTGTCAATTTCACTTCCAGAGGTTTCCTTTTAGGTGTTCTTTTAGTTATGACAGATCAGGGAGAATGAGATATTTGTCCCTTTTGGACTAGCTTATTTCACTAAGTATGATGCTTTCTAGATTCATTCATTTGGTTGCAAATGATAGTTTTTTTTTTTTTTTACCACAATGTAGTATTCCATAGAGTACACATCCCATAATTTCTTTATACAGTCTTCCATTGATTGGCATTTAGATTGATTCCATGTCTTAGCTATTCTGAACTGAGCTGCAATAAACATGGAGATACAGGTAGCTCTTTTATTTGATGATTTCATTTCCCTTGGGTAACTTCCGAGGAGTGGGATGGCTGGGTCATATGGTAGGAATATATTCAGATTCCTGAGGTATCTCCAAATTGTCTTCCATAGTAGTTTTACCAGTTTGCATTGTCACCAACAGTGGATTAGGGTACCTTTCCCCCCACATCCTCACCAGCATTTGTTGTTTGCTGATTTCTGTATGAAAGCCATTCTAACTGGGGCGAGGTGAAACCTCATTGTGGTTTTGATTTGCAGTTCCCTGATGGCTAGTGATCCTGAAAATCTTTTCATGTGTCTGTTGGCCATTTGGATTGCTTCTTTTGAAAAATGTCTGTTTAAGTCCTTGGCCTGTTTCTTAACTGTTGTGTGTGTGTGTGTGTGTGTGTGTGTGTGTGTGGAGTTCCTTGATCTCTGTAGATTCTGGTTGTTAATCCTTTATTAGATGTATTGTTTGCAAATAATTTCTCGCATTCTTATGGTTGCCTCTACACTTTCCTGACTATTTCTTTTGCAGTGCAGAAACTTCTCAAATTGAAGTAATCTCATTTTTAATTTTGGCTTTGCCTTCCTGTGCATATGGGGTCTTTTCCAAGAACTCTTTGCCTGTGCTAATGTCTTGCAGGGTTTTTCAATGTTCTCTAATAATTTGATGGCATTGGGTCATAGATTTAGGTCTCTAATCCATGTTGAGTGGATTTTTGTGTAAGGGGGTAAGATGGGGTCTTGCTTCATACTTCTGCATGTGAAAATCCAGTTTTCCCAGCACCATTTCAGGAAGAAACTGTCCTTGCATCAGGGATTGGCTTTAGCTCCTTGATCAAATATAAGTTGGCCCTAGATATTTGGATTGATTACTGGTATTTCTAATCTGTTCCATTGTTCTATCCATCTGTTTTTGTACCAGTACCAGACTGTTTTGATTATAACTGCGTTGTAGTATGTCTCGAAAATTGGTATTGTGATGCCTCTGGCTTTATTTTTGTTGTATAAGATGACTTGAGCTATTTGAGGTCTCCTGTGCCTTCATATGAATTTCAGCATCATTTTTTCTAGATCTGAGAAGAATGTCTATGGTGTTTTGATCAGTATTGCATTGAATCTGTAAATTGATTTCAGTAGAATGGATATTTTGATGATTTTGACTCTTCCAATCCATGAGCATGGAAGGTTTTCCCATTTTTTGGTATCTTCTTCTATTTATTTCTGTAATGTTTTGTTATTATCATTGTAGAGATCTTTGATATCCTTGATTAAATTTGTTCCAAAGTATTTGACTTTTTGTAGCTATTGTGAATGGGTTCATTCTGAGATGTTCTTTCTCAGCTGGCATTGTCTGTGTATACAAAGGCTGTTGAATTTTGTGTGTTGAATTTATATCCTGCTACTTTACCAAATTCTCCTCTAAGTTCCAATAGAGTCTTAGTGGCATTTTTTGGATCCCCTATATATAGAATCATGTCATCTGTAGCTAGGGAATTTTGACTTCCTCTTTCCTAATTGGTATCCCTTTAATTTCTTTTTCTTGCCTAAAGCTCTGGCTGAAACTTCCAGGACTATATTGAGAAGCAGTGGTGAGAGTGGCCATCCCTGTCTGTTACTGGATCTCAGTGGGAATGCTTCCAAGTTTTCCCCAATTCACTTAGAGTTTTCATCATGAAAGGCTGCTGTATTTTATCAAATGCTTGCTCTGCATTTATCTATTGAGATAATCATATGGTTTTTGTCAGCATTTTACTAATGTGATGTATTGCATGGTTTGATTTGTGAATGTTGAGCCATCCCTGAATACCAGGGATAAATCCCAGTTGGCCTGGGTGAGTGATCTTTCTGATGTGCTGTTGGATTCAATTGGCTAGAATTTGTTGAGGATTTTTGCATGTTTGTTCTTCAGGGAAATTGGTCTGTAATTCTCTTCCTCTGTTGCATTTTTTCAGGTTTAAGTGTTAAGGTGGTAATGGCTTTGTAGAATGAATTTGACAGGATTCCCTCTCAATTGTTTTGAATAGCTTAAGAAGAATTGGAGTTAGTTCTTTAAATGTCTGGTAGAATTCAGCAGTAAAGCCATCCAGTCCTGGGCTTTTCTTTGTGGGGAGGGCCTTTATTAATGATTCAATTTCTGTCTTGGTTATGGGTCTGTTTAAGTTTTCTATGTCTTCATGCCTCAATTTAGGTAGCTTATATGTGTCTAGGAATTTCTTCTACATTTTCCAGTTTGTTGGTATAGAGCTCTTTATAGTCATTTCTGATGATTTTTTTTATTTTGTGGTATGTGTTGTATATTTCCTTTTTCATCTCTAATTTTATTGAATTGGGTCTTCTCTTTCCATTTTTTTGGGTTAGTTGGGCAATGGTGTATTAATTTTGTTTATTTTTTCAAAAAACTAGCTCTTCATTTTGCTAATCTTTTGTATTATTTTATTCAATTTTGTTGATTTCTCCTCTAATTTTTTCTTTTCTCCTACTAGTTTTGGGTTTGGTTTACTGTTGTTTTTTCCAGATCCTTGAGATACACATAGCTCATTTATTTGATGCTTTTCCAGTTTTGTGATGTAGGCAGCTATTGCTATATACTTTATTTTTAACACTGCTTTTGCTATATCCCATAAGTTTTGATATGTTATGTTGTTGTCTTCATTTGTTTCCAGAAATTTTTTGATTTCTTCTTTGACCCACTGTTCATTCAGGAAGATGTTGTTCAGTCTCCATGTTTGCATATGCTCTAGAGATTCTTGAGTTGCTGATTTCCAGCTTCATTCCATTGTGGTCTGAGAAGATGCATGGTATGATTTTGATTTTTTTGAATTTGCTAAAACTTCATTTATGGCCTCATATGTGGTCAATCCTAGAGAAAGTTCCATGCACCGCTGATAAATATGTATTCTGTGAATGTAGGGTGAAAAATTTTATAGATCTCTGTTAGGTCCATTTGGTCTATAGCGTCGATTAAATCTGCTGTTTCCTTGTTGATTTTCTTTCTGGTTGATCTGTCCATTGCTAAAAGTGGAGTACTTAAGCTTCCCATTACTATTGCATTGGAGTCTAAGTTTCCCTTTAAAGCCTTTAACATTTTTTTAAATAGCCTGTTGCCCTGTATTTAGGTGCATATATGTTTATAGTAGTTACATGATCCTGTTTAATTGATCCCTTAATCATTACATAGTGCCCTTCTTTGTCTCTCTCTCTTTTAAAGATTTATTTATTTGATAAAAGAGCGGTCTGTACTCAATGTTTATTTTTAAAAAAAGATAAAAAAAAAGATTGATTTGAAAGTCAGAGTTACACAGAGAGAGGAGAGGGGAAGAGAGGAGAGGAGAGGAGGGAAGAGGAGAGGAGAGAAAGGTCTTCCATCTGCTGGTTCACTCCCCAATTGGCTGCAATGGCTGGAGCTGCACTGATCTGAAGCTAGGAGCCAGGAGCTTCCTCCAGGTCTCCCACAAAGGTGCATGGGCCCAAGGACTTGGGCCATCTTTCTACTGCTTTCTCAGGCTATAGCAGAGAGCTGTATTGAAAGTGGAGCAGCAAGGTCTCAAACCGGTGCCTATATGGGATGCTGGCACTTCAGGCCAGGGTGTTAACCTGCTCTGCCACAGCACCAGCCCCCTTCTTTGTCTCTTTTAACAGTTTTGTGTTAAAGTCTATTTTGTCTGATATTGGGATGGCTACAACAACTACTTTTGGTTTCTGTTGGCATGGCATATCTTTTTCTACCTTTATACTTTCAGTTTGCATGCATCTTTCTTGATGAGATGTGATTCTTGTGGACAGCAAATAGATTTTTTTAATCCATTCAGCCAGTCTGTGTCTTTTAATGGGAGAGTTGAGGCCATTTACATTCAAGGTGACTATTGATATGTAATGACTTTTTCCTGCCATTTTTCCAAAAATATTCCCATTTTTTACTTCGAATTTTCTTTGAACTTTTACTGATCCATTTTATTCCTTCACCTTTCATAGTGATGACAGTGTTTCTGTGTTTCTATGTGCAACTCATCCTTAAGGATTTTTTGTAGGGGTGGACAGGTGGCAACAGATTGTTTTAATTTCTCTTTGTTATGGAAGGTCATTATTTCACCTTCATTCATAAATGAGAGCTTTGCAGGGTATAATATTCTGGGATGACAGTTTTTTTCTCTTAAGACTTGGACTATATCTCACCATTCTGTCCTAGCCTACAAGGTTCTGATGAGATATCTGCTGTGAGTCTAATTGGAGATTCTCTGAAAGAAATCTGGCATTTCTCTCAAGCACATTTTAGAATCTTCTCTTTATGTTTTACTGTGGTGATTTTGATTACAATGTGTCATGGTGAGGATATTTTCTGGTGATGTCTATTAGGTTTTCTGTATGTTCCCTGTACTTGGATGTCTTTTTATTTCTCCAAACTAGGGAGGTTTTCTGTTGTTATTTCACTAAAAAGGCTTTCTAATCCTCTCTCTCTCCATGCCTTCAGGAACTCCTAGAACCCAAATGTTGAATTTTTTTTTTTTAGTATCCTGTAGATTTCCAACAGTGTTTTTTAGGTTTGTAATTTCCTCTTGCCTTTGGTTTGACTTTATACTTTCCCGTGCTTTGTCTTCTAAGTCTTATATTCTTTCTTCTGCTTCACCGATTCTGTTGATAAGGCTCTCTGCTGCATTTTTGAATTTGTTCTATTGAATTCTTAATTTCATTTTGATTTCTTTTTAAGATCTCAATTTCATAGGAGAAATTTCCTTTCATATCCTGTACAGATTTCAGTAGTTTGTGCATTTGATTCTGATTATTTCTATATAATCTTTTTTTTTTTGACAGACAGAGTGGACCATGAGAGAGAGAGAGAGAGAGACAGAGAGAAAGGTCTTCCTTTGCCATTGGTTCACCCCCCAATGGCTGCTGCGGCTGGCATGCTGCAGCCAGCGCACAAAAGCAGGAGCTGATCCAAAAGCAGGAGCCATGTGCTTCTCCTGGTCTTCCATGGGGTGCAGGGCCTAAGGACTTGGGCCATCCTCCACTGCATTCTTGGACCATAGCAGAGAGCTGGCCTGGAAGAGGGGCAACCGAGTCAGAATCCGGCGCCCCGACTGGAACTAGAACCTGGGGTGCCGGCGCTGCTAGGTGGAGGATTACCTGTTGAGCCACGGCACCGGCCCCTATGTAATCTTATGATCAATTTTTTGAGCTTGATTTCTCACATTTCTTCCATCTCATCATCTTCACAATCTAGTATGGAAGTGTTGTGTTCTTTTAGGGACTTCATGTTGTGTTCCTCATTCTTGTTTCTTGAATTGCTGCATTTGTTGTTTGGCATTTGTGGAGCTACTCATTTCTTTTTCTTTTTTTTTCTTTCTTTTTTCTTTTCTTTTTTTTTTTTGCTCTGGTGGCTTTTATATTTGTACTACGACTCTGTAGATAAGTGCAATGTTGCTTTTGAATCTCTAGAGGCTTGTAGTGGGTGTGGTCAGAGAACTCTGTTCAGCTCTCCAGGGTTAAGGGCTTGCCTATGTTGACACACCCAGGTTTGGCATGATAAATCTCTCTCTTTTTATCATAAGGAAAATTTATTCTGCTCAGCAGAACTCCTCTCCTCAATGGAGACCAGTGCCTGAGAGCTAGCCCCGGTGACTATAATATCCATCCACTCTGTCCCAAGGAGCACACAAAGGATCTATGCAGTCCTCAGTGTAAGTTCAGATTCCCCAGCAATGACTCTCACCAGGTAACCAGGCAGCCCTGAGCATGTAGTCTCCCACTGTGAGTGCCCAAAGTCCCAGCCACACTCCCTTCCACACAGTTTTTTTCACAGTCCCAGTACAGAAGCCTCACATAGTCACAAGCTCCTATCCCCCTGTTAGTTCTCCCCACCAGTCAGGGTCTCCATTTGGCTGGTTGCTGGCCACAGACATGAGCTGGCACAGCTGTTACATATGTTTAAAATGGTCTCTGCTCTATCAGCTTGTTACAGGATGCCATTGTAAAGTGATTGTCCTTTTTTTATTTCCCTCCTCTAGTTTGGCTGGTACACTATCCCCCATGGGGTTCCAAGCTGGGTTCCCTCTAGGCTCTTCTTGCAACTGTTTTTGCTAGTGGCTTGGGCTTCTGCAGTCTGGTTTCACTCCCCTTTCCAATGTTGGTGTGTAGGTTCTTCTGCTGGAGTCCTGAGCCCTGGGCACCCACACCCTCTATGTAGGTCCACCATGTCCCTTTAATTTTGATAGAGTTTGCTGCTTTCTCTCTAACTCTTCTCTGAGACTACACTCTCTCCACTTTTTAAAAACTATCTTCTTCTGGGCAAGAGCAATAGGCTCCCTCCCTACTCCACCATCTTGGAACCCAAGACCAAATACTGTGAATTTAAAAACCAGAGTTTGACCATGTATGGGGCAAGTTTTCTTGCCTTTGAAAGGAGATGCAATATAACAGTGGTGGAAATGTGTTAATGGTAGAATGTGGGACATGAGAAGAGTGTTGCTTTGAAATAAAGAGCTCCACAAAAGGTGTTTTGGGGCAGGCATTTGGTGCAGCTGCCTTTTGGAAGCCTGCATCCCATAGCAGAGTACCTGTGTTCAGTCCTGCCTCTGCCTCCACTTCTAACCCAGTTTGCTGCTAATGCACATTCTAAGAGGCATCCATTGTTGATTCAAATACTTGGACTCTGCCACCCTCCTGGGAGACTTGGCTGGAGATCCAGGCTTCTGAACTTGGCCAAGTGTAGCCACAGCTGCTGTGGGCATTTGGAGAATAATCCTTCAGATGGAAAACCACTTTCTTTCCCTATAGATTTCAAAAAAGTAGAGATAATTGAACAATGTAAAGTAATATCTTGCTGTGTGTTACAGATTGCTTATCAAAGTGGCTCAGGAACTAGTGGCAGTCACCTCATATATTAAAAGTGGTTGGGGTCCTTGAAAGATGGCACTTTGATATTGAGTGTGACAAGACTATGATGATGACAGGTTTAGCAGGAATAAGATTATCTTACTTTGGTAATTTCTCCCTAAATTTCCTTTTATTACCACACAAGTCCTAATTAGTTGGAATTAGATTCATATGAAGTGCCATTTGTTTCTCAGGTATGTTTTACAAGATACGTTCAGTCTCCTATGGAAAAGAATTGTCCTCTCCTTGCTCAAATTTTTAAAACAAATTCTGAAATGATTTGATTCACATAGCTCATTTCTATCCCTTATGCTTTATATATCTAAAGAGGTAAAAAATATTGGCATCTATTTGTTTAGCACTATGAGATGAAAGAATGCAAGAAATTTCCCTCTATTCTCAAAAAGTATACAATTGGATCAGAACTATCATCTTGGTGAGATGCATAATTACAAACAAAACCAAAGTATGCATAATTAAATGAACCAGTTTGTTTACCTCATGATCCTCTGTCATGTATGTTCCTCTTTTCAGATTTCAAGCTCCAGAGAGGCTAGGACCTTGTTGCAGTCATTCTGGCACTTGGCACACAGTATTCTGCACATTTAGAGATGCTCAACAAGTGATTTTTGATGATTCTCAATAAGTAAATTTTGATTAGTGCAAGCAGGCTAGCCAGAAATATGCATCTTGATAATCCTTATACTATATGTTTGAAAATGGAACAAATTTGTCTCAAGCAAATACTCTTTTCTCCAAGGTCTTCCCCAGCCTTCCCTCCCTCCCCAGTTCTTGTGATTTCTGGCTATAGGCACTCTCCCCTCTAGCCTGGCTTGGCCATCTACCCTGTAAGTGTAGTCAACTTCATTTCCTTTCAGCAGATTTCATCACCAGTTTTTATCAGTATTACTCATGTGCTCACCAATCAAAATGACACTGTGGTAGAGATCTGAAAGGTAAGTGTGGTGCAGGTGAGCATTCAGGACTCTTCTTTGTAATTTGCAGCAAATTACTCAAATATTCCACTCTTTTGTTCATCTGTGAATATTTGAGAAATGAATTTTCTTCTGTAAACATTCTTTGTCTCCTTTAGACTGGCAGAGGACAGTGGAGCAGCCAACACACAAAACTACAATTTGCACATGGCTAAAGTCCGTGGTTATCTTACAGCATCCTGGGCACTTGATATCCATGAAGTAGGAATTGGGTCTCTGCAGCAGGTGCTTCTTCTTGCATTTGCTGTTCATTTCTGTAGAGAGATGGAGAAGCTCCTTTGCTTGAGGTGAGTTCACATGGAGAGGTCATCATGGCTGGAAAGGCTAGTTAGTCTGTCATTTATTTATATAGATAGGATACTTTTAACATAATTGATTTTAGTCTATATCATTGGATTTTGAACTTAAATATTCATAGTGGTACATATGAAACTACTCATGGTATACTAGATGGCCCATTTAATCAATTGTTTAGACACATTTTTAACTATAAAGGATGATTCCAGATGCTTTCCTAGATTGACATGTATCATGATACTCATACTTCATTTAAATGTATGAAATTCCCAATATACTGTGTAAACTTCTGAAGGTCTCAGTCTCCCTAGGCGGAAAATGCTTATGGTTCTATGAGCATTATACTGTTGAGAATCATTCTAGACATACTTTCCTATGAAATCAGAGCATTTCTCTTAATTACTTTGGGAGTCTTTGAATAACTCCGAAGATACTTTCAATTGATTAGGTAAGTGTTAATTTACATCCCCCTTCCTCTCCTAACAATAGTCTTAAAGTATGCATTATTTTGAAATAAAAAATATTATTTGGGTTTTGTTTAGGTTAGCAAATGTTGGATTGCAGTACCATTATATACCATGCTTAATGCATTGCCTTCATCAATAGTGTCATAAGGTGTATTCTTTCTGTTATCACCTATTTTTTCCAAGGTCACTTTAAAATATATTTTAGAATGTTTATTCTAATCTCTACTCTAAATCTTATCTATTTTATAGTATTTCACTATATTAATATCTTAATAATAGATGTTGTCCTAAGCTCTTCCTATATGTAACTCATTTAATCTTCACCTTTATTAAGCAAATGCACATAGTCTTCAGCCATTCATCAAAAATTACTTATTGGGCATCTGTGAATGTGCAGATTACTGTGTGCCAAGTGCCAGGATGAATTCAGCAAGGTCCTGGCCTCTCTGGAGCTTGAGATCTGAAAAGTGGAAAATATGTGACTGAGGATCATGCAGAAAGGAAACTGGTTCATTTAATTATGCATATTTTTTCTGTTTGTAATTATGCATCTCACCAAGGTTATGATTCTGATCCAATTGTGTGCCTTTTAAGAATAGGGGGAAATCTTTTGCATTCTTTCATCTCATAGTGCTAAACAAGTAGATATCTGTTGCTGTGGATTCATTTCTGAGAGGAAGAGCATGGTGGAAGAGTGGGGCAGGTGTGGCTGGGGCCCCTTCTCTGGAGAGGCTTCCCTGGTGCAGTCTGGGATGTGAAGGTCACTAACTTAGTCTTCACTCCGGCCATGCCACATGGCTGCTTAGGGAGTTGTGGGTCCTAGAACCAGAAAGCCTGTGCAGCCTTCCCAGCGCCTGACTCTGTTGGCAACAGGGTGTGACCTTTTCTATAGTGGATTTGGCAGCTGGTGTCAATGTGATTTTTGAAGAAGGGCTGTTCCCCTTAGTAATTTGTATAGCAGTCTAATCTCTGCAGGTTTTAGGGAAAGGAAAGGCTTCAGCCAATTGATTTGGCCACGTAGTTGCTGAAGTTCATTAAATGAGTATTTATGCTTGACTTTTGGGTTTGGGCCCATTGGAGATATATAGGAGGAGATTTGATAACCCAAGAATTGAAAGGGAGGAAAATGTTGTACCTTTTCTGTGGCAATAGACAAACCCAGGAATTGTAAATTTCTTACTGTCTCACTTAGACAGGCCTTCAGAGTTGCTGCATTCTCGTGAGCAAGTAAGATATCATCCACATAATGTATGACCAAGCACTGATCTTTAAGTGTGCTGGTCGCATGAGAAACGTATCTTTGGCAAATGGCAGGGCTATTTTTCATGCCTTGTGCGAGTACTGTCCACTGAAGTCTTTTTGTGGGGAGCTGGAAATTGGGCTCCCATACTGTAAAGGCAAAGTAGGCCTTATCCTGCTCTGCAATGGGAATGGAAAAGAAGCAATCTTTGATATCAATGGTAACTATGTGGTATCCGTTAGGAATGGCCCCTGGATAGGGAATGCCAGCCTGGAATGTTCCCATCTTTTTTATGATTTTGTTGATGGCTCTCAAATCTTGTAGAGGCCTATATTTTCCCTGTTTCTTTGGTATCACAAATATGGGTGTGTTGTGAGGGCTAGTGGAGGGTTCTATATGTGCCTTTTCCAACTGTTCCTGTGCAAATTCTCTAAGGATGCCAAGTTTGGGTTGTAACATTGGCCACTGCTCTACCCAGATGTTTCCTGTTTTTTCCCATTCAATGGGGATTGGGTCTGGCTTTTGTATGAGGTGAGCAGTGGCCCCTAGAATTGGGGGTGAATCTTACTTGTAGGCTCTCCATTAAAGCTGTTGGCTTGTGGAGATTTGTGATCCATAGTAAGGACCACTTGCATTTGTGAGAGCACATCTCTCCCCCATAAGGTCATGGAAACCTCAGCAATTAGTGGAAAGATGGTTCCTGTGTCTCCATTGTCATCTCACCACGTTACAGGTGTGATGACCTGATCAGCCAATTTTAATCCTCCAACAGTTTGGAGGTTGGACCCAGGCGCTGTCTTCCAATGTTGCATTTTTCTTGTGTCCCTAGATTTTAAGACAGTGGCATCTGGTCCCATATCAATTAAACCTACAAAGGAAATGTCATCTAAATATAGGGTCAATTTTGGCCTCAGATTGAAGATAGGCATCGACCAGTTAATAGTGGTGGGATTCCCTCTTACTGGGCTGAGGGCCACCCTGCTGGGAGTTTAAAGGCTTGGTCTTGCAATCTCTTGCCCAATGAAAACCTTTTTTTACATCTGGGACACAGCCTTTTGGGCTTGCCCCATCTGTCAGCATTTGGGCAGTTTCGCCGTAGGTGTCCCATTTCCTGACATCCCCAACAGACTGGATGGTCATTAGGCTTCCTTGTGTTCAGTTTGTTAATGGCTGCAGTTAGAGCTTGTATGGGTGTATCAGCAGGGTTTACCTCCTTTGTAGCTACTATCCATTTAGAAATGTCTTCATTATGGTCTGGGGTGATTGCAGCTTTTGCCTCTTTGGTAGCACCTTCCCAAGCTAATTGTTTGACCAAATTGTCTTGATCGGGGCCAGGCAGTAATCTTTTCTCTACTGCCTCCAAGACTCTGGCAAGGAAATAGGAGAACCATTCACCTTGGCCTTGAACTAGGTTTCTAAAGAGCTGACTATAATTAGGAGGATTTATATTTTTTAAGGCTCTAAGTGCTAAATCTCTGACCTGATCAAAATAGGCAACTACTCCAATGCGGGCCTGTTCACAAGGATGTATGTAGGTGCTGCAGCTTGTAAGCATATCGAAGGTTACTGCAATTCCATAGGCAGCATTATTCCTCACCATGGTTTCAGCCTCTTCTTCATAGGAGGCTTTCCACTGTAAGAACTGTGGTCTTGACAAACATGCTTTGAGCAGTGTAACCCAGTCAAAAAGAGTTTGAAGGTTCACTGCCCATTGTATGAGCACCTGTTCAAAGCAGGGAGAGTTGGGGCCTGACTCTTGAGAAGCCTTTTTTAGCATAGTAAGGTCATTTATGGGTGTTGGAATCCAGGGCCTGAATTCTGCATCAGCTCCTACATTAATGGCAAACATACTGGTGGGATGGGGTCTAGTGGCTGCCCTAAGAGCCTGAGGTACCCAAGGACTGCCACAAATGTGGGGATCCTCACTGGGTGCAGATGGGATGACCTCACATGGGTTATTGCCTCGAGGTCATCTAAGTTCATCACATGAGTATTTAGGGGGTGGCTGACCAGGCATTGCCACATTGTCTGCTGTCATGTCATTTTCACTGTCAGAGCTCTCTCTCCCTAAGTCATCAACTGTTGTCTATGAGGCAGGGACCTGGAGTGTCAGGCTCTTAACACTCACAGATTCATTATGTTTGGTAATCTGCACGGGATTCTGAGAGGGGGGGTATCTTTCTCATGTTTGAGTGCTTAAGAGCGGCATGCTATGCCAACTCTAGCCAAAGGAAAGACACATACAGCACTGCTGCCATAACAAAGCAAATTCCTAGCACCTCAGCAGCTGATGGCATTATGCAGGGGGTTCCCTATGTTAGATGAACAGATAGTGGTGGTCAGATCATATGTATGTCCTGTGCTTAGTGGGGGACTTCCTTGATTTGTTAGGTCAAGGCTATATGCCCACATGGTGTCTCCAGAGCATCACCTCTCTCAAGTGAGGGAAGACGATTTGGTTCTGAATTCTGGAATGATCAGTCCCTTATGTGAATTTGCCAGGCAAACTGAAAGTAAAAGGAGGAGCCGAGAAATGGTGTTACACTTCTGGATGGTGTGTGCCTAACCTGGGGTCACTTAGACCGAGGACAAGGATAAGGAAAGGGGCTTAGGAGGGGGGTTCTGTGCTCACCCTCACAGAACCAAACAGCACACAAAACACCGAGGGGCACTTGCCGAAATCCAGGGGGGACCTTGCCGAGTCTGACACACTGTTTCTCTCTCAGTCATGTTGGTGCACCACATGTTGCTGTTGATTTCTTCTGAGAGGAAGAGCGTGGTGGGGGAAGAGGCGTGGAGTCAGCACACAGACCCTGGGAGTCAGGTGAAAGCAGGCCTGAGGCAAGCAGCCTGCAGACTCATTTATTTCAGTTGCTACAGCAGCTTATATAGCCAAGGTAGCCAATCCGGTCAAGGGGCGGTCTATGCCCTAACCAATCACACCCTGTTGCCAGGCAGTTTCAGAAGCCATACAATCACAGCCTGTTTCCAGGCAGTTTCTGTTGCTAGTGACCATCTTGGCATGACCTTCTCATTCCACCACAGATATCAATATTTAATGATGGTTACAGGAATGCTTTTATGAAACACCATAAACTGAGAGTTGTTGGAATTACCTAATGGGATTTCAGGGGGCTAGAAAAGATCACCCAACAAATGGATTTTGATAATAAGGAAAGTAATCATGCACAATGGAAATAGTGTTGATTAGGTGCACTCAGACATCTAGGTTTCCAAATAGCCTCAGTGATCCCTGTTAAGACTCAAACATTCAGTTGAACTCTAGGGCTATTCAGTACCTCTAACACTTGAAATATGGATTCACCATCAAGGTGGCCTGTACCAATGCCATCTCACTAGTCCAAGTGATCAATTTCAGTTCATAATTGATCATAATGAAAGGACTAAGAGTCAAAGGGAGCACATAAACAAGTCTAGTACTAACCGATAGAATAAATAAAGGGGAGAGTGATCCAACATGGGAAGTGAGATACTCAGCAGACTCATAGAATGGTGGATGTCCTAAACAGCACTCTGGCCTCAGAATCAGCCCTAAAAGCATTCCAATCTGGCTGAAAAGTCCATGAGAGTATTTCAGGCATGGAAAGCCAAGACACTCTGGCAAAAACAAAACAAAACAAAACAAAAACAAAAACAAAAAAACCCAAACAAAACCACACCTAAATGAAAGATCTCCGCGAGTGAGATCCCAGTGTAAAGAACAGGTCTTCAAAGAAGGAGGTACCTTTCTCTGAAGGGAGGAGAGAACCTCCACTTTGACTATGACCTTGTCTAAACAAGATAAGAGTCAGAGAACTCAAGGGGCTTCCATAGCCTTGGAAACTCATGACTGGTGCATAGGGAGATTACTGATGCCATAAACAGGAGTGTCAATTTGTAAAGTCAACAACAGGAGTCACTGTGCACTTACTCCTCATGTAGGATCTCTGTCCTTAATGTGCTGTACATTGAGACTTAATGCTATAACGAGTACTCAAACAGTATATTTCACTTTGTGTTTCTACGGGGGTGCAAACTGTTGAAATCTTTACTTAATGTATACTAAACTGATCTTCTGTAAAAAAAAAAAAAAAGAAGAAATTATCAATTCCCAACTTGACTCTCACTGGGATTAAACATGACAATAGGTCTGACCTGATTTCATCATTTAAAAAATAAAAAAAAAAAAGAAATATGGATTCAAAAGGAAAGCAGGAATAGCGTTTTAGTAAAACATGGAGATAATAATTCTGGTAGTCTTTTAATGAAATATGTTAAAAATTCTTATAGAAAGCAGAGACTGCTTGCAACATTATATGTCAATTTGGTAAACAATGGCAATAATGAAATTTTCCCCAAAACACTCCATGATACTTTAATGTCAGTCTTTCTATATTTGGCAAACAAATGATCTTATAGTGCATCTAGGAGTGAAGTCCAGAAAGTAAGGCCCTAGAATGAAATGTTGGTCTCAGTAGTAGGAGATACCAACCAGTCTATTGCTTACAGCTCCCTCTATAGCACCAGTTTTGCTTTAGCTGGGGCCTTTAACCTTTAAAACAGCCCAAACTGGGTTCAGAAAGGTAGCAAAGGGAATGATAGGAAAGGCTGAAAACCTGAGAGCAAGGGCAGCTTCTGGGTTCTCATTGCAAATGTGTAGACCCTGAAAATCTTTATGAAGTAAGGGAGATATTGGCATTAGTGAGCTTGATCATTTCAGGAAAAGTGGCAATGAAAGCTCTGTTTGCATTTTCACATATGAGATGTATGACTAGGCATTCTGTGAAATGACATTTCTAAAGGTTGGTGTGACATGCATTTTGTTCATTGCCTGTCAGCTAGGATTTTTAGCACAAATTCTTAGATCTTTATATCATCTATGTGTTGCTGTTCACTCTTGTGGGGTTTTTAATGTCCTATTTTATTTATTTAGTTGAAATTTAGAGTGATTAAAGACAGAGGGAGAGAGAGGGATGGAGAGATAGAAAGAGAGAGAGAGAGAGAGAGAGAGAGAGAGAGAGAGAGAGATATGTATACCTCAAAACCAGTGGTTCACTACCCAAATATCTATAATAGTACTGGACCAGGTCAGATCAAGATCCTAGAACTACAGCTGGGCCTCCCACATAAGTAGCAAGGTGCCCAAATCCTTGTTCCAAAATCCATTGCTTTTCTAGGTTCTCTCTAGTAAGGAGCCAGATAGAAGGGCAGCTGGATCTCAAATCAGCATTCCAGTATGGAGTATGGCATCACAAGTGGTGGTGGACTAATCCACTGCAACATCAAGCAAACCTGTCTCAACATCCTATGCTGGGAGGCTTACCTTATGTAGAAGACATTTAAACCAACAGCTGAGGAGTCACGACTGACTTCCACACATTGCTCTACACAGAAAATGCAGCATTCTAAGTGTGATGGGTCACTGCTCTGGATTAGCTATCACTCAGTTTTTCTTGTCATAGGTAGAGGAATGAAAACCTGTTGCAGTTGAGCCCTTCACAGTCAGAAGTTGAGACTTAAAACACATCTGAACTTTGAGTGAGATCCTTTTCCTAGTGTTGTCAATCTGAGAAGCCAGCCTCTATGGGAAAGCTTAAGCAGAGTATACTCACCCATGAAATTTGGATTTTGCTGCATTCAGAGAATATCAACAGTAAGTATTTTTTGTTCTATTTACTTTTTGAAAGTATGAGTGATGCACATACACATACATATACATATATATATATATGCACACACATATGCACACACACAGTGGGAATAGAGAAAGAGAGGTAGATAGATAGATAGGTAGATAGATAGATAGATAGATCAAAATCTGTTCACTCCTCCAAATGCCTGCAACAGCTAGGTCTGGGCCAGGCTGAAAAAAGGATCATGGATCTACATCTGTGTCTCCCACATGGGTAGCAATGAGCCCAAGTGCTTGAGGCATGATGTGCCAGTCTTACAGGTAAGTTTGCAGGGAGCTGGATTGGAAGCAGAGCAGCTGGGACTTGTACCACCATTTTGACTTGGGCATCACAAGTGGTGGCTTAACCCACTGTGAAACCAGGCTGGCTCAATCAGTGTTTTGTTTCTCATGCAAATCTATAGATAGCTAGAGTGGGTCTGTTTCACAGGTCTCATTCTGACATTCTGACATTGGCTAGTGGCTAATCTTGATCCTTAAGATTAACTCAGAATCATTCACACTGCCTTTTGCCAACATTTCAACATTTGCCATGTCTCATTGCCAAGCCAGAGAGTACAGTTGTCTCTCTGGTCTTTGAGGATCAGTTCCACTCACCTGTGGATACTAAATTTTTTTTTTTGACAGGCAGAGTGGACAGTGAGAGAGAGAGAGAGAGAGAGAGACAGAGAGAAAGGTCTTCCTTTTCTGTTGGTTCACCCCACAGTGGCCACTGTGGCCGGCACACCACACTGATCCAAAGCCAGAAGCCAGGTGCTTCTCCTGGTCTCCCATGCAGGTGTGAGGCCCAAGGACTTGGGCCATCCTCCACTGCCTTCCCAGGCCACAGCAGAGAGCTGGACTGGAAGAGGAGCAACTGGGACAGAATCCAGTGCCCTGACTGGGACTAGAACCTGGTGTGCCGGCGCCACAGGTGGAGGATTAGCCTATTGAGCCGTGGAGCCGGCCAGATACTAAATTCTAAAGATACTCATATTCCTTGCATATAGTGGTATATTACTTCCATTTCATCTGCTCATATATTCCTGCATACTCTAAACCAACTCTGGATAACATTATAATATCTAGAACAGTGTAAATAGTTATACTACTTTGGGGGGAGGACTGAAAGGAAAAAGAATCTTTACATGTTCAGTTGTCTTTCACTTTACTTGAGTAGCCTGAAACTTTACATTGTAGCCTGAAACTGTCAGAGACAATATTGTGTGAGTGAATGACCATGGGTAACATTAAGTATTTGACCTGTTTTTGACTCAGTAGTTGTCATTTGCCAGCCTTGTAACAGATCACAATTTACTTTTGGGCACTACTATTCAAAACTCCCCTAGCTCAGAGAGCTGTTGATTTCTTTCAAGTTTAAGCTCTCTTGAACAACATCATTATTTGTTTTCATCCATACTACCTCAAATTGGAGATTCCTCCAAATTTATGTCAATTCCATATTCTTCTAAACCACAGCTTGCCATTTCTTTGAGGTATTATCTGGGAGAATTTTGATGTGAAAACTCGGGCAGGAAGGTTTTTAAAAATTGTTATTTTGCTTAGAGTATATAAAAAGTCTCATAGTAGAACAAGGGTTCCATGCCTGTCTTGTTAATCATTTTCTCCCTATACAACATGCATGCTGAACAGAAGCTGCCTTTATAATTAGAATGTAATGAAGCTTCTTATGTTCATTATCACCCCTGCTTTAAAATATAGGCTCAGAGACCATTAGCATCATAGGATACATATACCCACAGAGACATTTTTCACTTCCTGCTTTCATTTGATATTTCATTTCAATTCTAGTGTTTAATATTTTTCCCATGTATTGCTTATGAAAAATCAGAATGGTGGTAGAATGCTACACTGTAACTCCTAAACTCCCAACAAGACGTCACTAATGCTGTCAGGTTTAAATTAAGAGGAATTTCTTTAAGCTCATTAAGAGTGTGATATTCAGCTTTTCTAGTAGGAAGCTAACATGGGGGATTTCTCAATTCAAGAATATTAACACACTGAGTAAAAAGACACATGCTTTGTTGTTTCTAGGTTCTTTATTTGAGTAATTTCATTTAATCTCATGCATTACTGAGGAAGCTGAACTGTGGGCTCGATGGGTATCCCAGTTGTGCTGTTGTTTGACATTTACATGGTCCCTTCCTTCATTCCCCAGCCAAGGAAGTTCATCCTGTGGCTTCCCAATAAGCACATCCAATAAAGTGTTTCTGAAATATTTTCTTTTCACCTTTTGCATCCTTTTAGCAATTGAGTATCCAGGACACAGGGGATTTCCTTCACATGCTTTCAAAATTTACCCATGTCTGATTGTGTGATTTCTATTTACACTTTTCTCAGGTATTCCACTATTAGATGATTGACTAAAGAATGGAAGGAAACAGAAGACAGAAGCCTTTATCTTAATCTTTCTTTGCTTAAAGAATCCATCAGGTAAGATCTTTGACTGGTGTGAGTCTTAGTTTTCTATCTACTCAGAAAAGTATTCAAATGAACATCAGATCCAGAGAGTCCTTGAGGAATTCTGTTTTGTATTACTTGTAAATAATCTTATTCTTGTTTGTGAAATATGTGAAATTTATTTCAAGTAATTTTGTTCATTATCACCATAATAAATGTTTATGTTGGAATAACTGTAGAATGGATACTCTCCTCTCTCTTTCAAATTTTTTATTTATATTTTATAACATTAGAACAGTAGGGATCCTTCCATTCTACATGATTGTATCTTTGAAAGCCAGCAGTATTTGCTGGTGCCTATTTATAAAGTATACATAGAAAAGCTACCTTATATCTATTAGTGTTGAAAATTGTGTTCCAATCTGGCCAAAACCTTGTGACCCAGCAATAAGACCATTATACAACATCTAGATAGAAAATGAGTTGACCTTCTGATAACCCAAGTCAACTTACGTTACCATGTTACCTATTTTTATCCTCTATCATTGGATCTATTTTTTATATAAGAGAAACACAATGTATTTTCAGTTATTTGTATGAAATACATTTTCATCTGTTTATTTGTGTCCTTTGCTATGCAACTTGTTTCCACAAAGGGACTTACATCAGATCAAAATCTTTTTTTTCAATTGTCATTCATCTTCTGTGTTTGAAAGACAGAGAGGGTAAAAATAGAGTTCTTCCATTTGCTGGTTCTTTTCTCAAATTCCTGGAGTAGTGAGGGGGTAGATCAGGCTGATGCCAGGTTTAAAGAACTCAGCTGAGGTCTCCCACATTGGTGGCAGGGATCCAGGCACTTGAGCCAGCAGTCCTGCCTCCTAGAAGGAGTATATGTAGTAATGTGGAATTGGCAGTTGTTGATCTGGGACTTGATACTGGCACTGTAGTAAAAGATGTTGGCATCTTAACTGCTGAGCCAAATATCCATTCTGAATCTATGTTGTCTTGGAATATTATCTGTGCACCCAAAACCCTCCAAGTATAAACTGGATAACTCCTAATCTAAGTCCATGCAAGAATACTATCTCAAACACCCTTGAAAACTGTCCACATATGGATATTCCTGCTGGAAGCCAAGAGGTACCTGTGTATTTCTTTGTGATAGAGCAGCTCTTCTGATACCCAGCGAGCCCCAGATGGGGAACCATCCAGCAGAGCAACAGAGAAACCCTATCTAGACACTGAGAGAATACTTCCAGGGTTTCTGGAGTGCTATTTGTGGGTCAGGCAGGCATCAGGGATTGAATTATCTTATTCCATGCTTTATCTCACACTTCATCACAACACTTTGAAAGTTTTTATCTTCTTTTTACAGATATAAGAGCTGAGATGCAGAAATATTAAATAGTTTGCCAAAACTCAAACATCCATAATCTATCTCCAGTCCCAATTCCAAAGACCCTATTATTTTACCACCTGCCCTTACCTCTAAGAGGTGAGGTGAAAGGAGAGGGTCCCCTGCTCCAGCACACAAGCTTAGCTGCAAGAATAGAATGCTATGTACATCTCATTCCAAGTTGGAGAAGTGAAGACCAGGGAATTACAATATTTGAGTATCCAATTGCCAGTCTACTCTATGAAGACATAAGGAATGGAATAACTAACACCCTGCTCCCACAGCACTGTTTCAATAGGCAGTGTTCTAAAAAAATCCTTTTTATAAGAAGTTGCCTTGAGTAGCTTATTAGCCTAGGGTATTATAGTCATAGCATCATTACATTTCTTCCATCATGATTTTCTTCTCTCATTCCTTTATGCACTTTTGTAGCCAAATTGTGTGTTTAATTTGTGTTTACCATATTATCCTATCCCCCTCTACTGTTTCAATCAACTTGAGAAATAGACATGGGAAATAGGAGATCTGACTTAATGTGTATATTATCATCAACATTATTAGTTTCTTTAGGAAGGTTGAGTAGGCCATGTTTTTATCGCTTTATCCTCCATTTTGTGATTTCTTTTTCTCATTTCTATAAACTATGGGAATGATTATTAATATTGCGAGCCTGATTTTCCACTGTGATGTTGAAACTCTGCCTTGAATGAAAAGATAGATGACAGATGCAGCTATAGGCAGCATTTCAGGGTGCACTTAGATATTTTACAATGGCTTTGATTTGTTCAAAAATGTTCTCAAATATTGTTCATTTTATGTACTTAGTTTTTGTGATAGCACTTCCAATCTGGCGTTCCAGAATTCACTCGAAGTACCTGCCTTGTGCCAAGGTCCTGAGAAGTAAAATATGACTTCCAATTCCTGCCAGTAGAGGGCAGCAAAGAACACTGGAGCAGGTGCTTGATATCAGCTACTGAGGATGTTTCCCTTGGTGGAGGCAAAGATGAGGGTGTTCAGAGGACCAACATGAGAAAGGATAATTACATGGATCCAGGAGGGAGACCAGAACATATGGGGAGTGTGAGGGTTCTCCCAAGGGCTCATAACTGCCAGCACAAGTAGACATCTGGAGAGTCATTGATTATAACCTTTTCTTGGTATTGACTGCTATTTCCAGCTTGTCTGATGCCAAGGTCTGGCTGCCTAAGGTAACAGGCAACTAAAAGAATATCTGGGCACTAATACAAACTGGCTGGCTGAGAGTTATCAACAAGCTTCCCACAGAGGCTGGGGGGTCCAGAAGCAGCCCTGTGAGGGAGAAGAATGAATGGGTGTGAGGGCTCACCAAATCCAGCTGCAGATGATACTGAGGCCCCCAGTACATGCCAGGAAGATGATTCTGATATATATATATATATATATATATATATATATATATATATATCACACACACACACACACACCCCAAGGATATTTTCCCCTTGTCTGGGGGGGGGGGGTGCTGCTTAGCTATGGAAACACTGTGTGCTTTAGGACTTAGAGAGTTCTCACTTTACCAACTGTTATATATCTGGCCCCCAGTCACACAACTTCACTGAGCTTCAGTTTCTCCACCTGTAAAAATGGAATTAATAATTCTTATCTCAGAAGCTGATGTTGAGGCAAGGAGATGCTATATATAGACTACCTTGCAAGAAGCTTGATGTTTTGTAGCTGCTCAATGGATTTGATTGTGTGGCATATTCTCCCTCTTTCTCTGTGGCCATGGACAAACATCCATGATACTGTTCACTATTTTGGAAAATAATGTCTCCCTGTCTTTTCTAAGCATCCTTGGTATTAAGCAAGAATTACTATATTGGTTAGCTTGCTAAATTTTCTATACTGTTATCCCATTTTATAGTTGTCACAATCCTTTGAGGTGCACTATCACCTCTGTTGTGCAGTTCGAGACACTGAGACTCTTCTAGAATAACTCTTTTTTTTTCATTTTCAATTATCTTTATATACAGAAGATTGATTTAGTATATATTAAGTAAAGATTTCATCAGCTTACACCCACACAGAACATAAAGTGTAAAATACTGTTTAAGTACTGGTTATAACATTAATTCACATTGGACAACACATTAAGGACAGAGATCCCACATGTGGAGTAAGTACACAGTGACTCCTGTTGTTGACTTAACAATTTGACACTCTTGTTTATGGCGTCAGTGATTTCCCTAGGCTCTAGTCATGAGTTGCCAAAGCTGTGGAGCCTTTTGAGTTTGCTGACTTTGATCTTATTTAGACAAGGTCATAGACAAAGTGGAAGTTCTCTCCTCCCTTCAGAGAAAGGTACCTCCTTCTTTGATGGCCCATTCTTTCTACTGGGATCTCACTCACAGAGATCTTTCATTTAGGTCCTCTTTTTTTATTTGCCAGAGTGTCTCAACTTTCCCTGCCTAAAATACTCTCATAGGCTTTCAGCCAGACCTGAATGCCTTAAAGGCTGATTCTGAGGCCAGAGTTCTGTTTAGAACATCTGCCATAGAATAACTCCTTTTACAAGCACTCTATACATGGCGAATGCTGAAGGGGGGTTCAAAAACTACATAGTTTGGTTGTAGCCCTCCTGCCAATGTTACTACAAAACCTTCTTTCCTATGTAGATAGTTCATAACCCATTTACTTTTTTTGAGGTTTAATTTATATATATATATGTATGTATATATATTTGAGAAAATTAACTTTGAAGAACCCAAGAATAGTGCATCCTTTGTGAGCACTTTGACATTACTATAGCTTATGAGACATAGATAATATCCTCCACTTAATACATTAAAATGAAGTAAATCTTTGCAAACAAGTTTTATTATGAACTCTCATAATCCAACAATTTGAGGACAGAGGTCCTGCATAGGAAGTTAATGCACAGTGACTCCTGTTGTTAATTTAACAATTAACACCCTTATGTGTGATGTCAGAGAACACATGAGGCTCTTGACAAGAGCTGCCATCACCCATTTAAACACTTAAGGGGGAAAATTGAATAAAAGAATTTTGTGTTGTGATATGTTAAAATAACATTTTAATTGACACAGCATCACATTGATACTATCTCTTCATTTGGTATTTAGGGCTGAAAGGTCAGTGTTCAATGACAGAAATGAAAATAGACTGCAATGGTCAGAGTTCTCCCCCCCCCACCCAATTCTCCTGTTGAAGCCCTTACCTCTTTCTCTTTCTGTGCCATGCAAGGACACAGTGTGAAGATGGCTGTCTATAAGCCAGGAAAAGAGGCTGAGTGAATGGGGTCCCATGCTCTTGGACTTTCAACCTCCAAAACTGTTAGACAAGTAAACTTTCTTTGACACATTACCTAGCCTAAGGGGTTCTGCTACAAGAACAGAAAATGGGTGAAACATGTATTTATTTTAATGTTGTACATACTATTTTTGTATAAAATATTATATAATTATACTAAAATATGAAAAGAAAAATATTACACTATAGCTCTGAAATATATTGCCGCTTGGGCAAACTGGAGGAAAGATTGCTGAAATCTCTCTGTGTTTCTTACAACTGCATGCAAATGAACCATCATCTCAGTTTAATTTTGAAGAATTGAATGATGGTGCCAAAATCTAGAAAACCAATATATCAGTTAGAGAGTTTGTCAGTTATGGCATGAGCCTTAGAACCTTGACATCAGAATGCTGGGTGATCTTGACTACTACGGAACACACAGTCTTCAGGGACTTGTTCATAGTCTCTGTTGAAGAGTATAGACAGAGCCAAATATTTTGAAAAATGGGAGAAATAGAATTGTTTTCAGGATATGATAATGATGTCAGACCTTCTGGAAGTCATCTGCCAGTCCCCAGTGCAAGGTAGCCTTTTCCTATACTACTTGTGATCATTTAAACAGACTGGTAGCCCCAGGAAGAGTTCTGTCCTGTTTTCCCTAAAACAGAGGAAGTAATTCCTGCCTTTGGTGCTGGTTTCATGAGAATCTACTTTTGTTCTTTGATTTAGTGCTACTGAGCACAAAGAGCAGGATTTGTACTGTCAGGGGAGACATTTCCTTGGCTTCATGGCAAATAGTTTTCTCTGGAAAGATCTCGAAGAGGCTGTCCTGTTTATGAAAGAGTTTTATGTTCTGCTCAGTCTAACTGATTTTACCTACTATGGCCACAGAGTCCCATTGGTACATGGTCCTAACTCAACAAGTTATATCTAAGCTTTTCTGATGTTAAGAAATGTTTGTGGATGTTTCCAGTATTATTTCATGTTGTTTAACACTTCTCTCCCCTCGCCTCCCAATTTGAACACTAATTTAGATAAGATGGGAAGCATTTTACTAAGTGGGAATCAATGTATCCCTATTATGTAAATTATCATGCTAAAAAGGGACCATGTTACAATGACTTCTTTACCAATTGCTTTATCATTTTGTTTTACATGTGATAGGCTAAAAATATGCCTTTTATTCTCTCTTCTGAAACCATATTTTAAGAGCTTGGTGAGTGACAGCTGTGGTGTCCATCTTAGTGTTCCTTACAGAGGGCAGTGTGGTAGTTGAATGGAAATACTCTCTTTAGGGATGTAAACTGCTTTAGGATATCAGGGGTATGTGATTTAATTTTCCTTTGAAAAGGCAGAAGACACTTTTCTCAGAGGTCATGCCTGTTGCTTTTACTTAGAATGAATTAGCAGCAAATATGTATGGAGAACTTCACAGTTGAAGATTGCTTTTGATATTTTACTTTAACTTGCACTAAAACCAGGCAGATTGATATTACTTTTCCAGATTACATGTTCTCTTTTATGATATATGCTCCCTTTCATACACAGCCAGTTAGAAACAAACTCTGAAATTTTCAATAATCTTCAGTACTTTCTTTTTTATTCTTAAAATTTATTTATTAAGAAATACAAATTTTCAAAAATGCAACTTTAGGAATATAGTTATTCTTCTCACTATATCAGCCCTCCCATACACACTCCCATGCCTCCTCTCCTCCCTCCTCTAAGCCTGGTCCAGGTGTTGGAAGATAGCTCTGTGCTAGGATCTGCTTCTGAGCTAATTCAGAACATTGGCTGAATTCCCTTACTTGTATTTGAAGTACATTCCTCCTCCAGCTGTCACCTGGGGGCTGGTGTTTGCTCCTGGGAGCTGACTATTCTCATGTTTCTATGTAGCTCCTGCCCATATTATAGATTCGTTCTCCCTTGCCCTTCAACTCTCTCTGGCTTCCCCTTCCCCTTCCCCCATGTCCTGAGTCAATGTAGATGATATTCTCTGATTTGGGGACCTCTTGGGGGTTAGTTTAAGCCTCCTAAACTAGGGAATGCAATCTCCCTATTTGAAGGTTCATCACATTCATTCTGTCTTCACAGTCTCTTTTTGCAAATAGCACAGTCATAGGTTGCAATCATTAGGGTGTGAGTCTTTTGAGTGGGTTGCTTTAGAACCCTCTGTGTACCACAGACTTCCTGGAAAGCATCCCTTCCATCATTCCACCAGCAACTGTCCAGGGTTACCAAGACCTCCATGTTAGTAAGTCAAATGATCAGTCCTCAGTAATCACCTGCCTTACCTTCCATAGCATTTGATGTGAATGACGGCTCCCTTCTTGTTATCCTCTCAGTTCTCCACTTACCTGACACCTCTTGGTTGGAGTTGCTGTCTTCTTTTCCATGCCTGTAAGATGCTACTTGCCCCAGGTTCTCCCTTGCATGTGTCCCCTGTCCAACTCTCTAAGTGCCATCTGCTCTTTGAGACCTGTAAAACCTGAAACCCCATTGGCATCCATAGTTGGAGATCCTTGTCTGAGGAATTGAGATGACAGTTTTATCATGTGTCACTCCTAATGACTGGCATCAAACTATTCTGCAACCATTGACTAGCTACTTTTTGGTGTTTGATGTTGAGCAGGGACGGTGATGTTCAGGAGGCCATCATCTCAGGAGATGAAAATACTTCCCAGGAACATGCCGAAAAGCCACTCCTGGTGCACGGTCCGATAAAGTTAAGAACGGGTAATAAGAAGACAAAGCATCAGGCTTTCTTATATGAGGATGAATTGAAAATCTCTAACATTGGGTAGGTACATACGCTGCATGCTATCCTGATCATCGTGAAATATATTGTCTCTTACAAACTTCATTTTCATGCACTCTTTCTCAGTAAGTAGCATGTTTTTACTTTGTTTTTGCCAATGGTTTGATTCTTCACTTATTAAACAAGTATTCGTGGAAGTATTATTCTGTATTGTGCCCCTGTAGACAATGCAATCAAGAATGGGAGAGGCAGGGTTCTTCTCTCTCTCTCTCTCTCTCTTTTTTTTTGTATTTTTTTTAACTTTTATTTAATGAATATAAATTTCCAAAGTACGACTTATGGATTACAATGGCTTCCCCCCCATACCGTCCCTCCCACCCACAACCCTCCCCTTTCCCACTCCCTCTCCCCTTCCATTCACATCAAGATTCATTTTTGATTATCTTAATATACAGAAGATCAGCTTAGTGTACATTAAGTAAGGATTTCAACAGTTTGCTCCCACACAGAAACATAAAGTGAAAAATAATAGATGATTTTTTTAAATGATGATGAAATCAGATCAGACCTATTGTCATGTTTAATCCCAGTGTCTCTCTCTCTCTTTTTGAACATTTATTTATTTATTTGAAAGGAAGAGTTAGAGAGAGGCAGAGGAAGTGAGAGAAAGAGAAGGAAGAGGGGGAGGAGAGAGAGAGACAGACAGAGAGAGAGAGAGAGAGAGAGATAGAGAGAGAAAGAGAGACAAAGACAGAGACAGAGAAAGTCTTCCATCCACTGGTTCACTGTCCAGATGGCAGCAACTGCCAAAGTTGTGCCAATTTGAAGCCAGGATCCAGGATCCAGGAACTTCTTCTAGATCTCCCACATGGGTACAGGGGCCCAAGGACCTGGGTCATCTTCTAATGCTTTCCCAGGCCATACCAGAGAGCTGTATTGGATGTTGAACAGCCAGGACTTGAACTGGCACCCACATGGCATGCTGGCACTGCAGGCAGTGGCTCTACCTGCTACATCCCAGCACTGGTCCCAGGGTTCCTCTTTCTTGAGACTTTCCTAGAGATGATAAAAATAAGAAAGATATAATTGAAGACTGTAATAATATGCATCTGATAAAGGAAATAAATAGTGCCATGTGGAGAGTGTCAGAGAAGAGTCCCACTTGGATGCCTATGTGAGATGCAACATTGAAACCATACCTCTGGTGTAAGAAGCAGCCACCTGTTCTAGACTGGATGCCCCAACTTGCCTGGCTGAGGGGACTGCAGGCCCTAGTGTATGCAGCTTGACCCTTTGGGAGCAGAGCTTTAGCAAGGCTGATGTTTCTGGAGCTCACTGTAATTGACCAGGTCAGAGATGAGACTGAATAAGTGCTCAGGGTTCTGGTCACACAGGATCTTGGCAGATCCCAGTAAGGGGTTAAGGAATTCCTTTGAAGGGGTTTCCTTATGGAAATGACCATATCAGGTAAATATTGTAGTATATCACTGTGACTGCTGGGAGATAATGGATTGGAGGGCTGGCAACAATATAGGAGGGAGACTATGTATTGGAGGTGATAACCCAGATCACTGATACCAAGGACCCCAACTTGGGAGGGACAGTAAAAGCAAAAGATACAGGCAGAAGATTTGGCATGCCAGTTTGCGATAGACACAACTGGCTACTCCTACTGTCAGCCTTGAACACAAATGCAACCAATACATAGCCTGGAAAATGGCAACTGCTTAATACATGTGTGCAGGGAAAGAGTAGGAAGGAATAGACTGATCTGGACATCTGCTTATCTGCTCCATCTGTGTTTTCATGATTTACAAAATATTATATAAGACAAAGAATAGTTCAGGCCGGAGCCGCGGCTCAATAGGCTAATCCTCCATCTGTGGCACCGGCACCCTGGGTTCTAGTCCTGGTTGGGGTGCCAGATTCTGTCCTGGTCACCCCTCTTCCAGGCCAGCTCTCTGCTGTGGCCCGGGAGTGTAGTGGAGGATGGCCCAAGTGCTTGGGCCCTGCACCCCATGGGAGACCAGGATAAGCACCTGGCTCCTGGCTTTGGATCAGCGTGGTGTGCTGGCCGAAGTGTGCCGGCCATGGCGGCCATTGGAGGGTGAACCAATGGCAAAGGAAGACCTTTCTCTCTGTCTCTCTCTCTCACTGTCCACTCTGCCTGTCAAAAAAAAAAAAAAAAGAATAGTTCAACAAACAAAATCTTACCAAGAAACTTTGCAGTGAGTAAAGAGAAATAAAAGTTGCCAGTGCTGCCCTCCCCTTGGTTTCCAGTCCTGCCCTCTCCTAGAGAAGATAAACAAGACTCAGGCCCAGTTTTATAAAATGTAGTCTCATCTTAGTGAAAATAATATGAGGTGTGTTGGGTCGGGGGTGCGTTAAGTGCAATATGGTATGTTAAGGATATCTTGTACCTCTTCTTGCCTAATCCTTGCCTTCATTATCTGAGATGGTCCTCCATTCTGGTTTTCCAACAGGCTCTGATGCTAAGAGAGCCCCAGTAGCTGCCTCAAGGTCACCACAGTAGTAGTGGGTCCATTTTTAAAATATTTATTTTATTTATGTGAAAGAGTTACAGAGAGAGGTAGAGACAGAGAGAGGTCTTCCTTCCATTGGTTCACTCCCCAGATGGCTGCAACAGCCAGAGCTGTGCCAATCCAAAGCCAGGAGCCAGGAGCTTCTTCTGGGTCTCCCACACAGGTTCAGGGGCCCAAGGACTTGGGCCATCCTCTACTGCTTTCCCAGGCCATAGCAGAGAGTTGGATGGGAAGAGGAGCAGCCGGGAGAACTGGCACCCATATGGGATGCCAGTGCTTCAGGCCAGGGCTTTAACCCACTGCACCACAGTGCTTGAGTCCTTGTTTAAAACTAGGTCTTTATTATTGTACAGGCTCTCACCCAGCTGCCACAACACTTTCTATTCTTTTGGATCCCATGGCAGATTTTATGACAATTTCATTTCTCCCTCACCATGTGATTCATATTCCTTGTTGTGAGCAAAGGAGACAGCATCCTGTGTGCTGAATATCTGATAAAAGTGGAGCACAACACACAGTGAACACAGAGTAAATGAGGAGTCCAGATGTCATGACACATAAAAAATGATTTACTGATTGAGTTCAAAGGCAGAGTGAGCTATAGGAACACACATACACACACACACACACACACACAGAGAGAGAGAGAGAGAGAGAGAGAGAGAAAATCATTCATCCTCTAGTTCATTCCCAAAATGGTTACAACAGCCATATCTGGGCCATGCTGAAGCCAAGAGTCAGGATCTCCAGCCTGAAGTACAAGTATAAGTACACGTGCTTATCTGCTGCAGAGGGAGCTTGACCAGAAGTGGAGTAGCCAGGACTTTAAGCGCCACTTTGGATTGGGATGTGAGCTTCACGCACAGCTGCTTAACCCACTGTGCCAGGACTCCTGCCCCAGAATGTTAGCTTCAACCATCCCACAGATGAATGGAGTCAGGAACATTTCCACATGAGGCCTTTTGTGCTCTTGTGAATAGTGTTGTACCCATCAATAGCTTTAAATCATAGGGAGTCCTGTGCCCAAATCCCTGAACATCCTCCTTAAGGGTTATAGCTCTTCACATCTACCACTCACCTGAGAGTTAGATTTGTAAATGAACAAAGCAACATGCCAGAGGGTGAAAGTGAGTTGGACCGAACCAGTACTGAGCAATATCACTGCTGAAGCTGTGATATTGTCATCTTGTGACCCTCTGCAGAAAAAAATGGGAGGTATTTTCTTCCCTTATGCATAAGACATTGAGCATTTGGACTAAGGTACATTTTCTTTTGTGCTTTTAATTTGGCTGCAGTCTATAGGCCACAATATTTTTTTTTTTTTTTTGACAGGCAGAGTGGACAGTGAGAGAGAGACAGAGAGAGAAAGGTCTTCCTTTGCCGTTGGTTCACCCTCCAATGGCCGCCGCTGCAGCCGGCGCACCGCGCTGATCCTGGCAGGAGCCAGGAGCCAGGTGCTTTTTCCTGGTCTCCCATGGGGTGCAGGGCCCAAGCACCTGGGCCATCCTCCACTGCACTCCCTGGCCATAGCAGAGAGCTGGCCTGGAAGAGGGGCAACCGGGACAGAATCCGGCGCCCCAACCGGGACTAGAACCCGGTGTGCCGGCGCCGCAAGGTGGAGGATTAGCCTATTGAGCCACGGCGCCGGCTCGGCCACAATATTTTTTAAGCCAGAATCTGTGGAGCAAATGATCTGAACCAAATCTTAAGAAGGGAAATTTGAAATAAGCTGTCTTTAGAGAAGGAGTGGAGAATTTTTTCTGCCAAGGTCAAAATAAATATTTATAGCATCTTTCACAGGCTGGAGAAAATCCTCAACTTAAAAATTTAGCCTGCTATGGATTTATTGAATTTTGAATCCAGCTTGCAGTTAGTTGCCTTGGCAGTGCCAGCCTAAATGACTTCACAGGCTTTGTACAGTCCAGGGACCAGACATTCACCATCCCAGCTTTCGAGATGCAAAATTTGTATAAGAATTAAGATTCAAATGTATTTGTAATATCTCCAAACTAAGGTTATTCTGAGATTATATATGTTTAGTCTGTCTCTGTTAAGAAGAAAATTTTATAAATAATTCATCCATGATTTAAACTTTGTTGAACCCCTCACTCTTTTGAAGTCAATCAGATGTACATAAGCAGGGAATGAGTGATTCTCTTAAAATATAACACCTTTAAAATATAGAGTATGGTCTCAACCCCATAGTCAGCATTCAGAAAGAGACCAGTCCATCTGTCATCACTGGCTGCCATTAATCCTGTGTGTTTGGGCCCCTCATGGGCCAGCCTTCACTGAGCACATGCTTTGTCAAGGTCCACCTGACTCTTGCCTGTGCTGTGCACTGAGAGGGAATAGATGGAAGTGAGGTGTTCTTGGTTATGGAACATGGAGAACTGGGGTTTGCTCAGGAGAAGATGTGCTCCCATTACATTTAAGAAAAAAAAATCTCACTTGATGATATTTTTAGGTACAGCAAAAATATTTACTCCAAATATGTAATCCCTGTCAATGAAATATGGATTTACAAGTGCACCGTTCGGGAAGGTGATACCAGTGCCTCCAGGTGTCTGCATCTTGGCTGGCCAATGATGAATTTCAGGGCCAAGTTCTTGTAAGTATCACTGCTGAGTCTTGTAATTTTACTTTGATATGGAAGGTTACAACCCTTATTGCCTTTTCTAACAAAGATAGAGAAATGCAACTTTTTAATTTTCCTCCCAAACTTGTTTTTTTTTTTTTTTGAGAAAATGGTAAGCATTTTAATTTGACCCTGTAATAATCCACTGCCTCACACTTTGACTTCCAGCCATGGCACTTGTATGACTTATATTTTCCCCAAGAGGTTTTGATGTGCCAATATGTGTGGAGAGAATGCAATAATGGGAACTGTTGGAATTATTTGCTTTGGTTTGGAGCAATGATTTTCCAAGGGCTCCATGAGCTACTTGAGGAGTGGGTATTTTGGGTTAATAAAAACAGATTTGAGAGAGCAAGGCTCTGGGGCCCCTCTCCAATAACCTCCAGCATCTCAGTCTAGGCTTTTGTGTGTTTCAACTAGTAGAGTAGATCAATTCAGCTTGAAAAAGTCCTTTTATTCTCCCAAAGTAACACTCTAAAGAAATACTTGACTATACAAATTAAATTATATCCTGGGTTGCTAGAATTGCTATTTGGGGTCTTCAGTGATATGGCCATCTGAAACAAAGATTTGATTCTTGGGGTGTGGGTGAGTTTTCCAAAGCCCATTTTGAGGCTGGTATGAGGGAAGGAAATGGGGCTACATTTCTTGGACATCTTGTGTCTATGTTCTTGTGTACACAGGTACCTTGTAACCCATACCTGCTGCTCTGAACAGGCACATACGATATGTCCTGTGTGTTTTACACATAGACAGTTGATCACAGGCATTTAATGCCCTTTTTTCCTCTCCTCTCATCACTCCCTCAGAGTAAGATCATATTGAAGTTGATACAATGTTGATATATCCAAACTGTTAATTAACTCAGTTCTGTGATGGAGCTGCTTGCAAATATTACTGAGAAGAAAGACATGCTTGTACCATTGTCTGCATGTCTTCTTTTTTGCGAAAAATATTCTCCCTAGGTTCTCAGATTCTATTGCTTAATGTCATCTTAATCTTGCAGGTGAAAGGAAGCTACGTATTTGGCAATATGTGGTACCTTTGATGAGGAGTTTCACTAGAGAGTTTTTTGAATGGGGGTTGGCATGAGGTGGACATATGCTATATTGGCTATGAAGCTGTGTGAACACATCCAACACATTTACAACGATGCCCAATACCCAGTACATTTGCTGTTGGCTATTATCACTCTTATGCAAATTGGCATGAGTAACCAGAAGTGGTGTTCATGTCCATATGAAGGTTGAAAGCCAAGGAAGTGTCCACTTTGCTGTTGAACCATGTCCTGAGAAGGCATAGAAATGCAGAGTGGAGGAGCTCTTGCTGGTAGAAATAGGAAATGTGGCAGCCCTGCAGAAAAACCTGTTGCTTCCATGAGTTCAATGTAGGACGACCACAGGACTGAGCAACTCCACTCTGGAATATAGGTCCAAGAAAAGTGTAAACATACATACACTCTATGTTCCTAACTCTGACTTTTGGGCACAAATGTTCCTAGCAGCATTGTTCATTAGAGCCAGAAGTTAGCAACAAATCACATGTTCATGGCCTGATGAATGGATAGTTATGATGTGGTGTAGGATCTGGGGGTGGTGGAGAATAGGGTGTGGCTGTTTACTGAGTGCAGAGTTTGCTCTTGGGATAATGAAAATATTCATGAACAAGGTATTACAGATGCTGGCACAGGACTCAGTCATATAAATGGTCAGTTTTATTTTCCATGTAGTTAATCACTCCCCAACTGTTTTGAATACTAGTAAATTATAATCCCATGTATGTTTGAGACTTAAAATCTTTTTCACTTTAGATTTTAAATACATTAATAATGTAGCAGAAAGGATATAAAACATTAGTCACCAAACAGTAGGTGCTTTGACATCCTTTAGCACATCATAGCACTGAAATTATTTTCTAGGTGTTTATTTGACATCTGACAACTCTGCAGCCTCTGTGAAGTACAGTGGTACAGATTTCCCCCCTAAAATGATGCTCTTGTTTCTGAGCCCAGAGCATTCCATTCACATGCCCGATCTTTTCAGTATGACCTAATCTGATCATAATACTTTTTACATTGGAATAGCACTTCAAGCTACAAGAGTACTCTGAGGTTTAATGACCTCCACTTTCAATGGTGGATACTGAGACTTATGTCAGTTCAGTGACTCCTGTGATCACTGAGCTAGCATCCCATAGTTGCAATCCAGGGTTTCATTTCAAATCAGCTTCTCCTTCCCTTTAAGAACTCTTTCCCATCACTGTAATGTTGCTGTACAAGAGCAGACTCCACCCAGAGCCCTTGTATGAGGGGGGGCACTACTTACACCTGAGCTCCCATCACCCACAATTGCCTGCTGGTGTGTTTATCTGCAATGGTAGTCTTAATCAGATGGAAGTAGTCTTTTATGTAGCTTACTATTTTCTCTGACTTCTCTGCTTGCAGCTCCAGTACATTTATGAGAAAATGGGAACATTTGCTGGACAGGTATTTCTCTAGCATACACATTTTGAATCTTTAGTTTGTGATAGGAGGCATAAATCTCTGCAAGCAGTGCCCCTACACGATTCCCACTTAAAAATGCTCTTCCCACTTAAAAACACTGTTAGATGATCTTGCAATCATTGGTTCCTCTACATGTGCTGTAAGTCATATTCCCTCATTCACATGAATGTTCTATTCATTGTTGAAGAAGTTCAAGATGTATCTTTCATCTTTCCCTCCATACAACCTATGGATCAGAGCTAACAATATTCCCAATATGCATTAAATGTCCATAAATGTAGGTTACTCTACTGAGTGAGTCTGAAAGCACCTGTTGCTTCCTACACTTTAAGCCATGAAGGTGGTGTCAGGTCCTCCAGTCCAGATAGGAAAACTTTGAGGAGTGGATCTGCTGCCCAAACCACACATCAAGGCACTCCCTGTTATTTTCCAGGCCATGCTGTCTTTCCCAGAATTATTTTCCTACTCATCTGGTTTTGTTGTTGTTCTTATTTTGGCTTTGTAAAGATCTATTTATTTATCTGTTTGAGAGGTAGAGTTACAGAAAGAAGGAAAGGTGGAGGGTAAGCTCTTCCATCCACTGGTTCACTCTGCAGGTGGCCACAATGGCTGGAGCTGGGCTGATCTGAAGCTAGGAGCCAGGAGCTTTTCCTGGTCTACCATGGAGCTACAGGGGCCCAGGCCTTGGGCCATCTTCTACTGCTTTCCAAGGCCATAGCCAAGAGCTGGATTGGAAGAGGAGCAGCTAGGAGTGGAACTGGTGCCCATATGGGATGCCAGCACCACAGGCAGTGATGTTACCTTGTATGTCACAGCGATGCCTCTCCTCATCCTTTGACCTTGCTGAGAAGTTCTACAAATATAAATATAAATAATATAAAAGTTATAGATAAATATAAATATTTATATCCTATAATTATGCTATAGATCTCTGTGCACAGAAATACATATGTATGCCTCTGTATCAGTATATGTATTAGCTAACTCAAACAAGAGTTTGAGTTATGAGAAATATAAGTTTTGAGTTATGAGAAATATATAGAAAATTTTTGCAACATGAATTGATTTGAAGAGAAACATTAGCTAATTCACTAATTTTGGTTTCTTAATGACTTTGATTAGGTGTATAACTCAGTCAAAAGAGAAAGATGAAAAGCAGACCTTACTTCTCCAAGTAGATTCAGAAACCGTTAACAACATTACTTATGTAAGTGTGTTTTGGATTCAACATTTTAAACTCCAATTTCCTGACTTTGACTGGAAGAGAGATATAGACAATGGGGATAGAGGTTTTAGGTAGAGAAACAGATAGAGATCAAGAAGTATGGGAAGAGGAACAATATAATGGAACAGAGGAGAGGAGAGAGGAGGGGATCAGAAGAAGAGGGAGGAGAGAGTGATATTGAGTGACAGAGAGAGATGGGAGAGTGAGAGTATTCAGAAGGGAACATGTAGAACTGTATCTTCACCTATGCATGCAATTTTTTGTGTACATAAAAAGTAAATGTTAGGTTATATGAAGCATTAGGAATCCATGACAACTCAACGCTTATGCTTAGAAAGAATATTTCCTGTTAAATATCCACAAAGTTTCATGTTTTCATAAAGTGTTTTTCCCAAGCCAGTGTTCTGGGAATGAGAAACAGTGACTTGATCAGCGCTTGTCCTGAATGTTGATGAGCAACTTAATACTTTATCCCTTTTAGTACTTTTTTTGTTCTACTTAATACTATTTGTTGAACTCTGTAATTAACACACAATTATTCTTAGGTGTTTAAATTTAACTGAAAAGTGATCTCTGTTAAATATAAGAGTGGGAATAAGAGAGTGAGGAGATGTACAATTTGGGACATGCTCAATCTGACTTGCCCCAAATGGTAGCGTTAGAAACGTGCCAGGGGATTCCAATTCAATCCCATCAAGGTGGCATGTACCAATGCCATCTCACTAGTCAAAGTGATCAGTTTCAGTTCATAATTCATCATAATGATAGGACTAAGAGTCAAAGGTATCACATAAACAAGACTAGTGTCTGCAAATACTAACTGATAGAATTAAAAAGGAGAAAACAATCCAATATGGGAAGTGGGATACACAGTAGACTCACAGAATGGCAGATGTCCTAAACAGCACTCTGGCCTCAGAATCAGCCCTTAAGGCATTTGGATATGGCTGAAGAGCCCATGAGAGTATTTCAGGCATGGAAAGCCAAGACACTCTGGAAAAAAAATGACCTAAATGAAAGATCTCTGTGAGTGAGATCCCAGTGGAAAGAACGGGCCATCAAAGAAGGAGGTACTTTTCTCTGAAGGGAGGAGAGAACTTCCACTTTGACTATTGTCTAAATAAGATCAGAGTTGGTGAACTCAAAAGGCTTCCATAGCCTTGGCAACTCATGACAAGAGCCTAGGGTGATTACTGGTGCCATAAACAAGAGTGTCAATTGGTTAAGTCAACAACAGGAGTCACTGTGCACTTACTCCTCATGTAGGATCTCTGTCCTTAATGTGTTGTCCAATGTGAATTAATGCTATAACTAGTACTCAGACAGTACTTTACACTTTGTGTTTCTGTGTGGGTGGAAATTGTTGATATTTTTACTTAGTATATACTAAATTGATCTTCTGTATATAAAGAGAATTGAAAATGAATCTTGGTGTGAATGGAATGGGAGAGGAAGCAGGAGAGGGGAGGGTTGCAGGTGGGAGGGAAGTTATGGGGGGAAAAAGCCATTGTAATCCATAAGCTGTAGTTTGGAAATTTATATTTATTAAATAAAAGCAAAAAAAAAAATAAAAAAAAATTTCTCTTCATTTGTCACTCCTTTCAAACAGTGGTTTTGTTTGTTTCCAGTTTTTCAATATTTATTTCATGTTAAAATATTTTTATTTATTTGGAAGGAATTTTAAAACCCTGAAATGTATGAAAGGGTGATAGGAATATCACATCCAAATGTGCTGATTTGATAACATCTTGCCTTATTTGTTCCATAATTTATTTTCCCTGTCTCTCTCTTGATATGTGTCTGGATATGCTTCTTTCTGAAGGCAGTTACATATACTGCATCCCTTTATCTTTGAATACCTGTGTATTCTCAAGATCAAGATATATTCTTAGATAAATACCATAAAGTCCTCACCTGGAAATTGGACATTGGTATAAATAATATTGTCACCTATTGTTCATTTCATGTTCCAATTGATTGTTTGCTCTATAATGCTCTCTTTATGGGACAGAATCCACTCTTTGAGTAAGGTATTGCATTGAGCTGGTTACATCCAATACCTAAGTCTGTCAGGATTGGCTTAAACTTGAATTCGTGAACCTTTTGATAGATCGGTGTGTGACTTCCTCATTTTTGTATGCTGTTGGGAAGAATAGCTTCAGTTGGATCACATTTGATTTCTAAAATTATGACACACTAGCCAAGATCTTCATAGTGGTGACCATGATAACATTGATACACTATGTGACTTTTTTCTTTACAGCAGCTTCAGATCACAAAACATGATATTCGCATGGAAAAAGCCTAGTCCAACAAAGCTATTTCCAAGCAGCTATTCAGAGCCAGGGTCTTTTATGAGCTGTTTTCCATAACCAGAGGAATTGCTTGAAGAAGTTGAGAATGGAGTTCTCCTGTAGGGAGGAGCACTCTTGTCTTAACCTGCTTTGGTTTTAGTTGTGGCAAATCCTGGAATTTTTCAAAATCAATTTTATTCATGTATGGCTTTTGCAAAATAACCATACCTAATGCTATTCATTCATACTTGAAAATCTGAGTTTTTCTCTAATGCTCTTTGATTTTATCTTACAGAATCTTGCCATTTCCTGTAGTAAAGCTCTGGTGCCAACCAATTTTCTAATTTTCTTTCATCTGAAAATGTGTAGATATCAGCTTCATTCTTATTTTTAAAAAAGATTTATTTATTTATTTGAAAATCAGACTTACACAAAGAGAGGAGAGGCAGAGAGAGAGAGAGAGGTCTTCCATCTGGTGGTTCACTCTCCAATTAGCTACAATGGCCAGAGCTACACTGATCCAAAGCCAGAAGTCAGCAACTATTTCCAGGTCTCCCACATTGATGCAGGGCCCTAAGGACTTGGGCCATCCCACTGCTTTCCCAGCCACAGCAGAGAGCTGGACTGCAAGTGGAGCAGCCAGGTCTTGAACCGGCACTTATATGGGATGCCAGCACTTCAGGCCAGGGCGTTCACCCACTGCACCACAGTGCCAGCCCCTCAGCTTCACTCTTGAAAGGTACTTTTGCTGAACCTGGAAAGAATGTCCTAGTTAATATTTCCCTTTCTACGTCTTGCATATATTCCACTGTGTTCTGATCAAGATGCTTTCTGATAGCTTGAGTGATCCATGTTGACTGTCTTATGTGCCTATTTTTGTTTCCCTGCTTTCAGGATCTATGCTCCCTCTCTGACCACAATGTGTCAAAATATGGTTTTCTTTGAATCTATTTGTTTGATATTTTCTGAGTTCCTTTAATTTGTAACATTTTCAAAAAGATTTATTTATTTACTTGAAAGTCAGAGTTACACAGAGAGAGAAGGAGAGGCAGAGAGAGAGAGAGAGAGAGAGAGAGAGGTCTTCCATCCACTAGTTCACTCCCAGATGGCCGCAATGGCTGGAGGCACTCTGATTCGAGGTCAGGAGCCAGGAGCCAGGAGCTTCCTCTGGGTCTCCCACGTGGGTCCAGGGGCCCAAGGACTTGGGCCATCTTCTACTGTTTTCCCAGGCCACAGCAGAGAGCTGGATAGGAAGTGGAGCAGCTGGGACTTGAACTGGCACCCATATGGGATGCTGGCATGCAGGCAGCAGCCTTACCTGCTATGCCACAGCACTAGCCCCTAATTTGTAACTTTTTATTTTTGCCGAATTTGGGGAAATTACACTGTGACTGCAAACATTTTTTCCTCTTGTAGGCAGCAAATAGATGGGTTTTGTTTTTAATCCATTCAGCCAGTCTGTGCCTTTTAACTGGGGATTTGAGGGCATTTACATTCAAGGTGACTATTAATAAGTGACTACTTTGTCCTGTCATTTTCCCAAAAATATTCCTATTTTTTACATTGAATTTCCATTGAACTTTTACTGAGAGATTTTCTTCCTTTTCCTTCTTTTGTAGTGATGACCATGTTTCTGTGTGCAACACATCCTTAAGCATCTTTTGTAGAGCTGGATGGGTGGTGATAAATTCTTTGAATTTGTTTGTTATGGAAGGTCCTTGTTTCACCTTCATTCATAAATGAGAGCTTTGCAGGTATAATACTGTTGGATGACATTTTTTTTTCTTTTGAGCCTTGGACTATATCTTGCCATTCTCTCCTAGCTTGTAGGGTTTCTGATGAGAAGTCTGCTGTGAGTATAATTGGAGATCCTCTAAAAGTACTGTGGCATTTCTCACATGCACATTTTAGAATCTTCTCTTTATGTTTTAGTGTGGTGAGTTTGATTATAATGTGTCATGGTGAGGATATTTGTTGGTTATGTCTATTAGGAGGAGTTTTGTGTGCTTCCTGTACTTGGATGTTGCTTTCTTTCTCCAAATTAGGGAAGTTTTAGGTTATTATTTCATTAACAAGGCCTTCTAATCTTTTCTCTCTTTCCATGCCTTCAGGAACTTCTAGAACCTGTATTTTGGGTCATTTTATAGTGTCTTTTAGATTTCCAACAGTGTTTTTTAGGTTTCTAATTTCCTCTTTTTGTCTTTAGTTTGACTGTATACTTTCCTGTGCTTTGTCTTCTAAGTCTTATATTCTTTCTTCTTCTTCACTGATTCTGTTAAGGCTCCCCACTGCATTTTTAATTCATTTTATTGAATTCTTCATTTCATTTTGATTTCTCCTTAAGATCTCAATTTCATGGAGGAAATTTTATTTCATGCCCTGTACAGATTTCAGTAGTTTGTGCATTTGCTTCTGATTACTTCTATGTAATCTTGTGATCAATTTTTAAAATTCCATTTCTTGCATTTCTTCTGCCTCAATGTATTCACAATCTAGTATTGAAAGGTTTTGCTATTTTCAGGGTGTCATGTTGTGTTCCTTATTCTTGTTTCTTGAATTGGTGGATTTGTTGTTTGGCATTTGTGGAGATACTCATTGGTTTCTTCCTTTTTTTCTCCTTTTTTTTTTTTTTGGTCTAGTGGATTTTATCTTTGTACTGTGGCTCTGTAGAAAAGTGGAATGTCTACTTTCAGTGAATATCTAACTTGTAGTGGGTGTGGTCAGGGAGCTCTGTTCAGTTCTCCAGGGTTAAGGGCATGTCTGAGGTGATACACCCAGGTTTGGCACAGTAAATCTTCTCTCTCTTTTTAATCAGAAGAGAAATTTATTCTCCTCAGCTGAGCTCCTCTCCTCAAAGGAGACCAGTGCCTGAGCACTAGCCCCAGTGGGTATAATATTCATCTACTCTGTCCCAAGGAGCACACAAAGGATCTGTGCAGTCTTCAGTGTAAGTTCAGATTCCCCAGCGATGTCTCTCACCAGGTAACCAGGAAGCCCTGAGCATGTGGAGTCTTCCACTGTGAGTGCCCAAAGTCCCAGCCTCACTGTGGATCCTGCCTCACACCCTCAGTTCTTTTCAGTTCCAGTACAGAAGCCTTACACAGTCACAAGCTCCTATCCCCCTGTTAGTTCTTCCCACCAGTCAGGAGTATCCACTCAACTAGTTGCTGGGCATGGACACGAGCTGGCACAGCTGTTACATATGTCCAAAATGGCACCTGCTCTATTGGCTTGTTACAGGATGACATTGTAAAGTGATTGAGGAGAGAGAAATTGTGTCCATACTTTTTTTTCTCTTCTAGTTTGGAAGGTACACATTCCCCAGTGGGGCTCCAAGCCACATTTCCTCTAGGCTCTCCTTGCAGCTTAATCACCAGTGCCTTGGACTACTGCAGTCTGGTCTCACCTCACTTTCCAATGCCAGTGCATAGGCTCTTGGCTGCTGGGCAGGTTCTCGGCTACTGGAGTCCCAAGTTGTGGGCGTCCATGCCATCCATGGAAGGTCTACCATGTCCCTCTAATTTTGGTAGGGTTTCCTCTGGCATTTTCTCCCTAACTCTTCTCTGAGACTACACTCTCTCCACTTTTTAAAAACTATCTTCTCCTGGACTAGAGCAGTAAGCTCTAATTTTTTCAATCATACCTTTCTTCCTTTTTCAGACTGGCTGTTTCCAATTCATGTATTTTCAAATTCGGTGTCTTCCATTTGTCGTCTCCCTTTTGCTTTTTAGTCCAACCACTGTGTTGTTTTTTCAGATATTTTTCACAGCTAAAGTTTCCATTTTTAAATATCTTTTGTTTTTGTGCTGGGCCAGCCTATACTTTTTTTCATTTTCAGCACATTTGTTTTAATGTCTTGGAGCACATAGCTGCTTTTGTTTCATAATTTTAATATGAAATTCTTAGAGATCTGGTCACATTTCCCTGGGCCACTATATATCAAGTAACGTCTCATGTGGAAAAGAAATGAAACTCATTTCCATATTTTCTAGTTATTGAATAGTTTATTTAAGTTACATGCTTACAAACAGCTCCATTTACTGGAATTTATTTTGTTCATAGAGAGAACAAGATCAGAAAAAAAGGCACATATCCTTGTACTGATTATTTTGAATTTAATGATTTCCATATACCACAAAAATCCATTATGTTACAAACCAGATAAATTGGAAAAAGATGAGTAATCCTTCAAAAGAGTTTTTTCCCTTAAGAAAACTCTGTAAAAGGGTTCATGTAGAGTTTTTAAATTCTATGGGTATCTCAGAAATGAACTCAAATGTCTAAAATTTTCAGTCTCAAATTCTGGGTTCATGGTCTCAGTACATTTTGACAATGAAAATCTAAAAAGGGTATTCTGACTAGGAGAAGGTATTCCCTACATAGTGGTTTATGAAGCAAGAATGCCTGTGAGAGCCAGTTCTTACTCTCATTTGACTAGGACTGAACATATGGTATGCAAAGAAATCTGAACAGAAAAACACAACTCATCAAGAGAAGGAGAGAGACCAACTCCTTGTGAACTATTCCCTGCATGATGGAAAAGAGTCTTTGGGTGCTGGGCTGTTTCTGAATTGAGGTTCTTTCTCTTTGGGCCCAAGCAGTTATATTTTTAATATTACAACTCCTCTATTAGAAATATGTATTTAATTGAAATTCTTTCTTCTGGCTTTGTGTTATGTAAAGTAATAAAAATCAGTTATCATTAAGGTTTAGTGCTTTATATGTATTTTGCTTTGGCATTACTCAAACTTCACCCTGAAAATCTGGCCAAGAGTTTCATAATTATGTAATCATATACTTTAACATTCTTCTGTATCAGCAGTTTTTTTTCTTTCCCTTTCACAGTCTGGAATTATAACAGTTACCAATTTAGACACAGTGAATGACGTTATCCATATGGCACTACCAGTGCTAGGATTAAGTGTAAGTAATCCAAAAGATACTTTTAGTTAAATAACAACTTTGGTTTTTGAGATGAGTATATTTTCCCCTTGAGACAGATACATGCACACATGCTTACAGTGTATATTTGTAAAATACAGTTCCATGCAAAGATACCAATTGTATACAGCAATATATTTTGTTTCCAGAACCATGTGCACATGTGGGAATGGAAAACATCAGATATATCTGTCTATGTATGGGTATTACTTTTCTGTTCTGATTTTAAATTTAATATGAACTGAAAGCCATAACTTAATGAAATTGGGGTATAATTTCAGATTGCTATTGTCATGTATTTTAATTTCATACACACACACACACACACACACACAAATATCTTACATGCTTCCTAATACAGAGGTTATAACCTTGTCTTTTGCATTGCTATTTCTGTATATTCTGGTTTCTCTAATCCCACACCTGTCAGCTTAGTGTACATAAACCTAATAGACATGTCTAGTGGAATTTTTTTTTTTAATTTTTGAGAGGCAAAGAGGACAGAGATAGCAAGAGAAACAAAGACAGAGAGACACACAGAGAGAAAGACACAGAGAGAAATATATAGAGAGGGTGCTCCCCTCTGTTGATTCAATCTCTAGATGCCCACAGTGCCCAAGGGTGGTCTGAAGCTAAGGTCTGGATCTAGGAGTATAATTCAGGTAGCCCACCTGCATGGCAGGAACCCAATTACTTGAGAATTCATAGCTGCTTCCCAGAATGAATATTAGCAGGACCTAACTTGGATTGGAACCCAGTGATTGTGATGTGAGTCTCAGGCATTTTAAACCCACCATGCTAAAACCCCACCCCTTGTAAGTTTTGACATGAAGAACACCTGCATAAAAGCCTTATTCCTTAGATGGTGATTCAGGGAATGATGGATCTGGTGCCTCTAATAAATTATTAAAGAGCAAGATAAGATTTGAATAAAAGCTTGCTGTTTGGGGAATGTGTGTGCACACCACATACATGTCTTTTTTAAAAACTTCTTTTATTTGAGAGACATAGACACACAGCAGAGTTTATGTCTATGTTTTCACTCCACAAGTGCCTACAGCAGTGATAGAACTGATGACTGGAGCTGAGAACTTAATCCATGTCTCTTGTGTAGATGATAGAAAGCTAGCTAAATCCAGTAAAGCACAGCATTCTTTTTTTTTTTTTTTTGACAGGCAGAGTTAGACAGTGAGAGAGAGACAGACAGAGAGAAAGGTCTTCCTTCCATTGGTTCACCCCCCAAGTGGCTGCTATGGCCAGCGTGCAGTGCCGATCTGAAGCCAGGCGCCAGGTGCTTCCTCCTGGTCTCCCATGCGGGTGTATGGCCCAAGCACTTGGGCCATCCTCCACTGCCTTCCCAGGCCACAGCAGAGAGCTGGAGTGGAAGAGGAACAATCAGGACAGAATCCGGCACCCCTTAGGGTGCCGGCACTGCAGGCATAGGATTAGCCTAGTGAGCCATGGTGCCAGCCTAAAGTGCAGCATTCTTCAAAGTGACTGGAGATAGCTGAGAGTGGAATGATCAGGATCAGACTTATCTTCACTAGTGAAGTGGCATAAATATGTTTCCTTATTCCTTAGGTCACTTGGGATAATAGCATTGTGATACTATGGATCCATGACTTGTCAAAAGTCACATGGCATGAATCTGGGGTGTAGTCTTAGAGGCTCAGAGAGGGACAGAAGTTATTTTGGTTAGTCCTGTTAACTCGAATAGCATTGGCACTGGTCCCAATTATTTTATTCTTTGGAAATGTAGAAATGCTGAAGAAAAATATCCTTGATCTGACTAAAAAGCCCATCAGAGTTTTTCAGGCATGGAAAGCCAAGACACTGTGGCAAAAAAATGATGTAAATCAAAGATCTCTGTGAGTTCCCAGTGGAAAAAAATGGGCCATCAAAGAAGGAGGTACCTTTCTCTGAAGAAAGGAGAGAACTTCCACTTTGACTAGGGCCTTGTCTAAATAAGGCCAGAGTTTGTGAACTCAAGAGGCTTCCATAGCCTTGGCAGCTCATGACAAGAGCCTCGGGTGATTACTGACATCATAAATAAGAGTGTCAATTGTTAAATCAACAACAGGAGTCACTGTGCACTTACTCCTCATGTAGGATCTCTATCCTTAATGTGTTGTACTATGCAAATTAATGGTAAGACTAATCTTCAAACAGTACTTTATGTTTTGTGTTTCTGTGTGGGTACAAAGTGTTGAAATCTTTACTTAGTATATACTAAGTTGATCTTCTGTATATAAAGATAATTAAAAATGAATCTTAATGAAGAGAGGGGTGGGAGAGGGAGTAGGAGATGGGATGGTTTGTGGGTGTGAGGGTGGTTATGGGGGGGGGACCGCTATAATCCAAAAGATGTACTTTCAAAATTTATATTTATTAAATAAAAGTTTTCTAAAAAAAGAAATACATCCTTGAAGTATGCCCTGACAAAGACTTGTGATGCTTAGTTCTTTTTGTCTCTAAGGGCTCATATATGGACTACCAGGCGTGGGTCTATACAAACCAGAAAAAAGCCTCTTGCCCACTCATTGGTAAGTGTCCAGCAAAATAAAAAAAATGAAATTTATTGCTTCAAAATGGTAACTATTAATTTCCAGACTCTTCATTGTTTGTTCTTAAGCTTAAATATCTTTACATGGAAGGAAACAACCTCATGTAGTCAACACTCATTTATAAAAGGAATTCCCAAGTGTGTACTCTACCCCAGGTGCCTGACAACATACCTTCATACAGCAATTTAAGTTGTAATTGTAGAAGAAACTGCAGTTTTATTCTCTGCTTTTCCATGTGGATAATACAACTTTCTTGGAATAGTCCTTTTTTTATAATGAAATGAAAATGGAGTCAAATTTCATCTCTCCAAACATTTGATTGATGCCCATACACTGGTTTGTATTCCCCTTTTCCATTTCTTGTCTCATAGGTAACCTCTATTTTTAAGTCTTCCAAAATCTGTCATGTCTGTGTCCAAGTATACCACTCTCCCTCCTCCTTCCTTTCTTATTCTTTCTTTTAAGTTTTATAATAACATACTTTCAGTTTACTTTAAAACTATATGCTTAACCCTCCACTAAGTAAAAATTTTACCAATAGTAAGAAAAAAAACAACACTGTTCTAAATAATAGAAGAACAGATTATTATTTACAGACAAGGGCTCTAAACAATAATCACATCTCAAAGTGTGAATTTTACTCATATACATTACATTTTTTGTACTCTATTTGGAACCACAGATCAAGGAAAGCATATGATATTTGTCTTTTTGGGACTGGCTTATTTAACTAAATATAATGGCTTTCAGATGCATCCATTTTATTGCAAAAGACAGAATGTTGTCCTTTTTTGTGGTTGAATAGTATTCCATAGTATGTATATAGCACATTTTCTTTATCCAGTCATTGGTTGATGGACAGTTGGGTTGATTATATATCCTAGCTATTGTGAATTGATGCTTCCAGTTTTGTTTTTGTTGTTAAACATTGTTTGAGTGTGTTGGACTCTCTTGTGTTTCTATATGAATTTTAGCATCATATTCTCTCAATCTGAGGAGAATGCCTTTGGTATTTTCATTGGATCACATTGAATCTGTAAATTTTTTCAATCATATGGACATTATGATGACAATGTCTTCTGATCCATGAACATGGAAGATTTTTCCATTTTTCTCTGTCTTCTATTTCTTTCTTTAATGTTCAATAATTTTCATTGTAGAGATCTTTCACCTTCTTGGTTCAATTTATTTCAAGGTGTTGACATTTATGTAGCTATTGTGAATGAGACTGATCTTACAAGTTCTTTGTCAGGCATGGCATTGTCTGGGTACACAAAGTCTAATACTTTTTTGCATTGATTTTATATCCTGCAACTTTACCAAGCTCTCTTATGAGTTCCAGTAGTCTTTTAGTGGAGTTTTTGGTTCCCCTGTGTTTATGAATGTGTGCGTATATGTGTGTGTGTGTGTGTGTGTGTGTGTGTGTGTATGCATGCATGCCATCTGCAAACACATATACATTTATTGTGAAATTAAGCCAAGAAGTTATTTGAGCATGATTAAAAATTAAGATAATTACATTCAACCTCCTAAAAGGTTTTCTGATTAACAAACATGTACAGTTCAACCATTCTTTTTGTTGAAATTTTTAGCACTTGATCTTGAGGTTGTTGATAAAAACATTATACCTCTCCTAAAATAGTTGTTGAATTAACCTATATAAAGAAGAAACTATTCATGAATCATCATATGTTTCAATGTCTTTCACAGAAACAAGCTCTGGAAAGGAAAGGAGGCATACCATTTGTCATAGACTTTGTAATATAATGCTGGTGATTTCTGTGAAAATCATACAGTATTACTTACCTGGGCAATCTTCTTTCAACAGTCATGTAAAGAAATTAATGTGTAATGTATAATGTTTTCAAGTCACAAAATTTAAAAAAAAATACAGTTTCTGCTTTTTTGGAATGTACTTTGTCAGTCTCAAAATTCAGGAATCTCTAAATACATCTGAGGACAAAAACCAACCAGCTGTTTTATGATGTTTCACCTTAATTTTGACATCTTTGTAAAAAGATAGCAATAGAGTTAGTGTGAAAATCAAATACTATAAATGAATTTATTGAATAGATGACATTTGTTTATATAAAATTTTTTTCTGGAGGATGACTTGGACCCAACAAATATCATACATGGTGACTGTCTCTAAGAAATCCTAAGAGTGTATCTGTTGTTGGTGACCCTTTAGCAGCCATTATGGATGTGTTTTTTAATATGCTCTCAATTCCTGATCATCTTTTCTGTCCTGGTTATGCCGATGGTTTGGTTTTATTAATGTTGCAGTGATAGAAGCTTCTTTTACCATGAAAGAGACAAGTTGCTATAATTCTTGCTGTGAACAGAGTATTACTGCCCCATGAAATGGAAAATTTAACTGATATGTCAGAAATTGAAGAAAGGGAGCTTTCACTTTGTTGTTGAAAAGAAAATCCATCTGAAAGCAGATAATCGTGAAAACATGTTCTAAGTTTAGTTTTTGAGAGGCAAAAATAGAAACAGAATGTTAAACTGCTAGTTCTATCCTTAAAGGTCCACAAAGATTGGAGGTGTTCTAGGGCAAGGGCCAGGAGCGAGGAGCCAGGAGCCAGAAGCCAGGTCATCAATCCAGTCTGCCACATGAGTGGCAGGAACATCAGTATTCAAAACAACAGCTCTGCATCTTAGGGTCTGATCTGCATTTGCAGAGAGCTTCAATCAGGATCCATGATCAAGGACCAAACCAGGCGGTCCAATGTGGGATGCAGGTGTCTTCATGGACATCTAAATTGCTAATACCCACCAGTAGCAGAGGATCTTTGAGAATTTCTTGGGTTACCAGCAATTTAAAAATGAGAGAGGAAAGCAATGACTTTACATGTACTCTGTGAACATCAGTTGGTAGGATGGCTCTGGGTCTCCAACACTCCACAGCACTCCCTCAGCTAGTTAGCTGTGAGGGGCTCCTGAGAGGGCCAAAGTAGGAGGGAAGTGTAACAGCAGACCATGGCCTAGTGCTCTTGAGACTCACTGGCTATGAAACTGACAGAGAAATGAAGTCTCTTTTCAAGATCTAACATTGTGGGAGAGAGATTCTAGATAATAGCAACTCATGACATATATGACCCAATCATTTAAAAAATGCAGACCACTGATGTTTACTCATATGGGAAGGTAAGTATGGAAAGGGATGAAATCTAGTTGAAAGTGATTACCTCTTTTTTTGTGAGGTGTAAAAATCTAGTTGGAGTCAATGCAGATTTTAGGAGGCCTTATACTTTACAGTGGATATAACAGAAGTCATCAGTGTGCAGTGCACTGAGAGGTCTTTGTTTTCTAAGCTAGGCAATGGGTTACTATTTCTGTTTGTGTTGGAAAGGTCCTCTGCCTGGATACCTGCTTTATGCAGTGCCTCTCCAGAGAGAGCACACCTGATGCTCACTCCCAAGACACAGATATCTTCCTTGCAGAAGCCCCAGGAGAACTTGAGCTGCCCCCAGTGCAGTACCCACACTGACAACAAGGTATGTTTGATCATACCTGTTACCATCAGCCTAGTGTATATTAACATTTTTCTCTGCCTAGGGCATGAATGTCCATATTCTATTCAAGCAAGCTACCATCGAGCTGCCCTTCTTAATCATGAACCAGGGAAGTCCACCTCTGCTCTGAGAATGGAGGATCCCATTCTGGAGGTCTTGTCTGATATAGGACTAAAATTCATTCTGAAGCCCAGGCACAAGTTTAGAAACCAGCGCAGATGTGGTAAGTCCTTTCATTTCTAGCAGGGTTCTGCTCTCTGCTCATCCATGCGTTCCTGAAAAAAAATTCATGACAGAGAGCTGTTCTCTATGAGGGAGGAGGTGTGAATAGATACAGGGACCCAATAAACTGTTTAAAGTCAAAACCCATCTCACTTCCAGGAGGATTATGGTTATTCTTCTACATTAGAACTTTTGTTTCCCATGGATACCCTGAGCATTTGCTTCATAAAATAATGCATGCACAAACCTATATGTCTCTAGAGAAGGGTTTCTGAGGGCCTGGCATCATGGTACGGTGGATTAAGCTGCATCCTGAAATCCACATCAGAGCAGGTTTGAGTCCTAGCTATCCCAGTTCTGATAAAGTTCCCTGGCAATGTGCCCAGGAAGGCAACAGAAAATGGCCCAAATACCTGGGTCCTTTGTCTCCCATGTGGAGATCTGTCGCTCCCCGTCTTCGTGGAGGAATGACACAGGACCCTGCGCTGTTCTTTTGTCTGCTCGGCCCTCCCCGGGTTTGCTGCTGGTTCTTCCCGGGTTGGCTACCGACCCTTCCACCTCCATGGAAGGGCGGTTCCCCTAGCCACTTTCCCCACTTCCATGGGGGAGCGGCACACTGCCGGCTGGCTCTCTCGGGGGCTGCTCAGATGTTCCTGGTGCATGTTGTCTCTCTCCTCCTTTATAGTCCTCTTCCACCAATCCCAACTCTGCTACCCACACGCCGAGTATGCTGCTCTCCTCCAATCAGGAGCAGGTCCTGCTGTTTATTGGTTGAACTGGAGGCAGCTGTGTAGAAGCTGTTTCCTCCTCTCCCAGTGCCATATTGTGGGAGAGCAGATGCATAGAATAAGTCTTAATTCCAGTAACTTAGTCTAGTCCAAGTTGCTCCCCACAGAGATCCAGATGGAGTTCTAATCTCCAGCCCTATCCCTGGATGTTGTGGCCATTTGGGAAGAGAATAAACTGATGAAAGATGTCTTTGCGTGTTATTCTGCATTACAAATAACTCTTTACAATGAAGAGCATCATGTCTGAAGGCCTGGAAATGAAGACTAATCATTCTAGAGGTTAACTCTGAATCTGGAGTGAGAGCAGGAAGTAATCAACTTACTGCATGCCTTAGATTTACCTTATATGGAAGATCTCCAGGATGGTGAGAAACTGTGGCATTGAATTTGGATCTCTTCTGGCTTGGGATGAAGTGGCTGGGGGGTTACTTCCTGAATTGATTTCTTCATTATGTCCATGGCATGCTGACTTTCTCCATGTTTCAGATGCATATCTAGACCAGACATGGACTGAACATTTACGATCAGGGATGTTTCAGCTTCTTGCTTTCCATCCTCTCCCTACTTTCAGTATTCTTTTGAGAGACTTTTCTCTGAAGAACAGTTTTTAGTAAGGTGGGGAATATTGTGGCAAGAATATAATAATTTCCACTGTGAATGATTTTCACACTATTTTTGTTGTGAGGATTGTGGGGAGCAACTCGGACTAGACTAAGTTACTGGAATTAAGACTTATTCTATGCATCTGCTCTCCCACAATATGGCGCTGGGAGAGGAGGAAACAGCTTCTACCCAGCTGCCTCTCACCAACTTGACAAGCTGCAGGAGCTGCTCCTGATTGGAGGAGAGCAGTGTACTCGGCGTGTGGGCAGCCGAGTTGGGATTGGTGGATGAGGACTATAAAGGAGGAGAGAGACAACATGCACCAGGAACATCTAAGGGGAAGATCTATCTGAAGGAACACCTGTGCAGCCCCCGAGAGAGCCGGCTGGCAGTGTGCCGCTCCCCCACGGAAGTGGGGAAAAGTGGCAGGGGGCACTGCCCTTCCACGGAGGTGGAAGTGTCAGTAGCCAACCCGGGAAGAACCAGCAGCAAACCCGGGAAGGGCCGAGCAGATAAAAGAACAGCGCAGGGTCCTGTGTCATTCCTCCACGAAGACGGGGAGCGACATAATGGTGCCGTGACTTGGATATGAAGCCTAGGCAGGGTTTAGTGTCATTCCTCCATGAAGAGGGGGAGCGACATAATGGTGCCGTGACTCAGATAGGAAACCTAGAAGGGAAGAAACGGGAAGAAGTGGGAAAATACCAGAGAGAGAGACTAGCAAAGAGCCTAGGGAAAAGCTGGACGGAAAAGGTGCCGGAAGAAGCTATTGAAAGCCTAGGCATAGACTCGGATATGGACTGTGGGAAAGAAGTTAGGATTGAAAGCGAAAGTGAAAGCTTTCATAGACTTGGATGCGGACTATGGCGGGGAAGCTAGGAGATTGAAAGCGAAAGTGAAACCTGGAGGAGGCTTGGACTCGGATGCGGACTGTGGGGAGAAACCGGGAGAAATGAGAGGGGAATATTGTTGTTGGAAGAAAAGTTAGGGAAACATACTGGGTAGAGAAAAATGTTAGGGAAATTGAAGCCGCTGGGGCAGGCCGAGGCGGAGACGTAAGCCAGCTTGGAATTCTTCAAGTCAGCCCGGGGAGCAAAAGGCGAAAATCTGGAACCAGAGGCAGAGACGTGGGCCGCCAGGTTGGAATTCGCCAGGTTAGCCCGGGGAACTTGGACTGAATGCTGGTGGCGGAAACGTGAGCTATGCTGTGTGACTCGCGAAGGCCGCCACATGCAGAGAGAGCACGGGGCGCAAATAGATAGGGAACGTGGGGCTGGCGCGGAGGCCGTGGTGTGGGTGTGAAGGGGTGCAGAGCCGGGAACCCATCGCGGGGCGGGCGCCGGGAAGCCGCGCAGATGAGAGAAGCGCGGGCTGAAGCGGCGCAAAGCCAGGAAGCCGACGCGGGGCGGCGAGGCGCCGAGAAGCAGCCTCGGGGCGGGCGCCGGGATGCCACAGGGATAAGAGAAACAGAAGTTTAGAAGTAAAATGAGAGAAATAGGAATGCTGGCAGATAGAAGTAAAATAGGAGAGATAGGAATGCCCGGAGGTAGGGAAACAGAGAAAAATAAGGCCTCCCCTCAACATGGCAATGAGAAGGCTTGGATTCGGTCTGCCTGATTAGTAAGGTGATAAGCACCAGCAGGCAGCTCGACCAGAGTATGAGCTGCAGGTCACCGAAGATAGGCACGAATCAACACCAATAAGTCTCCCCACAATACGGCAATGAGAAGGCTTGGATTCGGTTTGCCTGATAGGGCTTGTAAGCACCTGCAGGCAGTTCTAGCAGAGCAGAGCATGCGCTGCAGGGCACCGAACTCAGGCACGCATCAGCGCCTAAAAACCTCCTCACAACATGGCGAAGAGAGGACCCGGATTCGGTTTGCCTGATTGGTAGGGCTTGTAAGCACCTGTGGGCAACTCTAGCAAGCAGAGCAGAGTGTGTGCCATGGGGCACCAAAGACAGGCGCGTATCAACGCCAAAAATAAAAAGAAAGGTGGATCTGTGGGGAGCAACTCGGACTAGACTAAGTTACTGGAATTAAGACTTATTCTATGCATCTGCTCTCCCACAATATGGCGCTGGGAGAGGAGGAAACAGCTTCTACCCAGCTGCCTCTCACCAACTTGACAAGCTGCAGGAGCTGCTCCTGATTGGAGGAGAGCAGCGTACTCAGCATGTGGGCAGCCGAGTTGGGATTGGTGGATGAGGACTATAAAGGAGGAGAGAGACAACATGCACCAGGAACATCTAAGGGGAAGATCTATCTGAAGGAACACCTGTGCAGCCCCCAAGAGAGCCGGCCGGCGGTGTGCTGCTCCCCCGCGGAAGTGGGGAAAAGTGGCAGGGGGCACTGCCCTTCCACGGAGGTGGAAGTGTCAGTAGCCAACCCGGGAAGAACCAGCAGCAAACCCGGGAAGGGCCGAGCAGATAAAAGAACAGCGCAGGGTCCTGTGTCGTTCCTCCACGAAGATGGGGAGCGACATAATGGTGCCGTGACTCGGATATGAAGCCTAGGCAGGGTTTAGTGTCGTTCCTCCATGAAGAGGGGGAGCGACAAGGATATTCTATGGGTTATATAACGTATAAATATGTTTTGTTGTTATTTGTGAGAATATAGCAATATTCTATAAATGTTGCTCCTATACAACATTTTAAATCTTAACTTTTTAAACATCCACAACCCTCATTTGGGCAAGGTAATACCTCCACTAGAAGTATTGTCAGGACTGTCAGGGAGGCTCAGTCTTTTTGAAGTGAGCTTGTTGAATTATGCAACATTTCTCATGGAAAATGGGTGCTTTTTCTATTGGTCACAGAAGGAACATGCACTCTCACTAAATATTCTACCTTATGAAAGCCTCAGCTAAGCACTGAAAGTATTTTTGTTTGAGAAAGCACAGATTGTAATGGTACTCATCTCTCTTTGTTCCCATTTGTTCTGGATATATAGATTCATATCAAGGCATAGAACATGATGCTTAATTGCTTACCTATATGACAACTAAGCAATAGATCATGTCCCAATAGTTTTTTGAATAATGAAATTGGGTGAGTCTTAGGTGCACCAAGTTGCACACAAGTTAAACCATGTAGTCTTGCCTGTTTTAAACAAAAAGTTTGACATGGTAGCATGTGGGAGCAGGCTCCTGCATTTGAGATGGCATTTGCTTTTTTCTTGTTTCCTTTTAAGGTGGTGGAATTATGGATGCTTGGTGTTGGATTTCTTTGTGACCGCATGCTATCTGGAGAGTACTAAACCAGAAAGAGAATGGAGATAGAGTTTACTTTAGGGTGAGGAAACTGATGTGTAGGATCCCTTATACCACTTGATTATAGAAGAAAATAATTTTCTTCAGGGTTGTGATGACTTGTGTGTTATGCTGAGTAATACATTATATTAGTATGATGAGGTGTAGACAGTATCATTCTTATACAAGTTGAGTCAAAGGAAAGTCCAAAGAATTGAGTAACTGGGCTGGCTGATGAAGTGGCACAACTTGGAGCCTATCCTGGCTTCCTCAATGACACAGCACCGTGAGGATTGCCCTCCTGTGTTTGTCTGATGGTGATGCATTCAGTGGCCCAGAAATGCTAAGAAGATGGCTGATGAAAGATATTTGGGGAGGGGACTGGTGCTGTGGCACAGCGGGTTAAAGCCCTGGCCTGAAGTGTAGGCATCCCATATGGGTGGTGGTTCTAGTCCCAGCTGCTCTTCTTCTGATCCAGCTCTCTGCTAGGACCTGGGAAAGCAGTAGAAGATGACCCAAGTCCTTGGGCCCCTGCATCCATGTGGGAGATCCAGAAAAAGTTCCTGGCTCCTGGCTTCAGTTTGCGCAGCTCCAGCCATTGAGGCCATCTAGGGAGTGGACCAGTGGATGGAAGACCTCTCTCTCTGTCTCTACCTCTCTCTGTAACTGTCTTTCAAATAAATAAAATAAATCTTAAAAGAACCAGATATTTGGGGAAATGTCATCCATCTGTCCATCACACTGCACCTTGACTCCTCTGGTGCCTTTTATGATATTCAGCATAATTGGGTCATTTAAGAAAAAAAGTTTAGGTGCCATCTTAAGAAAACATGCACAGCTGAGCAGTAGATATTCCAAACTCATGTTTTCCTTGGTGATCCTCTTGTCTGGAAAATTCTTCTTCAGCATTCACCTGGCAGAGCTTGATGGGTAGCTAAAATCTAGTCTGTATAACTTGGCAGGGTGGCACAAGGAACAAGGCCTCATGGGATCTTGCCACTCATCTGGGAACCAAGTGAAGAAGGTGGAATCAGATCACCTGGGGAACAGGCTAAGCTTTGTAACCCTGAAGAGTGATGGAGGCAGAGGCCAATTGAGTGAGATCAGGGAGCTTATGTCATGAAGTGTAGATCTCTTTGATGGGAGTGAGTTGCTGGTGGTTGGGCATTCAGATTAAGACTACCAAACAGGAAATCTCATAAGGAAAGGTGACTTAGCATGAAGTAGATTATGCGACTCCACTTGGTTTGAATGTCAACTGTTTTTATAGCTTTTCAAATGAGTTCTGACACCTGAATCCACTGGTCAAACTTAAGAGGATGTGTATAACTCAATGTGAGGTATCTCATAATGAAAAAAAAAAAAAGCAAAGCAAAAATATAGGTAGCACTGCCAGAATTCAACCTAAGCAGCCTCCTCAAGTCTCTATATTTCATTTCTGGTTGATTAACTGTTTATTTGATTTGAGAGACCATCACACACATGAAGGGGGCAGTGTTTCCTATCCTCTGATTCACTCCCTAAATGTCAGCAGTGGCCATGGGCCAGGGACAGAACTGGAATCTGGTATTTATATCATGTCTCCCTTATGAGAGGCAGGGCTAGAGCTGGATGGGAACTTATTCCATGTTGTGCTTGTTAGAGGTAGGAACCCAAATTTGTTAGCCATGCATACTGCCTCAGAGGGCCTGCATTTGCAAGAAGCTGGAATTGAGAGCCAAAGATGGACATCAGGCCCAGATACTCTGATATGAGCCTTGGGCATCTTAACAATTAGGCTAACTACCTGATTCTAACTATCAGCTTATAGGAAATTGGGAAGAAAAGTTCATGAATGTCACATGGATGGAACTAGCCAATTTCAGATCGTAAGCTCCTGTACACCACAAATGGATCAGTTTCTCTCCTTTCTAAGGGTGGAAACAATCATCTGTCAAATGGAAAGGGTGGAAACAGAATCTGTCATTGATCCTCTACATCTAATGGTCTCATTTTCTCCTCAGGCTTTCCCACAAACTGGCTTTCTTGCTGGGGCATTACCAGAAGCCATAACAACCTGCTCCAGGACTCCTCTCCTGCTATTTCAGTAACAACACTCCTGAGTGTGTCTGGAGTTGAGGACCTGACCGTACCACTTTTGGTAGGTATCATTTTGATCTTCTGAAGCCCTCCTAAGGACTGAGCATTCTGAGGGGTTGATGTCATCATCCAAATGTGTTTCAAATGAGGCCATCATTTGTCAGTCCCTGGCTTTGGCTGACATGCCTTCTTAATGTGACTTCAAAGAAGAACAGTCAGATTAGTTATTGTGGTCCTACTTCAAACACAACAGGAAAAGCAACCATTCTGTTTATTGTGCTGGTTTCAGTGATGTTACGCAGTCACCTGCTCACACACAGCAGAAAGGAATGTTTCTGAATCTCCGAGTTGACATCCCCCCATGTTCCCCATTTTAGCCTCTTCCTTGAAGTGTTCCTTCATTTTCTTTTTGTCTAGATGACTCAAACTTATAGCTCAATGTCCCTCATGTGGGTGTGGTTTGTATTTCAGATGATTAGATGGATCATCTGCCATTTATTTATCCTTCTATCATAAAAGAATGTGTCAGAGGAAAGCCACAGAATGTGGCCTATGTTATTTCCCGGGAGGACATTTAAGAGTTGGCACACTGATGGTCCAGCAAATCTACACACACTATACTAGATGTAGGGAATTTTATGCTAGGTGGGGAGGAATTTATCAAGGAATTTATCAAGTTAGTTCCATGCTAGATGGTGCCACAGAACTTGCAGCATTCACAAGTTGAAGGAGTTGCTAGGATCCTCATCATTGTGGCATCATTAATGAATAAAAGGAAAGCATGAGTAAGGTAATGTACTATGCCTAAGGTCTCATGTAAAGTAAGGGACCTAATAGATGACAAATTCCTTGAGATACTGGACTATGGCACTCCTATTCCCCTCTTGACATGAAGATGGGGCAGAAGGACATGAAAGTCGGGTGGGAAGGGCATGCAATTAAAGAAGGCATCCTGGAGTACCTGGACTTTGACCTTGATTTTAAATGAGTATAGGGACCCACAAGAAATTGGAATGCAGTCCCATGGTCATTTACAGCAGGATGGGATGATGGCAACAAGTGTGGCAATGAGATTTTCCTAGTTGGGAAAGATCATCAGTACTAGGAAATAATGACAACAGCATTAAAACAGGAGAGAGTGATTCACTAAAAGCTTGAAGCAGAGAAGTTTGGTTTAAAAGTTTCACTCCCTGAAAAGGAAAATAGGTTAAAGCCAGCATTCAAAACAATTTAGTGGGTGGATACAGATCAGATGGATGGGTCAAAAATATATTTAGAGACAGTGAAACAAATTTTCTTCCCCCACTTCAGCTCCTGCTGTATTAGTTCACATACTCTTCTCAACAGGGGCTAGCTTTTGTTCTGGGCTTGTGGATATGAAATGTCCTTTAATTAGCTTTCCTTTTTTTTCCCACAGGAAATGATTCACATTATCAAACAGAAAGGTCCAAAGACTGAGGGAATTTTTCAAAAAGTTGGTGACATAAAGTCATTTATAGCCCTAAAGGAAAAATTTAAGGCAGGAGATACAGTCGACTGGGGCAACGAATCCCCTCTTGTGTTAGCAACTCTTTTAAAGGTAGGGGGATTCTGGCATCATCTATGCACAATATGAAGCTGTGTGATGGGTTTCATTCCTCATGACATCTCAAGAAGAGTAATAGGTCTAATCAGTTAAGCATCTGAGAAACTGAAAAACACATCAGAAACTCCAGGTTGTAGGCAGCTACTCCCTTCATTGGACAGGCTCTGCTTGTTAGATAGCTTTCCCCAGTGTTCAGACTCCACGATTGCTCTTCTCATCTGAATACTCCATGCAGAATTGCATTATCATAGTTCATAATAATTGCCCAAGCATCTTCCAAATAAACCCTGATTATTCATATAGAATTTTAACCAATGCAAATCTCTTGAATTTGCCAAATTTGACAGTGTCTGATTTGAAACTTTTGAAAACCATTCTAAGGGCTGGCCCTGTGGCACAGTAGGTTAATCCTCTGTGTGCAGTGCTGGCATCCCATATGGGTGCCAGTGCTAGTCCCGGCTGCTCCTCTTCTGATCCAGCTCTCTGCTGTGGCCTGGGAAAGCAATAGAAGATGGCCCAAGACCTTGGGCCCCTGCACTCACATAGGAGACCAGGAAGAAGCACCTGGCTCCTGGCTTCAGATCAGTGCAGCTCTGGCCATTGTGGCCATTGGGGAGTGAACCAACAGACAGAGGACCTTTCTCTGTTTCTCCCTCTCACTGTCTGTAACTCTACCTCTCAAATAAATAAATAAAAATATTTGCAAAAAAAGAAAAGAAAACCATTCTAGGTGTTGTCCACAATAAGCAATATTGATATGAAAACAAATTAAAAATACATGTAGATGCCAAGAAAATTCCATTCATTTCATTGTCATTCTTTCCCCTGTCTCTTAAGCCTTTGCTTCAAAAGTGGTGTCAGGGCTCTGCTATTTAGAGCTGCTTTCATTTTGACTACTGTTGGCATTTTATGTTCATTTTGATTGTACTTAAGCCAATATTCATAGTTATATTTACATAGTTACAAGCCCCAGCACAAAGCTCAGCTTGTAAATCTGACTTTGAAAGTGTTGCAGCAGGCAAAGCTAGGTTAGAATTTTTAAAATGTTGGGCCTGTGTTGTGGCATAGCAGGGTATGCTGGGGATTTGATTGCTGGCATCATATATCAGTGCACCAATTCAAGTCCTGGCTGCTGTGCTGCGGATCCAGCATCCTGTTAATGCATCTGGGAAGGCAGTGGAAAATGGCCAAGGTACTGAGGTTCTTTGTACTTGAGGTAAGGATGGTGCTCTTGGCTTCAACCAGGGCCTGAACTGTATTTTGCAGCAATTTGTTTGTGTAGGATCTCTCTGTGTCTCTTTCTCATTTATGTTCTCTCTTTGTGTGTGTGTGTGTTTGTGTGTGTGTCTCCCTCTCTGTGCCTCTGCCCATTGAGCAAAGAATTCTAAAAACCCAAGTGATGCAAAATACACATATATTTAAAAATTATATGGTAAAATCACAAGTATCCAGGTACATTTCTACAAGGGAAATTGAATTGTTGGTATTTTTAACAGCTGTGAAGCAAAAATCTGGTAATGCCATAATCACTACCAGAAAAATCCTTACATTCTTTGAAACTCTCATTACACTTGCTCTTTCCTTACCCTCCATTAATGCTTGGCCATGTGTTAAATGGTAACACTTATGTAATGGCTTATAGGCCATACATACATCACTCACATCATAAAAATATACACTAGGTTAGACATTCACACGTTTGTGTTGTTTATGTTGCCCTCTGTAAGGAAAGTACATGAAATTGATGTCATTTTTCAACAAGATGTAGGGTTTACCCATCTGAGAAATTTGGAGTGTGATTCTTGATAAATACCATGTGAATCACCTGGAGAGTTGGTCTAGGCTAAAAATAAATACACGCATCAAGTTGAATTTGCCATTGAGCTACCTAGAAGCAGAAGTACACAGCAAATCTTCTTTGCATATTCTCCTTGGCGCACAGTGTGGCTTCCACAACATGCCCTGTCTATTAGTCCTGCAGCACAGGGAAAGCCAAGAAAGGACACATGCCCCACATGTATGGAAGTAAGTACTCAACAGACAAAGCTACTCCTGAAGCATCCCAGACTTCCACATCGTTCAGAGCTCCACACATATTGGACACACTCCTTGGGAAACAGTCAATGGCTTTAACTACAATGGGGGAGTATTGGACACCAATGACATAGTCAAGTTGTAAGAGGACTTGGATTTTGTCCAGTTTCTTCACTGTTCTATTCCCAGTAGTCCAAACTAGATATGACATAAATGACCACTCAAGAAATACTAGAATGAGTGAACAATGTCTGGATTATGAACACAACACTTATACTCATTGCTACTAAAAAGTATCATGGGCCGTATAGTGAGACCAGTAGAAAGAAAGCTAGCAAGTTGATAGGAACTGGACATATAAATACCACCATCTTCTGGTTATATTTGAAAAGAGTTGATTAATGAGATAGTGAAAAGGGAAGTGGAATGAAGCTATTAGGAGAATGTTTTGCCCCAAGGAACATAAATAGTCAAAATGTCCAGTCCTTATTTCCTATTTTATGTGAGTATATATGTGTATGTTTAGTTCATTTGGTTCAAAGCCTTTGCTGCTAAGACTTAAAAGGATTAGGGCTGAAATCAACATGTGAAGTATGTATGTTTACATGTTCTCAGTGCATAATACGATTTAGGATGACCCATAAGGAAATCTGTCAATTTGTACTATTAGGCTAAACTATAGGCAAAGAAGACTATATATGTTTAGATTTGTTTTATATATTTGAAAGGCAGAGTAATAGAAGGGGACACATATGGGGCTGGCAATGTAGTGTAGTGCATTAACCTGCTGCCTGCAACATAGGCAACCCATATGTGTACTTATTTGAGTCCTAGCTGCTTGCTTCTGGTTCAACTTGCCACTTATGGACATTGGAAGACAGCAAAAGATGGCCCAAATACTCTGGTCCCTGTCATTCACATAGCAGAGCTGGAATGGAGTTCCTGGCTTCTGGCTTTAATGTGGACATTTGCAGAGTAAATCCATATATGGAAGATTTCTCTCTGTCTCTGTCTTTCTCAGTCTGTCAACTCCATCTTTCACATAAAAAACTTACAAGAACACAAACACACACACATGCTCACAGAGAGATCAGTTTTCTATGTGTTGGTTCACTCCCTATTTTTCTGCAATGGCCTCTGTTGGGCTGGGCCAACCTGAAGCCAGGAACCCAACTCCTTTCAGGTCTCTGAAGTAGGGCAGAGCCACGAGTACTTGGGCAATTACCCACTGCTTTCTCAGGCACTTTGGCAGGGTGCTGGATCAGAAGTAGAATTCTCAGGAATTGAAGTGACCCTCTGATATGGGTCACTTCATTTGATATGATATTCAATTGATATTCAAATGATATGCCTTAATGGCATCCTTGGCAGCAGATTAATCCACTATACCACAATAACTACCCCAAAGAAGACAATTGAGACAATAAGATGAGGTTTTTCTTCCATCCCAAAATTGCTCAGACTGTTTATATACCTCTAGTTTTAGTCAGAAGAAATTGAAGCACTTGTTTCTGCATGTACACGATGGTGGGAATTAGAGGCCAAACTCTATGGACGTCAGTTTGAATCTAGAGAAAAAGCAGAGATTAAATGAAATATTGCAATTAAATGTTTTCTTTGTAATGTCTCCAATCTATATTTGCCATCAAATTGATATGACTTCTTTTTTGATCTCTATAAGGATTGCCTTCGCACTGTTCCAGGAACAGTATTTTCAGCCGACCTCTATGATCAGTGGCTCACTGTTCTTGATAAGGGGAATGACGAGGAGGCCAGAGACATCCAGAGGTGATTCTATAATTGATACTCTACTCTAGACATGCCTCAAAAAGCAACCAACATAGTCTGAGAAAAATACTCTCTCTGTTACAGAGCATTAACCACTAGAAGAATGCACATTGTGAAGAGGGTTCTTGTAGTCACACACATCACGGCCAGAACAGAAGACATGTAGACTTTACCATTGTCATTGAGTTCTTATTTCTCCCCAAATAGTGTCATTATGGAGTTGTTGACTATTGTACACATTCTGAATGTATGACATTGGTGGGGAGGAAGCCCACTGGTGTCAGAGACATGCTACAAGAACAGTTGACCACTGGTCTGACCGTCATATTGTCAGAGGCAACTAAGTGGAGATCTCTATGTGTGCTTACAAAATTGAAGTCAATCAAGCACTTTTGTATGCATTCATGCCTGGGATGTGTTTGTTCTGTCACTATTTTAGACTCTTGGCTTGAGGCAGCATTCCTGTACTATTACCTTTCAAAGAAGGGCAGTGCTTTCAATTAATTGCTGTTGAATTTCCTCAGTAAGCTCTCACCTCAGCACATTTTGGAACACAACATCTCTTTTTAATATACTTGTGTTCAATTAGATATTTACAAAGCCATCCCAAGTGAAAATGCATTGTGACTTCAGCAAAAAAAAAAAAAAATCATAGGAAGTATTTTTAAGACTGATAGTTCTTTTTTTCTCTATTTTCATTGGATTATGTCAATGGCTATAAAAATACTCTATTCCCTTTTTCTCTATCTACAACTTGCTGAGGAAAATGACTTGTGATAAGACTGCATTTTTTTGTGTTTAGGCTCTTAGACCATCTGCCCAGAGCGAATATAGTTGTCATAAGACACCTGTTTGCCTCATTACATGAAATATCGTATTGTTCCACATTAAACAAAATGACGTCATCAAAGTTAGCCTTGAGCATCACCCCAAGCCTTCTATTTGTCTGGCGATCTACTTCAAAAAGCCTGGAACTCGAAGGTGAATTGAGGAAAAAGGTAATGAGGTACCCCATTTGTATGTGCTGATGAGCATAGACCCCTTGGGAAAGTGAAAGTCAGGATGTGCATTCTGATGAGCCATTTTTTACCATGAAGACTTCTATTATATGCCCTCTGCAGTGTCGAGATCACTTATTCTATATTGGGAGCTGTGGAAGGGTGGGTGTGGGGAGCAACTCGGACTAGACTAAGTTACTGGAATTAAGACTTATTCTATGCATCTGCTCTCCCACAATATGGCGCTGGGAGAGGAGTAAACAGCTTTTACACAGCTGCCTCCAGTTCAACCAATAAACTCTAAGACCTGCTCCTGATTGGAGGAGAGCAGCGTACTCGGTGTGTGGGTAGCAGAGCTGGGATTGGTGGAAGAGGACTATAAAGGAGGAGAGAGACAACATGCACCAGGAACATCTATCTGAAGGAACACCTGAGCAGCCCCCGAGAGAGCCGGCCGGCAGTGTGCCGCTCCCCCGCGGAAGTGGGGAAAGTGGCAGGGGGAACCGCCCTTCCACGGAGGTGGAAGGGACGGTAGCCAACCTGGGAAGAACCAGCAGCAAACCCGGGGAGGGCCGAGCAGACAAAAGAACAGCGCAGGGTCCTGTGTCGTTCCTCCACAAAGAGGGGGAGTGACATAATGGTGCTGTGACTCGAATATGAAGCTTAGGAGGCATAATGGTGCCGTGACTCGGATATGAAGCCTAGGCAGGGTTTAGTGTCGTTCCTCCGTGATGAGGGGGAGCGACAGGTGGGGTGTTAAGCAGGAAATTGATACCAGTGAGTTGCTTCTTTCCTATGTAGGAAACAAAAGAATGATATCACTTAAACATGGAGAGAAAAGAAACTCATGTAACATGATAGAAGGAAACCAAGTTTTGGTAGTTGGAAAATCTAAGGTGCACCTCTGTCTTTGTCACTGAAAGCCATGCAAACTTGAATCAAGTTTCTTCATCATGGCTTCCTGAGCCGAGCAATGGCAGTGGTGGTACTAGTCAACTCTTTTGGTCAATAGTGACACTGCCTTGTTTGCTTGGGCAAGATGAGCACACTTATTCTCCCATGCAGTGACCTTCATCTACCTGCTGTGGCTCATTTAGAGAAATGTTTGTCTATAATTTCACCTCAGCTACTGGAATGTGAAGATGAATCAAGGTTTCCAGAGTATTCTAATTGACCCATAACATCTCCAATATAATCACAGCTCTTCTCAAGTTCATGCAGAATGTAATGCTGGGTTGAGGCAGAGCAGTGCTGGTGGAGAGACTTTCTTTAACCAAGCAGTTTTTTTGCACTGACTCCTTTCACGTCAAAGGATCCACAAAGAAACTCTGCTTCTCAAGCTTAAGATAATTCACTTGAGAAGCACATTGCACATGGTTTCTTCTATTGAATACTTTACATATTTTAGTGTGGAACTATTACATCTTCACTTCAAACATCCTGCATAGGTTAATTGACAATTATCCTATTTTTGCCAAAGAAGCTAGTGATAGCAAAATATTAGCCATTCAACTAGGCCACAAAATATGTTGGTCTTTTGATGAGAAGTGTTTTAGGACAAGTTACATAGTATTCTTGAAAGTGTAACTGTCAGTTATGAGATAAAACTGATTCATATGTGTTAATGTCAAGTGCAAATTTTTGTTAGAATCCAGAATTTCACATTTTTGTGATGTTCAAGGTTCACATACAACTTGTGACTCCTAAATATGCCAAGTGGAAAAGAGCACCCCATGTTCATCCTTTTGTGTCGCAGATTTCGCTGGTGGAGTTCCTTATTGACCATTACCCCAGAATATTTGGAGATGACCAGACATCTATGGAGAGCTGTATAAATTCTAACAGAAACTTTGGAGACAGTACCATCATGGGGCAGAGTGCTGCCACCCCAGGTGAGAGCTTCCTGAGGTGGGATCACAGGGCAAGCATGTCAGGTTCTCTGCTTTTCTAAGAAACAGACCACAAGCCTGCCACGTGTCATGGGAGAAGCTCGAGTAATGTCTTGTAGCTCAGGGCTAAACCCAAGAATAATGCTGCCCCTCCCATGACTCCACTTGCTCTGTCTTCACAAGGGAAGCACAGAACAGGAGGTTTCACAGTGTCCTGAGACCAAAGGACAGATAAGGTGATGTACTTGACTTACAACGCCACTCTTGCAAATTATGTCTGCATCAGAGATATCATGTGTTGATATAGTCTAAGGAACCATTTTCTAACCAAATTTAAGTGTAACCCTTACAAATGAGAGTGCCTCATGTGCTGAGGAAACATGGAATTAAAGTAGTATGTGACTTTGCTGCTAAACATACTCAGATGAATGCACACTTTTTTTCATAATAGGTATTTTTTTTTTGACAGAGTGGACAGTGAGAGAGAGAGACAGAGAGAAAGGTCTTCCTTTGCCGTTGATTCACCCTCAAATGGCCGCCGTGGCCGGTGCACCACGCTGATCCGATGGCAGGAGCCAGGTGCTTATCCTGGTCTCCCATGGGGTGCAGGGCCCAAGCACCTGGGCCATCCTCCACTGCACTCCCTGGCCAGAGCAGAGAGCTGGCCTGGAAGAGGGGCAACCGGGACAGAATCCGGCGCCCCGACCGGGACTAGAACCCGGTGTGCCGGTGCCGCAAGGCAGAGGATTAGCCTAGTGAGCTGAGGCGCTGGCCCATAATAGGTATTTATGATACAACTAGAAACAGTGTGTGCACAGGCAAGTTCATTCTTTGGAATTCATTTCGACATACACTGTCCTTGGATATCATTTTGAAGTGTAAGCTTCCTTCCAGAAAATATAAGCATAAGAAAAATAAAGGGGGGGGGGTGCTGTGCAGCAATGGGTAAAACTACCACCTGTGGTGCCAGCATCCCATATAGGTGCCAGTTCGAGTCCTGGCTGCTCTACTTATGACCCAGCTCTCTATGGCTATGGCCTGGGAAAGCAGTAGAAGAAAAATAAAGGGAAAGGATCTGGTAACTTGGAAACTGCATACTCAGTGTTCCTGTGGAAGCCAAGTCAAGAAAAATATAAAGTCAAAACCATTGCCTTAGTTTAGTGGTCACACTGGTAATTCTCTAGCAAGAGAGTTATTAATGGAGGAGTTCAATTACAGTTAGGAAAATTATATGTTTTGGCAAGTTGGTTTGTAGCAGAAGGTTCAAGGCAGTGCAAGGAAGATTCAGTACATGCTTAGGAATCATGCCAGCTGTTCTCTTCAGTAACTCAGAAGACAAGGTTCAGAAGACATGGATAGGCCTAGCCTCTTTGCCAAGTGGAGGATTTTGTTCAGTCACACTCTTTGGCATTGGGTCAGATTCCCAGGTTGGTTTTATTGATTCCACTGCAGAAAAATCTAAAGCTGTTTTAGAACGTGTTCAGAAAACAGACTCATCTCAGTATAAGATAGAAATAAAATCAACTCTGAAACCTCAGCTTCATGTACTCATAAAGGGGGTTTTCCTAAGGTTTCTGAGACCTCATGAAGAAAAGAAAAGAAAACACAGTAGGGGCAGCCAAAATAGCTCAATTGGGAGAGTTAGACTGGAGAAAAGGAAAATATATGCCGAGAACCCAATGCACAAATTGAATCCTTTTTTAGAATTATTATTAATATAAAGAGAACAGATTTCATGTATTTCACAGGTACAATTCTAAGAAGGGAATCATAATTCCCCTCTCCCCCTCTCACTCTCTCAACCCCCCTTTTCTTCCTTACTTTAACTTTTACAAAGCTTTCAATCCACTCGATAATCACAGGCTTAATTTATCACTAACCATATATTCAACAAGTAAAAAAGTAGAAAGACCACAGTTTCACAGGCGTATAAACAAGACCTAAAAAGAACAATCATATCACAAAGTATCTGCTTTATTCCTAAGTATTGTTTGTATTCTATATCACCTGCCACATATCAGAGAAAATATATTTGTCTTTTAGGGACTGGCTTGTATCATTAGGCTTAATGGTTCACACTTGCATCCATTTTTGTGCGAAAGACAGGATTTCATTTTTTTCTTTTTATGGCTGAGTATTCCATAGTGTGTATATACTACATTTTCTTAATTCCATTATCAGTTGATGGATATCTGGGTTGACTGCATATCTTAGCTGTTGTGAATTCAGCTGCATTAAACATGGGGGTACCGATGACTCTTTATATGCTCATTTCATTTTGGGTTAATTCCCAGGAGTGGAATGGCTCAGTCATATGGTAGCTCTATTTTCAGATTTCTGAGGAATCTCCACACTGTCTTCCATAACAGTTCTACTAGCTTACAGTCCCACAAGCAGTGGGTTAGGGTACCTTTTCCCCCACATCATCACCAGCATTTACTGATTTTTGATTTTTGGATGATAGCCATTCTAACTGAGGTGAAGTGAAAAATCACTGTGGTTTTGATTTGCATTTCCCTGCAGGCTAGTGATTCTGAGCATTTGTGCTCCTGTATATTGGTCATTTGAATATTTTGAGCAACAAAATTCCTTTCTAAATTCATTTCAGGTGTGTTATTTTTATTCAAATTCCACTTATGTACAAAACATTAGAATTACCTTAAGAGGTACAAAAAGGATAAGGACAGAGATACTGAAAATCTATCTTGAAAACCAATGACTGAATTTTGCAACTATGAGACAATTATAGAATAACTGAATTCAAAATGTTTGTCTTAGGGTAGGTGCTCTATGGGCAATTTTCTACCAAGGAATTCTATCCTTCCAGGAAAGAAACTGAAGATTTCAAGCAAATTGATAACAGTGGTGCAAACCTTTTATAAACTATCCTTTAGTGTTAGGTGAAAGAAATTTTAGGGAACAGAAAGGAAATTTAAAGGAAGCATGCTATTGGTACTCTTCAGTAACTCAGATTGCAAGGACAGAAGACACAGGTGGTCCCTTTACAAGCTCAGGCTTAACTTCTTTTTCCACTGGAAAGTTTTGGCCAGACACCATACCTTTAATTGGTTCAGACTCCGATGACAGTGTTATATTTTCTGTTGAAGAGAAAACAAAAGTAGTGATAGTATATTTTCAGTCACTTTTCAATATCTGATTGCAGAAGAATTTGTTTGAAATGTAAATATCATTTGCTTCTAATCTGGGTTTCATAAGTTCTGAGACATCATAAAACTAAGTATATTGAAGCATGTCTCTGAGAAAATGGTGCACAGGTTGAATAATTATTGATTATTTGATTTATTTTTAATCCTTGATTAATCATATTAATTAATTAATCATATTAACAATGGGAAAATGAAAGATCTTGTACTTTGGAAAGTACCCATCAGTTTTCCACAGGGAGCCAAGGATAGAATAGCATCATTGACTCATAACAGAGATTGTCATGCAGTTTCTGAGACATCATGAAGACCAGTTTATGAAAGAACGATTAATGAAAAAATGATTTATAGATTTAATACTTTCTTGAGCAAAACCAATCCCTATCCTATATTCATTCTGAGGTTTTTATTTTTATCTTTGAATACTATTTATATACACAACATACAAAGATTACATGTTGGTACATGAAGACACAGAATTTGGAACACTGGGAAGAAGCCTGTATGGCATGAAGTCTTTTTTGTTCACCCCTAACACTGTTCCCTTTCAAAGAGTTTCAAAGAGCACTGGGACTTGGAATTGTGAGCTACCACAGAGTACCAAGGGAAGAGAAAGACAACTGGTAATGTTGCTAGCCTCACTAGAATTTAGAATGGGAATCTTTTTTCGTAAGCAAAAGTAAGTTCACATACCATTTTCCCATAATGCATGTTTGCATGTATCTACTTCCATGTGCTTGTATCATATTTGGATTCAGAATAACTTCATTACCAGCTGTCTGATATTGAAAAGGGTCTGCTGTTGGAAAATATACTCAGATATGTTTTGTTTTTCCTTCAACACAAAATTTCATACTTCAATTGGAGTGTGGCACAGTGTAAGATATGGTGACTGAACAAAATCTTCCACTGGCAAATAATGGCAAGCCTGAGCTGGCCAGGGCCCACATCTGTCTTTTGATCTCTGCATTCTGAATATTGGATGTGTTCATTTAGTAAAATTACTTAGGATTTCATTTTATGCTCTCTACCAATCTTTTAATGTAACATTAAGAGCTTCTTTTTCACAAATGTTTGAAGTGTGTTTCCTAACTAGCTTGACATCTTCAGTTTCTGCCTTGGAAGGGTAGATTCCCTTGAAAGAAAATTGCTAATGAGGCACAAACACTGAGATGACCATTTGCTTCTGCTGGCATTGTGACTCCTTCACAGTCATACACCAAATCAGCACTTTCCAATTTGCCAAGATTCTCATTTTCTGTATTCTCACTCTTGCTACCTCAAATGGTAACTCCAATGTTTTGTAGAATAGTGCTACTCAAAAAAAAATAATATATCTGCAATGAATTTAGAAAATCTCTTGTTTGGCTCAAAAAGAATTCCATCTTTGCATCTTGTACTCATGATATATATTTCCCTTTCCTTTTCTTCATGAGGTTTCAGAAACCTCAAGAAAATCTCCATTATGATTGCCTAATGCTGGGATGTCAAATCATTGACTTGACCTCTGATAAGGTCTGTTTTCCAAACCTATCCTAAGACAACTATAGCTTTTTCTTCAATGGAAGAAATAAAATCTACCTGGGAATTGGACCCACTGTCAGGGAGTGTGACTGGCACAAATACTTCACTGGGCAAGGATGCCAAGACTAAGCATGGAATGAGTCCACCCATGTCTTTTATTTTTTTTTTTGACAGGCAGAGTGGACAGTGAGAGAGAGAGAGACAGAGAGAAAGGTCTTCCTTTTGCCATTGGTTCACCCTCAAATGGCTGCCATGGCCAGCACGCTGCGGCTGGCACACTGCACTGATCTGAAGGCAGGAGCCAGGTGCTTATCCTGGTCTCCCATGGGGTGCAGGGCCCAAGGCACTTGGGCCATCCTCCACTGCACTCCCCGGCCACAGCAGAGAGCTGCCCTGGAAGAGGGGCAACCAGGACAGAATCCGGTGCCCCGACCGGGACTAGAACCCAGTGTGATGGTGCCGCAAGGCAGAGGATTAGTCTATTGAGCCACAGTGCCGGCTGTCTTTTGTTTTTAACTTTTATTTAGTGAATATAAATTACCAAGGTACAGTTTATGGGTTACAATGGCTTTTTCTTCCCCCATAACTTCCCTCCCACCTGCAACCCTCCCCTTTCCCACTCCCTCCCCCCTTCCATTCACATCAAGATTCATTTTCAATTCCCTTTATATACAGAAGATCAATTTAGTATATATTAAGTAAAGATTTCAACAGTTTGCACCCACACAGAAACACAAAGTGAAAAATACTGTTTGAGTACTAGTTATAGCATTAAATCACAATGTACAGCACATTAAGGACAGAGATCCTACATGAGGAGTAAGTGCACAGTGACTCCTGTTGTTGACTTAACAAATTGACACTCTTGTTTATGGCCCCTAGGCTCTTGTCATGAGTTGCCAAGGCTATGGAGGCCTTTTGAGTTTGCTGAATCTGATCATATTTAGACAAGGTCATAGTCAAAGTGGAAGTTCTCTCCTCCCTTCAGAGAAAGGCACCTCCTTCTTTGAAGACCTGTTCTTTCCACTGGGATCTCACAGAGATCTTTCATTTAGGTCATTTTTTTTTTTTGCCAGAGTGTCTTGGCTTTCCATGCCTGAAATACTCTCATGGGCTTTTTAGCCAGATCCACATGCCTTTAGGGCTGATTCTGAGGCCAGAGTGCTGTTTAAGACATCCGCCATTCTATGAGTCGGCTGTGTATCCCACTTCCCATGTTGGATCTTTCTCTCCCTTTTTTTATTCTATCAGTTAGTATTTTCAGACAGAAATCTTGTTTATGTTATCCCTTTGGCTCTTAGTCCTATCATTATGATCAATTGTAAACAGAAATTGATCACTTGGACTAGTGAGATGGCATTGGTACATGCTACCTTGTTGGGATTGAATTGGAATCCCCTGGTATGTTTCTAACTCTACCATTTGGGGCAAGTCCAATTGAGCATGTCCCAAATTGTACATCTCTTCCCTCTCTTATTCCCACTCTTATATTTAACAGGGATCACTTTCCAGTTAAGTTTCAACACTTAAGAATAACTGTGTATTAATTACAGAATTCATCCAACAGTATTAAGTAGAACAACCAAAAAAATACTAAAAGGGATAAAGTATTAAGTTGTTCATCAACAGTCAGGGCAAGGGTTGATCAAGTCACCATTTCTCGTAGTGTCCATTTCATTTTAACAGGTTTCCTTTTTGGTGCTCAGTTAGTTGTCACCAATCAGGGAGAATATATGATATTTGTCCCTTTGGGATTGATTTATTTCACTCAGCATCATGTGTTCCATATTCCTCCATTTTGTTGCAAATGACTGGATGTCATTGTTTTTAATGCTGTATAGTACTCTATAGAGTACATATCACAAAATTTCTTTATCCAGTCTACTGTTGATGGGTGTTTAGGTTTTTCCAGGTCTTAGCTATTGTGAATTGAGCTGCAATAAACATTAAGGTGCAGACTGCTTTTTTGTTTGCCATTTTAATTTCCTTTGGGTAAATCCAAGGAGTGGGATGGCTGGGTTGTATGGTAGGGTTATCTTCAGGTTTCTGAGGAATCTCCAGACTCACTTCCATAGTGGCTTGACCAGTTTGCATTCCCACCAACAGTGGGTTAGTGTCCCCTTTCCAGCACATCCTCTCCAGCATCTGTTGTAGGTAGATTTCTGTATGTGAGCCATTCTAACCAGGGTGAGGTGAAACCTCATTGTTCCACCCATGTCTTTTGCCCTCTCTGGCTTCTGAGTCAGTGAAAATAACAGTTGTCAGGGTTCTTTAGGATTTTATCCCATCTTCCCTAAAATTTCTTGAAACCTCCACCAAGAACTAACTTGCCAAAATGGTTGAGCAGCTTTCCTAACTTGGATTGAAGTAATCCATTGTTGTCCTGGAGGAATAAAATTCCTTGATAGTGATTAACCCTTGTTGTCTCTATGCCAAGATGTGGATTAGCATCGTATCACTTTTTCCTTGGCTCTCACTGGAAAACTGGTCACTTCCCTAATTACTGGATCTTTTCATTTCATCTATGTCTATCTTATTTTTGTAAAAGGGGAAGGGCAATTCTTAGCACAGAAATGACTTGATGAAGAGCCCTTCTGTATCACAAAGTTATAGAGTCACAGAAATTGGTTCCATAATCACTGGGATCATCAAGGCTTGCCAGTAGGTCAAGAGGAAGGCCAACTTTGTCTCTCTCAGCACCAAGATCAAGGTCCTGGCTGTCACACTCTCTGGGGAGATTGAAACTGAACTCTTGGTGCAGCAAAGATATACAACCAAAGAAACCCATATTCAGCTCAAGCCCAACTTCCATCCTTATGAACTGCAGCAGACTATACTCTGTGACACTTCTAGACACAGTTAACATTGATGAACACAAAAGAAATCACTAAGAGACTAGACTCCTAGAGTAGCTTAATTCTAACACAAAGCAAAAATTCAAGTGATAATGCTGCATTTGGCTAAACCATGAACTCTTTTCAACAAAAAGTGATTCATAAAGAAGAGAAATGAAGAAACATTTCTATGCCCAGACATGCTTTCTGTCCTCTTTCTATTGAAATACTGAATTAAAGAGATGGCATGGTTGTTTTGTATTTTAACCTTTCGTCCCTAAATGCTTGGAGCCATCTGCCATATACTGAATTTACTAAATATGTGAGGGCAAGGCTAATGTCAATTGAAGTTTTCAGTTGCTATGCAGGAAGGAAAATTTAATTCAACATGACCCCTACTAAGAGAGTGAATTAGGCATTACATTGTACTTTCTTGGCTCCCTAGCACAACAAATAGACAAATGACAACAGAAACTTTTGTCCCACTGCACCTGATGGCCCAGTGTGCAAAGGTTAGGGGATGCCTGGCCTGAGTTTGGCCTGGGCCCAGACAGGCCTTCTGAACTGTGTCCTCTGAGCTGCCAAGAAGTGTAGTGGCATGCTGCTCTAGAAGTCCTCTTTCTTTACCCCGTGTTGCCCTTCACCTTACACCCAGAGCCAACATGCACCCATGTTTGCATGAGGGTCTCCACCTCATGCAAATCCATGTGACCTTGTGTGAGAAGGATGGGATTCCTTGGTGGGAAATAACTGGGATGGCCCCTGGATCAACAAAGCCACTTTGGCTGCCCGTAACTGTAGCCATTGCTGCCTGAGGAACCTCCATTACATCACCTCTACCCCACCATGTCCCTTTCTTGCATCTTTCTGTTGGCCTCGGCTTTCTGGAAGGGTCACAGTGATTCAGTGGACACTAAGCATACCCATGGATAGAAAGGAAACACTGAAGAAAGGATGAAACCCAGGGAATGGCTTTGATCCTGGTCAGTGACATCAATATGCCATTTTCTCTTAGTAGGTGTTGACTTGTACTGCAGGATGAGTCTGAGAAGTCAGGAAAATGCAGCATGTGAGTGCCTGTGTGGTCCTTGGGCTTCAGGACATTGCTTTGGCTTCTTTGTGATGTGGCATTGGGGTGTTGTGGGAACATCCTTTGAGACAGGTTGTGTTTTCTCTTCATAGCCCTACTGACTCTTCCATGGGATTGCAATCTCAAGGAAGGTATGCTGACTGACTGACCCAAATGGGGCCCATTGCTGCTAAGCCTGAGCTGGCCATGGGCCCAGCTTCATTCTCGCCTCTGCACTCTGGCACTTGATGTGTTCTCATATCACCCTTGCAGAACCGTGTCTTGGTTGGTCTTCTTCACCAGTGTTTGAGCCACCTGGAGCACTGCTTTTTCAAGGGCTTCTACCTTTGGGTTCCTGAACCTGGCTCAAGACTTTGTTTTTTGTCCTGGCTGGGTAGAGTTTCTCAGTGCCATGGTTTCCACTGTGACAGCCATTTTCTTGACAGGGCTCCTTCATGATCAGATGGCAGTGCACTCAAAGGGCCCTTTCCCGGGAGCCAAGGTTTCCGGTTTCACTCTCCTTTCCAGTGGATAGTGTGGTCATTCCAATGCTTTGTCCACAAGGGCTGACCCCAAACTTGCAGCGCCTCTGAAGGGAACTTGGACAGAAGCATGGTTGGCTCTGCAAGGATCTTCCCTTTGCATGTTGTTCTCCTGAGACATACTTTCCTTTTTTTGGCTTTGGCTGGTCTCAGAACTCCTGGGAAAGTATCCATGAAGCAAGGCTGTTCCCTGAAGTCAAGTCATCGATTTGACCTCTGATGCTGGCATGAGTATGTTCTCGAACTGTGACCTAAGATACCTGGAGATTTGTCTGCCAGTATTCTGTCAAACCAACGTGAGAATCTGACCCAATATTTTGAGTGGGTCAGGCCCCAATCCTCCACTTGTGGACAAGACCAGACCTGAGCTGGTGTGTGTTGCTGTCTATCCTCTGTCATCTGAGTGAGCAAACATGAGAGATGGCGTGGTTCCTTTTGATTTTCTCCCACCTTCCCCACATGCCGGGAGCATCCACCAGACACTGACTTGACTAAGCATGTGCTAACATGGTTCTCAGTTGCTTTCCTGGAGGGGCTAGAGAATTCCTAGAGGTGTACCCAGGTGGCCCATCACCTGAAGCAGTAGGCTCGGTGAAGTTAGGTTCTTTCTGGGCTCCCACTGAGACATGGAGATGTCAGATGCCTAGTTCCTAGATCCTTTCACTTCTCCTGCCTCGTCACCTTCCCTTGAGGAAGGGAAGAGCTGATCTCAAACAGTGAGCCATAGACAAGGAAGGGAACCCACTTGTAAGAGTGGGGTAAAGGCTGGCACCATGGCTCAATAGGCTAATCCTCCACCTGTGTCACCGGCACACCAGGTTCTAGTCTCGGTCAGGGTGCCAGATTCTGTCCTGGTTGCTCCTCTTCCTGTCCAGCTCTCTGCTGTGGCCCGGGAGTGCAGGGGAAGATGGCCCAAGTGCTTGGGCCCTGCACCTACAAGGGAGACCAGGAGAAGCACCTGGCTCATGACTTTGGATCGGCGCAGTGTGCTGGCCGCAGTGGCCATTGGGAGTGAAAAAACAGAAAAGGAAGACATTTCTCTCTCTCTCTCTCTCTCCCATTGTACACTCTGCCAGTGGGGGGAAAAAAAAGAGTGGGGTGAAACCAAGAAATTTGTGGCCTAACAGGAGGACTGCCAACCCCAAGCGTGGTACCACCCCCAACCATGCCAGGTTTCCTTCCTCGGGATTTTATTTCGTAGAAAACCCCCACAATGTCTCTGAACTGACATAAGCACCCACAATAGGAGTTTGTAATGAGGGAGTGGGAGAACATTTCTCTGCTTGGTTTCAGAGGCAGAGACAGTCTGTCATCTGAAAAGAGACTCAGACCAAATGTGTTTCTTCTTCTTCCATAGGCACTAGCACCCAAGAGTCTCAGGTGTGCTCTCCTATGCTGGATGTGCCAGACCAACCGGCGACTGATGAATCTGAGACTGACCATGGTAGGGGCCCTGTGTCTTGTGTCCTATGGCCTGGGTGACCCCTGGGTTGACAGAGCTCATTTTCTGAGACCAGGCTTCATGTTCCCTGTGGGACTGGGAAGCTGCTGCAAAGGGATTCCTTGTCCCAAAAAATGTGCCTGTGCTCTTGAGCTGTGGTGGAATCCTCAGCTATCTGCCCAGAAAGGATGTACTTCCTGGGTAGAGAAGTGTCAGAGTGCGAGTCAGGTTCACCAAGACACCGCATGTCCTCCAGGATTCTCTCATTGGCTGCACACTGCCTGGGCCTTTCTGCAAGTTCTCAGAGTCTTCTCGTTGTGTCTCCTTACTCGTTGGTGAGGGGGTTATGGATCCTGGTACCCATGTCTGCTACTGCCATGAATCCATCTGGTGCCAAAGCTGCCAAGCTAACATGCATTGCTTCTTCAACAGACGGTGCACGTGCAGAGCCCTGATTGGCCTCAGTGTTGAGTGTCCTAGCTGCACCACATGGCCCAGTGTGTGGAGGTTCGGGGATGCCTGGCCTGAGCTCGGCCTGGGCCCAGACGTGAATTCTGAACTGTGCTCCCTGAGCTCCTGAGAAATGCAGTGGCATGCTGCTCCAGGAATCCTCCTTCTTTCCCCTGTGTTCTCGTTCACCTTACACCCAGAGCCAATAGGCACCAATGCTTGCATGAGGGATAAACTTGGCTTAAAGCTTTAGAACCCATGGGGCAAGATGGACTCTTGGTGGGAAATGGCTGGGGAGTCCTAGGACTAACACAGCCACTTTGGCTGCCATGACAGTATCCATGGCTGCCCAAGTGACACCCATTGCATCACCTCTACCCCACCATGTCCCTTGCTTGCATCTTCCTGTTGGTCTTGGCTTTCTTAAGGGTCATGGCAATTCAGTGGACACTAAGCATACCCATGGATAGAAAGGAAACATCTAAGAAAGGATGAAACACAAGGGATCATTTTTTTCCCACTCAGTGACATCCATGCACCATTTTCTCTTAGTAGGTGTGGCTCATTAACCAGGATGTTAACACGAAGTAAGGAATATCCAGCATGTGCGTGCATGTGGTCTTTTGGCTTCAGAATGTTGCTCTTCCTTAACTGGGATGTGGTGTTGGGGTGTTGTGGGAACATCCTTTGAGACATGTTGTGTTTTCCTTTCATTGGAGTCCGATCTCGAGGAAGGTATGCTGCATGACTAAAATGGGTCCCATTGCTGCCAGGCCTGAGCTAACCGTGGGCCCTGCTGATAACATTATCTGCAAACTAACCCTTGATGTGTACTTGTAACAAAATTACAGACACATGTCTTTGTTGGTCTCCAGCAATGTTTGAGACAACTGGAGCACTGCTTTTTCAAGTGCTTCTGCCTTCAGGTTTCATAACCTTGCTTGAAGGATTTTTTTGTCCCAGATGTTGAGAGTTTCTTGGTGAAACAGTGTCCAGAGTGACAGCCACTTTCTTGCCGGGTTTCTACCAACCTGAGGGCAGCACACTAGTGGGTATTTTCTAAGGTGCCAAAGTTTCTAGTTTCACTCAGCTTTCCACCAGGTATGTGGTCACTTCAATACATGGCCCAAAGAGCTGGCCCTGAACTCGCAGTGTCGCTGATGGGGAAACAGTAAAAAAATTGCTTGCCTACAGAAGATCTTCTCTTTGCCAGTTCTCCAGAGACATAACCTTCCATTGTTTGACTTTGGCTGATTCAGAACACCAGGGAGTGTGCCTCAAGCATGGCTATTGCCCAAGGTCAAGTCATCGATTTGACCTCTGATGCTGGCACGAGTGTGTTCTCCAAACCTGCCCTAAGGCACCTTGAGATTTGTCTGCCGTGGAGTCTGTGCACTCTACATGAGAATCTGACCCAGTGTCCTGGAGTGGGGCAGGCCACGATCCTGTGCTGGGGGGGAAGAGCAGACCCGAGCTGGTACGTGGCCACGCTTGCCGTCTGTTCGCTGTGCGCTGTCCTCTGTTCACTGTCCTCTGAATGAGCACACATGAGAGATGTCGTGGTGGCTTCAAATTTTCTCCCAACTCCCCCATGTGCCAGGAGCTGTCCACTGGGGACTGACTCGACAAAGCATGTGCAGGACATGAGCTGGCTCATGGGAATTGAGGCTCTCAGTTGCTGTGCTGCTGGACAGGGAATTCCTAGAGCTGTACCCACCTGACCCCCCACGGACATTAGGCTCATTCTGGTCTCCCACTGGAACACGGAGTGAGCACTTACCCTCGTTCCCAGATCCTTTCCCTTCACATGCCTCGTCGCCTCTCCCTGTGGAAGGGAAGGGCTGATCTTAACACTTGAGCGGCAGACAGGGATGGAAACCTACTTTCCAGAGTGTGGTTAAACCAAGAAATTGTGTGGCCCAACATTTGAGGACTGTCCCCCTGACACCCAGCCCAGGCCCCAACCAACCCAGTTTCTCTCCCTCTGGAGTGTTTTCATAGACACGACCCCATGAGGCCTCCGAACTGAAATAAGCACCCACAATAGGAGTTTGTGATGTGGGGGTGGGAGAACATTTCTCTGCCTGGTTTCAGAGGCGGAGGCAGTCTGTCATCAGAAACGAGACTCAGACCAAATTTGTTTCTTCTTCTTCCAAAGGCACTAGCACACAAGAGAATCGAGTGTGCTCTCCTAAGCTGGACTTGCCAGACCAACCGGTGACTGATGAATCTGAGACTGACCATGGTAGGGGCCCTGTGTCTTGTGTCCTATGCCCCTGGGTGACCACTGGGTTGACAGAGCTCATTTTCTGAGAACCGGCTTCATGTTCCCTATGGGACTGGGAAGCTGTCGCAAAGTGATTCCTTGTCCCAAAAAATGTGCCTGTGCTCTTGAGCTGTGGTGGAATCCTCAGCTATCTGCCCAGAAAGGATGTACTTCCTGGGTAGAGAAGTGTCAGGGTGCGAGTCATGTTCACCGAGACCGCCGCATGTCCTCCAGGATTCTCTCATTGGCTGCACACTGCCTGGGCCTTTCTGCAAGTTCTCAGAGTCTTCTCGTTGTGTCTCCTTACTCGTTGGTGAGGGGGTTATGGATCCTGGTACCCATGTCTGCTACTGCCATGAAGCCATCTGGTGCAAAACCTGCCAAGCTAGCACGCGTTGATTCTTCAACAGACGGTGCACATGCAGAGCCCTGATTGGCCTCAGCATCGAGTGTCCTAGCTGCACCTCGTGGCCCAGTGTGCGGAGGTTCGGGGATGCCTGGCCTGAGCCCAGCCTGGGCCCAGACGTGAATTTTGAACTGTGCACGCTGGGCTCCCGGGAAATGCAGTGGCATGCTGCCCCAGGAGTCCTCCTTCTTTCCCCTGTGTTCCCCTTCTGCTTACACCCAGAGCCAACATGCACCCAAGCTTACATGAAGATCCCTTTGCCTTTAGACTCTGTCTGGGCAGCATGGGACTCCTTGATGGGCAATGGCCAGGGTGGGCCCTGGACTAACACAGCCACTTTGGCTGCCCGTGACAGTATCCGTGGCTGCCCAAGGGACACCCATTGCACCATCTCTACCCCACCATGTCCCTTGCCTTCATCTTTCTGTTGGCCTCGGCTTTCTGGAAGGGTCACGGCAATTCAGTGGACACTAAGCTTACCCACGGATGGAAAGGAAACATCTAAGAAAGGATGGAAAACAGGGGATCGTTTTGTTCCCGCTCAGTTATGTCCATGCGCCATTTTCTCTGAGTAGGAGTTGACTCGTTCTGCAGGATGAGACCTCAAAGTCAGCACAATCCAGCGTATGCGTGCGTGCGGTCCTTGGGCTTCAGAACGTTGCTCCTCCTCCTTTGGGACGTGGTGTTGGGGTGTTGTGGGGACATCCTTTGAGACAGGCTGTGTTTTCTCTTCACAGACCTCCCGGTGCTCCCTCGGGAGGCTGACCTTGACGAAGGTATGTTGACTGACCGACTCCAACTCCAATGGGGCCCGTTGCTGCCAGGCCTGAGCTGGCTGTAGGCCCAGCTCCATGCAAGCCTCTGCACCCTGGCACTTGGTGTGTTCTCCTAACACATGTGCAGACACGCGCCTTTGAAGGCGTCCACAAATATCGGAACCACCTGGAGCGCTGCTTGTTCAAGTGCCTCTGCCTTTGGGGTTCCCAACCTTGCTTGAAGGCTGCGTGTTTTGTCCCAGATGGGGAGAGTTTCTCGGTGCCACAGTGTCCACTGCGACAGCCATTTTCTTGCGGGGTTCAACCATGATCTGACGGCAGCACGCTCCATGGGCACTTTCCCAGAAGCCAAGGTTTCCAGCCTGACTCTGTTTTCCGCTGGGTGCTGTGGTCACTCCAATGCTTGGCTCAGGAGTGCCAACTCGCAGCGCCTCTGAGGGAACTTAGGAAGGAAAACCTTTGGCCCCGGCAAGATCTTCTCTTTGCCTGCTGTTCTCCTGAAACTTCACTTTCCTTGTTTGGCTTTGGCTGGTTCCGAACCTCCGGGAAAGCGTGCCTGAAGCATGGCTGTTGCCCGAGGTCAAGTCATCGATTTGACCTCTGATGCTGGCACGAGTGTGTTCTCCAAACCTGCCCTAAGGCACCTTGAGATTTGTCTGCCATGGAGTCTGTGCACTCTACATGAGAATCTGACCCAGTGTCCTGGAGTGGGGCAGGCCACGATCCTGCGCTGGGGGAGAAGAGCAGACCCAAGCTGGTGCATGGCCACGCTTGCCTTCTGTCCGCTGTCCGCTGTCCTCTGTCCTCTGAGGGAGCACACATGAGAAATGTCCTGGCGGCTTTGTATTTTCTCCCAACTCCCCCACGTGCCGGGAGCTGTCCACCGGGGACTGACTCGACCAAGCATGTGCAGGACATGAGCTAGCTCATGTGAATTGAGGCTCTCAGTTGCTGTGCTGCTGGACAGGGAATTCCTAGAGCTGTACCCACCTGACCCCTCACGGACATTAGGCTCATTCTGGTCTCCCACTGGAACACGGAGTGAGCACTTGCCCTAGTTCCTGGATCCTTTCACTTCACATGCCTCGTCACCTTCCCTTGTGGAAGGGAAGAGCCACAGACAAGGAGGGGAACCCACTTGTAAGAGTGGGGTGAAACCAAGAGATTGTGTGGCCCGACTGGAGGACTGCCCGCCCCCAGGCCTGGCCCCACCCCCAACCATTCCAGGTTCCCTTCCTCAGGTTTTTATTTCCTAGAAAACCCCCACAATGTCTCTGAACTGACATAAGCACCCACAATAGGAGTTTGTGATGAGGCGGTGGGAGAACATTTCTCGTCCTGGCTTCAGAGGCGGAGGCGGTCTGTCATCTGAAAAGAGTCTCAGACCAAATTTGTTTCTTCTTCCTCCACAGACACTAGCACCCGAGAGTCTCGGGTGTGCTCTCCTGAGCGGGACTTGCTGGACCAAATGACGACTGATGAATCCGAGACTGACCATGGTAGGGGCCCTGTGTCTTGTGTCCTATGCCCCTGGGTGACCACTGGGTTGACAGAGCTCATTTTCTGAGAACCGGCTTCATGTTCCCTATGGGACTGGGAAGCTGTCGCAAAGTGATTCCTTGTCCCAAAACATGTGCCTGTGCTCTTGAGCTGTGGTGGAATCCTCAGCTATCTGCCCAGAAAGGATGTACTTCCTGGGTAGAGAAGTGTCAGGGTGCGAGTCATGTTCACCGAGACCGCCGCATGTCCTCCAGGATTCTCTCATTGGCTGCACACTGCCTGGGCCTTTCTGCAAGTTCTCAGAGTCTTCTCGTTGTGTCTCCTTACTCGTTGGTGAGGGGGTTATGGATCCTGGTACCCATGTCTGCTACTGCCATGAAGCCGTCTGGTGCAAAACCTGCCAAGCTAGCACGCGTTGATTCTTCAACAGACGGTGCACATGCAGAGCCCTGATTGGCCTCAGCATCGAGTGTCCTAGCTGCACCTCGTGGCCCAGTGTGCGGAGGTTCGGGGATGCCTGGCCTGAGCCCAGCCTGGGCCCAGACGTGAATTTTGAACTGTGCACGCTGGGCTCCCGAGAAATGCAGTGGCATGCTGCCCCAGGAGTCCTCCTTCTTTCCCCTGTGTTCCCCTTCTGCTTACACCCAGAGCCAACATGCACCCAAGCTTACATGAAGATCCCTTTGCCTTGGACCCTTTAGACTCTGTCTGGGCAGCATGGGACTCCTTGATGGGCAATGGCCAGGGTGGGCCCTGGACTAACACAGCCACTTTGGCTGCCTGTGACAGTATCCGTGGCTGCCCAAGGGACACCCATTGCACCATCTCTACCCCACCATGTCCCTTGCCTTCATCTTTCTGTTGGCCTCGGCTTTCTGGAAGGGTCACGGCAATTCAGTGGACACTAAGCTTACCCACGGATGGAAAGGAAACATCTAAGAAAGGATGGAAAACAGGGGATCGTTTTGTTCCCGCTCAGTTATGTCCATGCGCCATTTTCTCTGAGTAGGAGTTGACTCGTTCTGCAGGATGAGACCTCAAAGTCAGCACAATCCAGCGTATGCGTGCGTGCGGTCCTTGGGCTTCAGAACGTTGCTCCTCCTCCTTTGGGACATGGTGTTGGGGTGTTGTGGGGACATCCTTTGAGACAGGCTGTGTTTTCTCTTCACAGACCTCCCGGTGCTCCCTCGGGAGGCTGACCTTGACGAAGGTATGTTGACTGACCGACTCCAACTCCAATGGGGCCCGTTGCTGCCAGGCCTGAGCTGGCTGTAGGCCCAGCTCCATGCAAGCCTCTGCACCCTGGCACTTGGTGTGTTCTCCTAACACATGTGCAGACACGCGCCTTTGAAGGCGTCCACAAATATCGGAGCCACCTGGAGCGCTGCTTGTTCAAGTGCCTCTGCCTTTGGGGTTCCCAACCTTGCTTGAAGGCTGCGTGTTTTGTCCCGGATGGGGAGAGTTTCTCGGTGCCACAGTGTCCACTGCGACAGCCATTTTCTTGCGGGGTTCAACCATGATCTGACGGCAGCACGCTCCATGGGCACTTTCCCAGAAGCCAAGGTTTCCAGCCTGACTCTGTTTTCCGCCGGGTGCTGTGGTCACTCCAATGCTTGGCTCAGGAGTGCCAACTCGCAGCGCCTCTGAGGGAACTTAGGAAGGAAAACCTTTGGCCCCGGCAGGATCTTCTCTTTGCCTGCTGTTCTCCTGAAACTTCACTTTCCTTGTTTGGCTTTGGCTGGTTCCGAACCTCCGGGAAAGCGTGCCTGAAGCATGGCTGTTGCCCGAGGTCAAGTCATCGATTTGACCTCTGATGCTGGCACGAGTGTGTTCTCCAAACCTGCCCTAAGGCACCTTGAGATTTGTCTGCCATGGAGTCTGTGCACTCTACATGAGAATCTGACCCAGTGTCCTGGAGTGGGGCAGGCCACGATCCTGCGCTGGGGGAGAAGAGCAGACCCAAGCTGGTGCATGGCCACGCTTGCCTTCTGTCCTCTGTCCTCTGTCCTCTGTCCTCTGAGGGAGCGCACGTGAGAGATGTTGTGGCGGCTTTGGATTTTCTCCCAACTCCCCCACGTGCCGGGAGCTGTCCACCGGGGACTGACTCGACCAAGCATGTGCAGGACATGAGCTAGCTCATGTGAATTGAGGCTCTCAGTTGCTGTGCTGCTGGACAGGGAATTCCTAGAGCTGTACCCACCTGACCCCTCACGGACATTAGGCTCATTCTGGTCTCCCACTGGAACACGGAGTGAGCACTTGCCCTAGTTCCCGGATCCTTTCACTTCACATGCCTCGTCACCTTCCCTTGTGGAAGGGAAGAGCCACAGACAAGGAGGGGAACCCACTTGTAAGAGTGGGGTGAAACCAAGAGATTGTGTGGCCCGACTGGAGGACTGCCCGCCCCCAGGCCTGGCCCCACCCCCAACCATTCCAGGTTCCCTTCCTCAGGTTTTTATTTCCTAGAAAACCCCCACAATGTCTCTGAACTGACATAAGCACCCACAATAGGAGTTTGTGATGAGGCGGTGGGAGAACATTTCTCGTCCTGGCTTCAGAGGCGGAGGCGGTCTGTCATCTGAAAAGAGTCTCAGACCAAATTTGTTTCTTCTTCCTCCACAGACACTAGCACCCGAGAGTCTCGGGTGTGCTCTCCTGAGCGGGACTTGCCGGACCAAATGACGACTGATGAATCCGAGACTGACCATGGTAGGGGCCCTGTGTCTTGTGTCCTATGCCCCTGGGTGACCACTGGGTTGACAGAGCTCATTTTCTGAGAACCGGCTTCATGTTCCCTATGGGACTGGGAAGCTGTCGCAAAGTGATTCCTTGTCCCAAAAAATGTGCCTGTGCTCTTGAGCTGTGGTGGAATCCTCAGCTATCTGCCCAGAAAGGATGTACTTCCTGGGTAGAGAAGTGTCAGGGTGCGAGTCATGTTCACCGAGACCGCCGCATGTCCTCCAGGATTCTCTCATTGGCTGCACACTGCCTGGGCCTTTCTGCAAGTTCTCAGAGTCTTCTCGTTGTGTCTCCTTACTCGTTGGTGAGGGGGTTATGGATCCTGGTACCCATGTCTGCTACTGCCATGAATCCGTCTGGTGCAAAACCTGCCAAGCTAGCACGCGTTGATTCTTCAACAGACGGTGCACATGCAGAGCCCTGATTGGCCTCAGCATCGAGTGTCCTAGCTGCACCTCGTGGCCCAGTGTGCGGAGGTTCGGGGATGCCTGGCCTGAGCCCAGCCTGGGCCCAGACGTGAATTTTGAACTGTGCACGCTGGGCTCCCGAGAAATGCAGTGGCATGCTGCCCCAGGAGTCCTCCTTCTTTCCCCTGTGTTCCCCTTCTGCTTACACCCAGAGCCAACATGCACCCAAGCTTACATGAAGATCCCTTTGCCTTGGACCCTTTAGACTCTGTCTGGGCAGCATGGGACTCCTTGATGGGCAATGGCCAGGGTGGGCCCTGGACTAACACAGCCACTTTGGCTGCCCGTGACAGTATCCGTGGCTGCCCAAGGGACACCCATTGCACCATCTCTACCCCACCATGTCCCTTGCCTTCATCTTTCTGTTGGCCTCGGCTTTCTGGAAGGGTCACGGCAATTCAGTGGACACTAAGCTTACCCACGGATGGAAAGGAAACATCTAAGAAAGGATGGAAAACAGGGGATCGTTTTGTTCCCGCTCAGTTATGTCCATGCGCCATTTTCTCTGAGTAGGAGTTGACTCGTTCTGCAGGATGAGACCTCAAAGTCAGCACAATCCAGCGTATGCGTGCGTGCGGTCCTTGGGCTTCAGAACGTTGCTCCTCCTCCTTTGGGACGTGGTGTTGGGGTGTTGTGGGGACATCCTTTGAGACAGGCTGTGTTTTCTCTTCACAGACCTCCCGGTGCTCCCTCGGGAGGCTGACCTTGACGAAGGTATGTTGACTGACCGACTCCAACTCCAATGGGGCCCGTTGCTGCAGGCCTGAGCTGGCTGTAGGCCCAGCTCCATGCAAGCCTCTGCACCCTGGCACTTGGTGTGTTCTCCTAACACATGTGCAGACACGCGCCTTTGAAGGCGTCCACAAATATCGGAGCCACCTGGAGCGCTGCTTGTTCAAGTGCCTCTGCCTTTGGGGTTCCTAACCTTGCTTGAAGGCTGCGTGTTTTGTCCCGGATGGGGAGAGTTTCTCGGTGCCACAGTGTCCACTGCGACAGCCATTTTCTTGCGGGGTTCAACCATGATCTGACGGCAGCACGCTCCATGGGCACTTTCCCAGAAGCCAAGGTTTCCAGCCTGACTCTGTTTTCCGCCGGGTGCTGTGGTCACTCCAATGCTTGGCTCAGGAGTGCCAACTCGCAGCGCCTCTGAGGGAACTTAGGAAGGAAAACCTTTGGCCCCGGCAGGATCTTCTCTTTGCCTGCTGTTCTCCTGAAACTTCACTTTCCTTGTTTGGCTTTGGCTGGTTCCGAACCTCCGGGAAAGCGTGCCTGAAGCATGGCTGTTGCCCGAGGTCAAGTCATCGATTTGACCTCTGATGCTGGCACGAGTGTGTTCTCCAAACCTGCCCTAAGGCACCTTGAGATTTGTCTGCCGTGGAGTCTGTGCACTCTACATGAGAATCTGACCCAGTGTCCTGGAGTGGGGCAGGCCACGATCCTGCGCTGGGGGAGAAGAGCAGACCCAAGCTGGTGCATGGCCACGCTTGCCTTCTGTCCGCTGTCCGCTGTCCTCTGTCCTCTGTCCTCTGTCCTCTGTCCTCTGAGGGAGCACACGTGAGAGATGTCGTGGCAGCTTTGTATTTTCTCCCAACTCCCCCACGTGCCGGGAGCTGTCCACCGGGGACTGACTCGACCAAGCATGTGCAGGACATGAGCTAGCTCATGTGAATTGAGGCTCTCAGTTGCTGTGCTGCTGGACAGGGAATTCCTAGAGCTGTACCCACCTGACCCCTCACGGACATTAGGCTCATTCTGGTCTCCCACTGGAACACGGAGTGAGCACTTGCCCTAGTTCCCGGATCCTTTCACTTCACATGCCTCGTCACCTTCCCTTGTGGAAGGGAAGAGCCACAGACAAGGAGGGGAACCCACTTGTAAGAGTGGGGTGAAACCAAGAGATTGTGTGGCCCGACTGGAGGACTGCCCGCCCCCAGGCCTGGCCCCACCCCCAACCATTCCAGGTTCCCTTCCTCAGGTTTTTATTTCCTAGAAAACCCCCACAATGTCTCTGAACTGACATAAGCACCCACAATAGGAGTTTGTGATGAGGGGGTGGGAGAACATTTCTCTGCCTGGCTTCAGAGGCGGAGGCGGTCTGTCATCTGAAAAGAGTCTCAGACCAAATTTGTTTCTTCTTCCTCCACAGACACTAGCACCCGAGAGTCTCGGGTGTGCTCTCCTGAGCGGGACTTGCCGGACCAAATGACGACTGATGAATCCGAGACTGACCATGGTAGGGGCTCTGTGTCTTGTGTCCTATGCCCCTGGGTGACCACTGGGTTGACAGAGCTCATTTTCTGAGAACCGGCTTCATGTTCCCTATGGGACTGGGAAGCTGTCGCAAAGTGATTCCTTGTCCCAAAAAATGTGCCTGTGCTCTTGAGCTGTGGTGGAATCCTCAGCTATCTGCCCAGAAAGGATGTACTTCCTGGGTAGAGAAGTGTCAGGGTGCGAGTCATGTTCACCGAGACCGCCGCATGTCCTCCAGGATTCTCTCATTGGCTGCACACTGCCTGGGCCTTTCTGCAAGTTCTCAGAGTCTTCTCGTTGTGTCTCCTTACTCGTTGGTGAGGGGGTTTTGGATCCTGGTACCCATGTCTGCTACTGCCATGAAGCCGTCTGGTGCAAAACCTGCCAAGCTAGCACGCGTTGATTCTTCAACAGACGGTGCACATGCAGAGCCCTGATTGGCCTCAGCATCGAGTGTCCTAGCTGCACCTCGTGGCCCAGTGTGCGGAGGTTCGGGGATGCCTGGCCTGAGCCCAGCCTGGGCCCAGACGTGAATTTTGAACTGTGCACGCTGGGCTCCCGAGAAATGCAGTGGCATGCTGCCCCAGGAGTCCTCCTTCTTTCCCCTGTGTTTCCCTTCTGCTTACACCCAGAGCCAACATGCACCCAAGCTTACATGAAGATCCCTTTGCCTTGGACCCTTTAGACTCTGTCTGGGCAGCATGGGACTCCTTGATGGGCAATGGCCAGGGTGGGCCCTGGACTAACACAGCCACTTTGGCTGCCCGTGACAGTATCCGTGGCTGCCCAAGGGACACCCATTGCACCATCTCTACCCCACCATGTCCCTTGCCTTCATCTTTCTGTTGGCCTCGGCTTTCTGGAAGGGTCACGGCAATTCAGTGGACACTAAGCTTACCCACGGATGGAAAGGAAACATCTAAGAAAGGATGGAAAACAGGGGATCGTTTTGTTCCCGCTCAGTTATGTCCATGCGCCATTTTCTCTGAGTAGGAGTTGACTCGTTCTGCAGGATGAGACCTCAAAGTCAGCACAATCCAGCGTATGCGTGCGTGCGGTCCTTGGGCTTCAGAACGTTGCTCCTCCTCCTTTGGGACGTGGTGTTGGGGTGTTGTGGGGACATCCTTTGAGACAGGCTGTGTTTTCTCTTCACAGACCTCCCGGTGCTCCCTCGGGAGGCTGACCTTGACGAAGGTATGTTGACTGACCGACTCCAACTCCAATGGGGCCCGTTGCTGCCAGGCCTGAGCTGGCTGTAGGCCCAGCTCCATGCAAGCCTCTGCACCCTGGCACTTGGTGTGTTCTCCTAACACATGTGCAGACACGCGCCTTTGAAGGCGTCCACAAATATCGGAACCACCTGGAGCGCTGCTTGTTCAAGTGCCTCTGCCTTTGGGGTTCCTAACCTTGCTTGAAGGCTGCGTGTTTTGTCCCGGATGGGGAGAGTTTCTCGGTGCCACAGTGTCCACTGCGACAGCCATTTTCTTGCGGGGTTCAACCATGATCTGACGGCAGCACGCTCCATGGGCACTTTCCCAGAAGCCAAGGTTTCCAGCCTGACTCTGTTTTCCGCCGGGTGCTGTGGTCACTCCAATGCTTGGCTCAGGAGTGCCAACTCGCAGCGCCTCTGAGGGAACTTAGGAAGGAAAACCTTTGGCCCCGGCAGGATCTTCTCTTTGCCTGCTGTTCTCCTGAAACTTCACTTTCCTTGTTTGGCTTTGGCTGGTTCCGAACCTCCGGGAAAGCGTGCCTGAAGCATGGCTGTTGCCCGAGGTCAAGTCATCGATTTGACCTCTGATGCTGGCACGAGTGTGTTCTCCAAACCTGCCCTAAGGCACCTTGAGATTTGTCTGCCGTGGAGTCTGTGCACTCTACATGAGAATCTGACCCAGTGTCCTGGAGTGGGGCAGGCCACGATCCTGCGCTGGGGGAGAAGAGCAGACCCAAGCTGGTGCATGGCCACGCTTGCCTTCTGTCCGCTGTCCGCTGTCCTCTGTCCTCTGAGGGAGCGCACATGAGAGATGTCGTGGCGGCTTTGTATTTTCTCCCAACTGCCCCACGTGCCGGGAGCTGTCCACCGGGGACTGACTCGACCAAGCATGTGCAGGACATGAGCTAGCTCATGTGAATTGAGGCTCTCAGTTGCTGTGCTGCTGGACAGGGAATTCCTAGAGCTGTACCCACCTGACCCCTCACGGACATTAGGCTCATTCTGGTCTCCCACTGGAACACGGAGTGAGCACTTGCCCTAGTTCCCGGATCCTTTCACTTCACATGCCTCGTCACCTTCCCTTGTGGAAGGGAAGAGCCACAGACAAGGAGGGGAACCCACTTGTAAGAGTGGGGTGAAACCAAGAGATTGTGTGGCCCGACTGGAGGACTGCCCGCCCCCAGGCCTGGCCCCACCCCCAACCATTCCAGGTTCCCTTCCTCAGGTTTTTATTTCCTAGAAAACCCCCACAATGTCTCTGAACTGACATAAGCACCCACAATAGGAGTTTGTGATGAGGGGGTGGGAGAACATTTCTCTGCCTGGCTTCAGAGGCGGAGGCGGTCTGTCATCTGAAAAGAGTCTCAGACCAAATTTGTTTCTTCTTCCTCCACAGACACTAGCACCCGAGAGTCTCGGGTGTGCTCTCCTGAGCGGGACTTGCCGGACCAAATGACGACTGATGAATCCGAGACTGACCATGGTAGGGGCCCTGTGTCTTGTGTCCTATGCCCCTGGGTGACCACTGGGTTGACAGAGCTCATTTTCTGAGAACCGGCTTCATGTTCCCTATGGGACTGGGAAGCTGTCGCAAAGTGATTCCTTGTCCCAAAACATGTGCCTGTGCTCTTGAGCTGTGGTGGAATCCTCAGCTATCTGCCCAGAAAGGATGTACTTCCTGGGTAGAGAAGTGTCAGGGTGCGAGTCATGTTCACCGAGACCGCCGCATGTCCTCCAGGATTCTCTCATTGGCTGCACACTGCCTGGGCCTTTCTGCAAGTTCTCAGAGTCTTCTCGTTGTGTCTCCTTACTCGTTGGTGAGGGGGTTTTGGATCCTGGTACCCATGTCTGCTACTGCCATGAAGCCGTCTGGTGCAAAACCTGCCAAGCTAGCACGCGTTGATTCTTCAACAGACGGTGCACATGCAGAGCCCTGATTGGCCTCAGCATCGAGTGTCCTAGCTGCACCTTGTGGCCCAGTGTGCAGAGGTTCGGGGATGCCTGGCCTGAGCCCAGCCTGGGCCCAGACGTGAATTTTGAACTGTGCACGCTGGGCTCCCGAGAAATGCAGTGGCATGCTGCCCCAGGAGTCCTCCTTCTTTCCCCTGTGTTCCCCTTCTGCTTACACCCAGAGCCAACATGCACCCAAGCTTACATGAAGATCCCTTTGCCTTGGACCCTTTAGACTCTGTCTGGGCAGCATGGGACTCCTTGATGGGCAATGGCCAGGGTGGGCCCTGGACTAACACAGCCACTTTGGCTGCCCGTGACAGTATCCGTGGCTGCCCAAGGGACACCCATTGCACCATCTCTACCCCACCATGTCCCTTGCCTTCATCTTTCTGTTGGCCTCGGCTTTCTGGAAGGGTCACGGCAATTCAGTGGACACTAAGCTTACCCACGGATGGAAAGGAAACATCTAAGAAAGGATGGAAAACAGGGGATCATTTTGTTCCCACTCAGTTATGTCCATGCGCCATTTTCTCTGAGTAGGAGTTGACTCGTTCTGCAGGATGAGACCTCAAAGTCAGCACAATCCAGCGTATGCGTGCGTGCGGTCCTTGGGCTTCAGAACGTTGCTCCTCCTCCTTTGGGACGTGGTGTTGGGGTGTTGTGGGGACATCCTTTGAGACAGGCTGTGTTTTCTCTTCACAGACCTCCCGGTGCTCCCTCGGGAGGCTGACCTTGACGAAGGTATGTTGACTGACCGACTCCAACTCCAATGGGGCCCGTTGCTGCCAGGCCTGAGCTGGCTGTAGGCCCAGCTCCATGCAAGCCTCTGCACCCTGGCACTTGGTGTGTTCTCCTAACACATGTGCAGACACGCGCCTTTGAAGGCGTCCACAAATATCGGAACCACCTGGAGCGCTGCTTGTTCAAGTGCCTCTGCCTTTGGGGTTCCTAACCTTGCTTGAAGGCTGCGTGTTTTGTCCCGGATGGGGAGAGTTTCTCGGTGCCACAGTGTCCACTGCGACAGCCATTTTCTTGCGGGGTTCAACCATGATCTGACGGCAGCACGCTCCATGGGCACTTTCCCAGAAGCCAAGGTTTCCAGCCTGACTCTGTTTTCCGCCGGGTGCTGTGGTCACTCCAATGCTTGGCTCAGGAGTGCCAACTCGCAGCGCCTCTGAGGGAACTTAGGAAGGAAAACCTTTGGCCCCGGCAGGATCTTCTCTTTGCCTGCTGTTCTCCTGAAACTTCACTTTCCTTGTTTGGCTTTGGCTGGTTCCGAACCTCCGGGAAAGCGTGCCTGAAGCATGGCTGTTGCCCGAGGTCAAGTCATCGATTTGACCTCTGATGCTGGCACGAGTGTGTTCTCCAAACCTGCCCTAAGGCACCTTGAGATTTGTCTGCCGTGGAGTCTGTGCACTCTACATGAGAATCTGACCCAGTGTCCTGGAGTGGGGCAGGCCACGATCCTGCGCTGGGGGAGAAGAGCAGACCCAAGCTGGTGCATGGCCACGCTTGCCTTCTGTCCGCTGTCCGCTGTCCTCTGTCCTCTGAGGGAGCGCACATGAGAGATGTTGTGGCGGCTTTGGATTTTCTCCCAACTGCCCCACGTGCCGGGAGCTGTCCACCGGGGACTGACTCGACCAAGCATGTGCAGGACATGAGCTAGCTCATGTGAATTGAGGCTCTCAGTTGCTGTGCTGCTGGACAGGGAATTCCTAGAGCTGTACCCACCTGACCCCTCACGGACATTAGGCTCATTCTGGTCTCCCACTGGAACACGGAGTGAGCACTTGCCCTAGTTCCCGGATCCTTTCACTTCACATGCCTCGTCACCTTCCCTTGTGGAAGGGAAGAGCCACAGACAAGGAGGGGAACCCACTTGTAAGAGTGGGGTGAAACCAAGAGATTGTGTGGCCCGACTGGAGGACTGCCCGCCCCCAGGCCTGGCCCCACCCCCAACCATTCCAGGTTCCCTTCCTCAGGTTTTTATTTCCTAGAAAACCCCCACAATGTCTCTGAACTGACATAAGCACCCACAATAGGAGTTTGTGATGAGGCGGTGGGAGAACATTTCTCGTCCTGGCTTCAGAGGCGGAGGCGGTCTGTCATCTGAAAAGAGTCTCAGACCAAATTTGTTTCTTCTTCCTCCACAGACACTAGCACCCGAGAGTCTCGGGTGTGCTCTCCTGAGCGGGACTTGCCGGACCAAATGACGACTGATGAATCCGAGACTGACCATGGTAGGGGCCCTGTGTCTTGTGTCCTATGCCCCTGGGTGACCACTGGGTTGACAGAGCTCATTTTCTGAGAACCGGCTTCATGTTCCCTATGGGACTGGGAAGCTGTCGCAAAGTGATTCCTTGTCCCAAAACATGTGCCTGTGCTCTTGAGCTGTGGTGGAATCCTCAGCTATCTGCCCAGAAAGGATGTACTTCCTGGGTAGAGAAGTGTCAGGGTGCGAGTCATGTTCACCGAGACCGCCGCATGTCCTCCAGGATTCTCTCATTGGCTGCACACTGCCTGGGCCTTTCTGCAAGTTCTCAGAGTCTTCTCGTTGTGTCTCCTTACTCGTTGGTGAGGGGGTTTTGGATCCTGGTACCCATGTCTGCTACTGCCATGAAGCCGTCTGGTGCAAAACCTGCCAAGCTAGCACGCGTTGATTCTTCAACAGACGGTGCACATGCAGAGCCCTGATTGGCCTCAGCATCGAGTGTCCTAGCTGCACCTCGTGGCCCAGTGTGCAGAGGTTCGGGGATGCCTGGCCTGAGCCCAGCCTGGGCCCAGACGTGAATTTTGAACTGTGCACGCTGGGCTCCCGGGAAATGCAGTGGCATGCTGCCCCAGGAGTCCTCCTTCTTTCCCCTGTGTTCCCCTTCTGCTTACACCCAGAGCCAACATGCACCCAAGCTTACATGAAGATCCCTTTGCCTTGGACCCTTTAGACTCTGTCTGGGCAGCATGGGACTCCTTGATGGGCAATGGCCAGGGTGGGCCCTGGACTAACACAGCCACTTTGGCTGCCCGTGACAGTATCCGTGGCTGCCCAAGGGACACCCATTGCACCATCTCTACCCCACCATGTCCCTTGCCTTCATCTTTCTGTTGGCCTCGGCTTTCTGGAAGGGTCACGGCAATTCAGTGGACACTAAGCTTACCCACGGATGGAAAGGAAACATCTAAGAAAGGATGGAAAACAGGGGATCGTTTTGTTCCCGCTCAGTTATGTCCATGCGCCATTTTCTCTGAGTAGGAGTTGACTCGTTCTGCAGGATGAGACCTCAAAGTCAGCACAATCCAGCGTATGCGTGCGTGCGGTCCTTGGGCTTCAGAACGTTGCTCCTCCTCCTTTGGGACGTGGTGTTGGGGTGTTGTGGGGACATCCTTTGAGACAGGCTGTGTTTTCTCTTCACAGACCTCCCGGTGCTCCCTCGGGAGGCTGACCTTGACGAAGGTATGTTGACTGACCGACTCCAACTCCAATGGGGCCCGTTGCTGCCAGGCCTGAGCTGGCTGTAGGCCCAGCTCCATGCAAGCCTCTGCACCCTGGCACTTGGTGTGTTCTCCTAACACATGTGCAGACACGCGCCTTTGAAGGCGTCCACAAATATCGGAGCCACCTGGAGCGCTGCTTGTTCAAGTGCCTCTGCCTTTGGGGTTCCTAACCTTGCTTGAAGGCTGCGTGTTTTGTCCCGGATGGGGAGAGTTTCTCGGTGCCACAGTGTCCACTGCGACAGCCATTTTCTTGCGGGGTTCAACCATGATCTGACGGCAGCACGCTCCATGGGCACTTTCCCAGAAGCCAAGGTTTCCAGCCTGACTCTGTTTTCCGCCGGGTGCTGTGGTCACTCCAATGCTTGGCTCAGGAGTGCCAACTCGCAGCGCCTCTGAGGGAACTTAAGAAGGAAAACCTTTGGCCCCGGCAGGATCTTCTCTTTGCTTGCTGTTCTCCTGAAACTTCACTTTCCTTGTTTGGCTTTGGCTGGTTCCGAACCTCCGGGAAAGCGTGCCTGAAGCATGGCTGTTGCCCGAGGTCAAGTCATCGATTTGACCTCTGATGCTGGCACGAGTGTGTTCTCCAAACCTGCCCTAAGGCACCTTGAGATTTGTCTGCCGTGGAGTCTGTGCACTCTACATGAGAATCTGACCCAGTGTCCTGGAGTGGGGCAGGCCACGATCCTGCGCTGGGGGAGAAGAGCAGACCCAAGCTGGTGCATGGCCACGCTTGCCTTCTGTCCGCTGTGCGCTGTCCTCTGTCCTCTGAGGGAGCGCACGTGAGAGATGTCGTGGCGGCTTTGTATTTTCTCCCAACTCCCCCACGTGCCGGGAGCTGTCCACCGGGGACTGACTCGACCAAGCATGTGCAGGACATGAGCTAGCTCATGTGAATTGAGGCTCTCAGTTGCTGTGCTGCTGGACAGGGAATTCCTAGAGCTGTACCCACCTGACCCCTCACGGACATTAGGCTCATTCTGGTCTCCCACTGGAACACGGAGTGAGCACTTGCCCTAGTTCCCGGATCCTTTCACTTCACATGCCTCGTCACCTTCCCTTGTGGAAGGGAAGAGCCACAGACAAGGAGGGGAACCCACTTGTAAGAGTGGGGTGAAACCAAGAGATTGTGTGGCCCGACTGGAGGACTGCCCGCCCCCAGGCCTGGCCCCACCCCCAACCATTCCAGGTTCCCTTCCTCAGGTTTTTATTTCCTAGAAAACCCCCACAATGTCTCTGAACTGACATAAGCACCCACAATAGGAGTTTGTGATGAGGGGGTGGGAGAACATTTCTCGTCCTGGCTTCAGAGGCGGAGGCGGTCTGTCATCTGAAAAGAGTCTCAGACCAAATTTGTTTCTTCTTCCTCCACAGACACTAGCACCCGAGAGTCTCGGGTGTGCTCTCCTGAGCGGGACTTGCCGGACCAAATGACGACTGATGAATCCGAGACTGACCATGGTAGGGGCCCTGTGTCTTGTGTCCTATGCCCCTGGGTGACCACTGGGTTGACAGAGCTCATTTTCTGAGAACCGGCTTCATGTTCCCTATGGGACTGGGAAGCTGTCGCAAAGTGATTCCTTGTCCCAAAACATGTGCCTGTGCTCTTGAGCTGTGGTGGAATCCTCAGCTATCTGCCCAGAAAGGATGTACTTCCTGGGTAGAGAAGTGTCAGGGTGCGAGTCATGTTCACCGAGACCGCCGCATGTCCTCCAGGATTCTCTCATTGGCTGCACACTGCCTGGGCCTTTCTGCAAGTTCTCAGAGTCTTCTCGTTGTGTCTCCTTACTCGTTGGTGAGGGGGTTATGGATCCTGGTACCCATGTCTGCTACTGCCATGAAGCCGTCTGGTGCAAAACCTGCCAAGCTAGCACGCGTTGATTCTTCAACAGACGGTGCACATGCAGAGCCCTGATTGGCCTCAGCATCGAGTGTCCTAGCTGCACCTCGTGGCCCAGTGTGCAGAGGTTCGGGGATGCCTGGCCTGAGCCCAGCCTGGGCCCAGACGTGAATTTTGAACTGTGCACGCTGGGCTCCCGAGAAATGCAGTGGCATGCTGCCCCAGGAGTCCTCCTTCTTTCCCCTGTGTTTCCCTTCTGCTTACACCCAGAGCCAACATGCACCCAAGCTTACATGAAGATCCCTTTGCCTTGGACCCTTTAGACTCTGTCTGGGCAGCATGGGACTCCTTGATGGGCAATGGCCAGGGTGGGCCCTGGACTAACACAGCCACTTTGGCTGCCCGTGACAGTATCCGTGGCTGCCCAAGGGACACCCATTGCACCATCTCTACCCCACCATGTCCCTTGCCTTCATCTTTCTGTTGGCCTCGGCTTTCTGGAAGGGTCACGGCAATTCAGTGGACACTAAGCTTACCCACGGATGGAAAGGAAACATCTAAGAAAGGATGGAAAACAGGGGATCGTTTTGTTCCCGCTCAGTTATGTCCATGCGCCATTTTCTCTGAGTAGGAGTTGACTCGTTCTGCAGGATGAGACCTCAAAGTCAGCACAATCCAGCGTATGCGTGCGTGCGGTCCTTGGGCTTCAGAACGTTGCTCCTCCTCCTTTGGGACGTGGTGATGGGGTGTTGTGGGGACATCCTTTGAGACAGGCTGTGTTTTCTCTTCACAGACCTCCCGGTGCTCCCTCGGGAGGCTGACCTTGACGAAGGTATGTTGACTGACCGACTCCAACTCCAATGGGGCCCGTTGCTGCCAGGCCTGAGCTGGCTGTAGGCCCAGCTCCATGCAAGCCTCTGCACCCTGGCACTTGGTGTGTTCTCCTAACACATGTGCAGACACGCGCCTTTGAAGGCGTCCACAAATATCGGAACCACCTGGAGCGCTGCTTGTTCAAGTGCCTCTGCCTTTGGGGTTCCTAACCTTGCTTGAAGGCTGCGTGTTTTGTCCCGGATGGGGAGAGTTTCTCGGTGCCACAGTGTCCACTGCGACAGCCATTTTCTTGCGGGGTTCAACCATGATCTGACGGCAGCACGCTCCATGGGCACTTTCCCAGAAGCCAAGGTTTCCAGCCTGACTCTGTTTTCCGCCGGGTGCTGTGGTCACTCCAATGCTTGGCTCAGGAGTGCCAACTCGCAGCGCCTCTGAGGGAACTTAGGAAGGAAAACCTTTGGCCCCGGCAGGATCTTCTCTTTGCCTGCTGTTCTCCTGAAACTTCACTTTCCTTGTTTGGCTTTGGCTGGTTCCGAACCTCCGGGAAAGCGTGCCTGAAGCATGGCTGTTGCCCGAGGTCAAGTCATCGATTTGACCTCTGATGCTGGCACGAGTGTGTTCTCCAAACCTGCCCTAAGGCACCTTGAGATTTGTCTGCCATGGAGTCTGTGCACTCTACATGAGAATCTGACCCAGTGTCCTGGAGTGGGGCAGGCCACGATCCTGCGCTGGGGGAGAAGAGCAGACCCAAGCTGGTGCATGGCCACGCTTGCCTTCTGTCCTCTGTCCTCTGTCCTCTGTCCTCTGAGGGAGCGCACGTGAGAGATGTTGTGGCGGCTTTGGATTTTCTCCCAACTGCCCCACGTGCCGGGAGCTGTCCACCGGGGACTGACTCGACCAAGCATGTGCAGGACATGAGCTAGCTCATGTGAATTGAGGCTCTCAGTTGCTGTGCTGCTGGACAGGGAATTCCTAGAGCTGTACCCACCTGACCCCTCACGGACATTAGGCTCATTCTGGTCTCCCACTGGAACACGGAGTGAGCACTTGCCCTAGTTCCCGGATCCTTTCACTTCACATGCCTCGTCACCTTCCCTTGTGGAAGGGAAGAGCCACAGACAAGGAGGGGAACCCACTTGTAAGAGTGGGGTGAAACCAAGAGATTGTGTGGCCCGACTGGAGGACTGCCCGCCCCCAGGCCTGGCCCCACCCCCAACCATTCCAGGTTCCCTTCCTCAGGTTTTTATTTCCTAGAAAACCCCCACAATGTCTCTGAACTGACATAAGCACCCACAATAGGAGTTTGTGATGAGGGGGTGGGAGAACATTTCTCTGCCTGGCTTCAGAGGCGGAGGCGGTCTGTCATCTGAAAAGAGTCTCAGACCAAATTTGTTTCTTCTTCCTCCACAGACACTAGCACCCCCGAGTCTCGGGTGTGCTCTCCTAAGCGGGACTTGCCGGACCAAATGACGACTGATGAATCCGAGACTGACCATGGTAGGGGCCCTGTGTCTTGTGTCCTATGCCCCTGGGTGACCGCTGGGTTGACAGAGCTCATTTTCTGAGAACCGGCTTCATGTTCCCTATGGGACTGGGAAGCTGTCGCAAAGTGATTCCTTGTCCCAAAACATGTGCCTGTGCTCTTGAGCTGTGGTGGAATCCTCAGCTATCTGCCCAGAAAGGATGTACTTCCTGGGTAGAGAAGTGTCAGGGTGCGAGTCATGTTCACCGAGACCGCCGCATGTCCTCCAGGATTCTCTCATTGGCTGCACACTGCCTGGGCCTTTCTGCAAGTTCTCAGAGTCTTCTCGTTGTGTCTCCTTACTCGTTGGTGAGGGGGTTATGGATCCTGGTACCCATGTCTGCTACTGCCATGAAGCCGTCTGGTGCAAAACCTGCCAAGCTAGCACGCGTTGATTCTTCAACAGACGGTGCACATGCAGAGCCCTGATTGGCCTCAGCATCGAGTGTCCTAGCTGCACCTCGTGGCCCAGTGTGCAGAGGTTCGGGGATGCCTGGCCTGAGCCCAGCCTGGGCCCAGACGTGAATTTTGAACTGTGCACGCTGGGCTCCCGAGAAATGCAGTGGCATGCTGCCCCAGGAGTCCTCCTTCTTTCCCCTGTGTTCCCCTTCTGCTTACACCCAGAGCCAACATGCACCCAAGCTTACATGAAGATCCCTTTGCCTTGGACCCTTTAGACTCTGTCTGGGCAGCATGGGACTCCTTGATGGGCAATGGCCAGGGTGGGCCCTGGACTAACACAGCCACTTTGGCTGCCCGTGACAGTATCCGTGGCTGCCCAAGGGACACCCATTGCACCATCTCTACCCCACCATGTCCCTTGCCTTCATCTTTCTGTTGGCCTCGGCTTTCTGGAAGGGTCACGGCAATTCAGTGGACACTAAGCTTACCCACGGATGGAAAGGAAACATCTAAGAAAGGATGGAAAACAGGGGATCATTTTGTTCCCACTCAGTTATGTCCATGCGCCATTTTCTCTGAGTAGGAGTTGACTCGTTCTGCAGGATGAGACCTCAAAGTCAGCACAATCCAGCGTATGCGTGCGTGCGGTCCTTGGGCTTCAGAACGTTGCTCCTCCTCCTTTGGGACGTGGTGTTGGGGTGTTGTGGGGACATCCTTTGAGACAGGCTGTGTTTTCTCTTCACAGACCTCCCGGTGCTCCCTCGGGAGGCTGACCTTGACGAAGGTATGTTGACTGACCGACTCCAACTCCAATGGGGCCCGTTGCTGCCAGGCCTGAGCTGGCTGTAGGCCCAGCTCCATGCAAGCCTCTGCACCCTGGCACTTGGTGTGTTCTCCTAACACATGTGCAGACACGCGCCTTTGAAGGCGTCCACAAATATCGGAACCACCTGGAGCGCTGCTTGTTCAAGTGCCTCTGCCTTTGGGGTTCCTAACCTTGCTTGAAGGCTGCGTGTTTTGTCCCGGATGGGGAGAGTTTCTCGGTGCCACAGTGTCCACTGCGACAGCCATTTTCTTGCGGGGTTCAACCATGATCTGACGGCAGCACGCTCCATGGGCACTTTCCCAGAAGCCAAGGTTTCCAGCCTGACTCTGTTTTCCGCCGGGTGCTGTGGTCACTCCAATGCTTGGCTCAGGAGTGCCAACTCGCAGCGCCTCTGAGGGAACTTAGGAAGGAAAACCTTTGGCCCCGGCAGGATCTTCTCTTTGCCTGCTGTTCTCCTGAAACTTCACTTTCCTTGTTTGGCTTTGGCTGGTTCCGAACCTCCGGGAAAGCGTGCCTGAAGCATGGCTGTTGCCCGAGGTCAAGTCATCGATTTGACCTCTGATGCTGGCACGAGTGTGTTCTCCAAACCTGCCCTAAGGCACCTTGAGATTTGTCTGCCGTGGAGTCTGTGCACTCTACATGAGAATCTGACCCAGTGTCCTGGAGTGGGGCAGGCCACGATCCTGCGCTGGGGGAGAAGAGCAGACCCAAGCTGGTGCATGGCCACGCTTGCCTTCTGTCCGCTGTCCGCTGTCCTCTGTCCTCTGAGGGAGCGCACATGAGAGATGTCGTGGCGGCTTTGGATTTTCTCCCAACTCCCCCACGTGCCGGGAGCTGTCCACCGGGGACTGACTCGACCAAGCATGTGCAGGACATGAGCTAGCTCATGTGAATTGAGGCTCTCAGTTGCTGTGCTGCTGGACAGGGAATTCCTAGAGCTGTACCCACCTGACCCCTCACGGACATTAGGCTCATTCTGGTCTCCCACTGGAACACGGAGTGAGCACTTGCCCTAGTTCCCGGATCCTTTCACTTCACATGCCTCGTCACCTTCCCTTGTGGAAGGGAAGAGCCACAGACAAGGAGGGGAACCCACTTGTAAGAGTGGGGTGAAACCAAGAGATTGTGTGGCCCGACTGGAGGACTGCCCGCCCCCAGGCCTGGCCCCACCCCCAACCATTCCAGGTTCCCTTCCTCAGGTTTTTATTTCCTAGAAAACCCCCACAATGTCTCTGAACTGACATAAGCACCCACAATAGGAGTTTGTGATGAGGCGGTGGGAGAACATTTCTCGTCCTGGCTTCAGAGGCGGAGGCGGTCTGTCATCTGAAAAGAGTCTCAGACCAAATTTGTTTCTTCTTCCTCCACAGACACTAGCACCCGAGAGTCTCGGGTGTGCTCTCCTGAGCGGGACTTGCCGGACCAAATGACGACTGATGAATCCGAGACTGACCATGGTAGGGGCCCTGTGTCTTGTGTCCTATGCCCCTGGGTGACCACTGGGTTGACAGAGCTCATTTTCTGAGAACCGGCTTCATGTTCCCTATGGGACTGGGAAGCTGTCGCAAAGTGATTCCTTGTCCCAAAACATGTGCCTGTGCTCTTGAGCTGTGGTGGAATCCTCAGCTATCTGCCCAGAAAGGATGTACTTCCTGGGTAGAGAAGTGTCAGGGTGCGAGTCATGTTCACCGAGACCGCCGCATGTCCTCCAGGATTCTCTCATTGGCTGCACACTGCCTGGGCCTTTCTGCAAGTTCTCAGAGTCTTCTCGTTGTGTCTCCTTACTCGTTGGTGAGGGGGTTTTGGATCCTGGTACCCATGTCTGCTACTGCCATGAAGCCGTCTGGTGCAAAACCTGCCAAGCTAGCACGCGTTGATTCTTCAACAGACGGTGCACATGCAGAGCCCTGATTGGCCTCAGCATCGAGTGTCCTAGCTGCACCTTGTGGCCCAGTGTGCAGAGGTTCGGGGATGCCTGGCCTGAGCCCAGCCTGGGCCCAGATGTGAATTTTGAACTGTGCACGCTGGGCTCCCGAGAAATGCAGTGGCATGCTGCCCCAGGAGTCCTCCTTCTTTCCCCTGTGTTCCCCTTCTGCTTACACCCAGAGCCAACATGCACCCAAGCTTACATGAAGATCCCTTTGCCTTGGACCCTTTAGACTCTGTCTGGGCAGCATGGGACTCCTTGATGGGCAATGGCCAGGGTGGGCCCTGGACTAACACAGCCACTTTGGCTGCCCGTGACAGTATCCGTGGCTGCCCAAGGGACACCCATTGCACCATCTCTACCCCACCATGTCCCTTGCCTTCATCTTTCTGTTGGCCTCGGCTTTCTGGAAGGGTCACGGCAATTCAGTGGACACTAAGCTTACCCACGGATGGAAAGGAAACATCTAAGAAAGGATGGAAAACAGGGGATCGTTTTGTTCCCGCTCAGTTATGTCCATGCGCCATTTTCTCTGAGTAGGAGTTGACTCGTTCTGCAGGATGAGACCTCAAAGTCAGCACAATCCAGCGTATGCGTGCGTGCGGTCCTTGGGCTTCAGAACGTTGCTCCTCCTCCTTTGGGACGTGGTGTTGGGGTGTTGTGGGGACATCCTTTGAGACAGGCTGTGTTTTCTCTTCACAGACCTCCCGGTGCTCCCTCGGGAGGCTGACCTTGACGAAGGTATGTTGACTGACCGACTCCAACTCCAATGGGGCCCGTTGCTGCCAGGCCTGAGCTGGCTGTAGGCCCAGCTCCATGCAAGCCTCTGCACCCTGGCACTTGGTGTGTTCTCCTAACACATGTGCAGACACGCGCCTTTGAAGGCGTCCACAAATATCGGAGCCACCTGGAGCGCTGCTTGTTCAAGTGCCTCTGCCTTTGGGGTTCCTAACCTTGCTTGAAGGCTGCGTGTTTTGTCCCGGATGGGGAGAGTTTCTCGGTGCCACAGTGTCCACTGCGACAGCCATTTTCTTGCGGGGTTCAACCATGATCTGACGGCAGCACGCTCCATGGGCACTTTCCCAGAAGCCAAGGTTTCCAGCCTGACTCTGTTTTCCGCCGGGTGCTGTGGTCACTCCAATGCTTGGCTCAGGAGTGCCAACTCGCAGCGCCTCTGAGGGAACTTAGGAAGGAAAACCTTTGGCCCCGGCAGGATCTTCTCTTTGCCTGCTGTTCTCCTGAAACTTCACTTTCCTTGTTTGGCTTTGGCTGGTTCCGAACCTCCGGGAAAGCGTGCCTGAAGCATGGCTGTTGCCCGAGGTCAAGTCATCGATTTGACCTCTGATGCTGGCACGAGTGTGTTCTCCAAACCTGCCCTAAGGCACCTTGAGATTTGTCTGCCGTGGAGTCTGTGCACTCTACATGAGAATCTGACCCAGTGTCCTGGAGTGGGGCAGGCCACGATCCTGCACTGGGGGAGAAGAGCAGACCCAAGCTGGTGCATGGCCACGCTTGCCTTCTGTCCGCTGTCCGCTGTCCTCTGTCCTCTGAGGGAGCGCACATGAGAGATGTCGTGGCGGCTTTGGATTTTCTCCCAACTCCCCCACGTGCCGGGAGCTGTCCACCGGGGACTGACTCGACCAAGCATGTGCAGGACATGAGCTAGCTCATGTGAATTGAGGCTCTCAGTTGCTGTGCTGCTGGACAGGGAATTCCTAGAGCTGTACCCACCTGACCCCTCACGGACATTAGGCTCATTCTGGTCTCCCACTGGAACACGGAGTGAGCACTTGCCCTAGTTCCCGGATCCTTTCACTTCACATGCCTCGTCACCTTCCCTTGTGGAAGGGAAGAGCCACAGACAAGGAGGGGAACCCACTTGTAAGAGTGGGGTGAAACCAAGAGATTGTGTGGCCCGACTGGAGGACTGCCCGCCCCCAGGCCTGGCCCCACCCCCAACCATTCCAGGTTCCCTTCCTCAGGTTTTTATTTCCTAGAAAACCCCCACAATGTCTCTGAACTGACATAAGCACCCACAATAGGAGTTTGTGATGAGGCGGTGGGAGAACATTTCTCGTCCTGGCTTCAGAGGCGGAGGCGGTCTGTCATCTGAAAAGAGTCTCAGACCAAATTTGTTTCTTCTTCCTCCACAGACACTAGCACCCGAGAGTCTCGGGTGTGCTCTCCTGAGCGGGACTTGCCGGACCAAATGACGACTGATGAATCCGAGACTGACCATGGTAGGGGCCCTGTGTCTTGTGTCCTATGCCCCTGGGTGACCACTGGGTTGACAGAGCTCATTTTCTGAGAACCGGCTTCATGTTCCCTATGGGACTGGGAAGCTGTCGCAAAGTGATTCCTTGTCCCAAAACATGTGCCTGTGCTCTTGAGCTGTGGTGGAATCCTCAGCTATCTGCCCAGAAAGGATGTACTTCCTGGGTAGAGAAGTGTCAGGGTGCGAGTCATGTTCACCGAGACCGCCGCATGTCCTCCAGGATTCTCTCATTGGCTGCACACTGCCTGGGCCTTTCTGCAAGTTCTCAGAGTCTTCTCGTTGTGTCTCCTTACTCGTTGGTGAGGGGGTTTTGGATCCTGGTACCCATGTCTGCTACTGCCATGAAGCCGTCTGGTGCAAAACCTGCCAAGCTAGCACGCGTTGATTCTTCAACAGACGGTGCACATGAAGAGCCCTGATTGGCCTCAGCATCGAGTGTCCTAGCTGCACCTCGTGGCCCAGTGTGCAGAGGTTCGGGGATGCCTGGCCTGAGCCCAGCCTGGGCCCAGACGTGAATTTTGAACTGTGCACGCTGGGCTCCCGGGAAATGCAGTGGCATGCTGCCCCAGGAGTCCTCCTTCTTTCCCCTGTGTTCCCCTTCTGCTTACACCCAGAGCCAACATGCACCCAAGCTTACATGAAGATCCCTTTGCCTTTAGACTCTGTCTGGGCAGCATGGGACTCCTTGATGGGCAATGGCCAGGGTGGGCCCTGGACTAACACAGCCACTTTGGCTGCCCGTGACAGTATCCGTGGCTGCCCAAGGGACACCCATTGCACCATCTCTACCCCACCATGTCCCTTGCCTTCATCTTTCTGTTGGCCTCGGCTTTCTGGAAGGGTCACGGCAATTCAGTGGACACTAAGCTTACCCACGGATGGAAAGGAAACATCTAAGAAAGGATGGAAAACAGGGGATCCTTTTGTTCCCACTCAGTTATGTCCATGCGCCATTTTCTCTGAGTAGGAGTTGACTCGTTCTGCAGGATGAGACCTCAAAGTCAGCACAATCCAGCGTATGCGTGCGTGCGGTCCTTGGGCTTCAGAACGTTGCTCCTCCTCCTTTGGGACGTGGTGTTGGGGTGTTGTGGGGACATCCTTTGAGACAGGCTGTGTTTTCTCTTCACAGACCTCCCGGTGCTCCCTCGGGAGGCTGACCTTGACGAAGGTATGTTGACTGACCGACTCCAACTCCAATGGGGCCCGTTGCTGCCAGGCCTGAGCTGGCTGTAGGCCCAGCTCCATGCAAGCCTCTGCACCCTGGCACTTGGTGTGTTCTCCTAACACATGTGCAGACACGCGCCTTTGAAGGCGTCCACAAATATCGGAGCCACCTGGAGCGCTGCTTGTTCAAGTGCCTCTGCCTTTGGGGTTCCCAACCTTGCTTGAAGGCTGCGTGTTTTGTCCCGGATGGGGAGAGTTTCTCGGTGCCACAGTGTCCACTGCGACAGCCATTTTCTTGCGGGGTTCAACCATGATCTGACGGCAGCACGCTCCATGGGCACTTTCCCAGAAGCCAAGGTTTCCAGCCTGACTCTGTTTTCCGCCGGGTGCTGTGGTCACTCCAATGCTTGGCTCAGGAGTGCCAACTCGCAGCGCCTCTGAGGGAACTTAGGAAGGAAAACCTTTGGCCCCGGCAGGATCTTCTCTTTGCCTGCTGTTCTCCTGAAACTTCACTTTCCTTGTTTGGCTTTGGCTGGTTCCGAACCTCCGGGAAAGCGTGCCTGAAGCATGGCTGTTGCCCGAGGTCAAGTCATCGATTTGACCTCTGATGCTGGCACGAGTGTGTTCTCCAAACCTGCCCTAAGGCACCTTGAGATTTGTCTGCCGTGGAGTCTGTGCACTCTACATGAGAATCTGACCCAGTGTCCTGGAGTGGGGCAGGCCACGATCCTGCGCTGGGGGAGAAGAGCAGACCCAAGCTGGTGCATGGCCACGCTTGCCTTCTGTCCGCTGTCCGCTGTCCGCTGTCCTCTGTCCTCTGAGGGAGCGCACATGAGAGATGTCGTGGCGGCTTTGTATTTTCTCCCAACTGCCCCACGTGCCGGGAGCTGTCCACCGGGGACTGACTCGACCAAGCATGTGCAGGACATGAGCTAGCTCATGTGAATTGAGGCTCTCAGTTGCTGTGCTGCTGGACAGGGAATTCCTAGAGCTGTACCCACCTGACCCCTCACGGACATTAGGCTCATTCTGGTCTCCCACTGGAACACGGAGTGAGCACTTGCCCTAGTTCCCGGATCCTTTCACTTCACATGCCTCGTCACCTTCCCTTGTGGAAGGGAAGAGCCACAGACAAGGAGGGGAACCCACTTGTAAGAGTGGGGTGAAACCAAGAGATTGTGTGGCCCGACTGGAGGACTGCCCGCCCCCAGGCCTGGCCCCACCCCCAACCATTCCAGGTTCCCTTCCTCAGGTTTTTATTTCCTAGAAAACCCCCACAATGTCTCTGAACTGACATAAGCACCCACAATAGGAGTTTGTGATGAGGCGGTGGGAGAACATTTCTCTGCCTGGCTTCAGAGGCGGAGGCGGTCTGTCATCTGAAAAGAGTCTCAGACCAAATTTGTTTCTTCTTCCTCCACAGACACTAGCACCCGCGAGTCTCGGGTGTGCTCTCCTGAGCGGGACTTGCCGGACCAAATGACGACTGATGAATCCGAGACTGACCACGGTAGGGGCCCTGTGTCTTGTGTCCTATGCCCCTGGGTGACCACTGGGTTGACAGAGCTCATTTTCTGAGAACCGGCTTCATGTTCCCTATGGGACTGGGACTGGGAAGCTGTCGCAAAGTGATTCCTTGTCCCAAAAAATGTGCCTGTGCTCTTGAGCTGTGGTGGAATCCTCAGCTATCTGCCCAGAAAGGATGTACTTCCTGGGTAGAGAAGTGTCAGGGTGCGAGTCATGTTCACCGAGACCGCCGCATGTCCTCCAGGATTCTCTCATTGGCTGCACACTGCCTGGGCCTTTCTGCAAGTTCTCAGAGTCTTCTCGTTGTGTCTCCTTACTCGTTGGTGAGGGGGTTATGGATCCTGGTACCCATGTCTGCTACTGCCATGAATCCGTCTGGTGCAAAACCTGCCAAGCTAGCACACGTTGATTCTTCAACAGACTGTGCACATGCAGAGCCCTGATTGGCCTCAGCATCGAGTGTCCTAGCTGCACCTCGTGGCCCAGTGTGCGGAGGTTCGGGGATGCCTGGCCTGAGCCCAGCCTGGGCCCAGACGTGAATTTTGAACTGTGCACACTGGGCTCCCGAGAAATGCAGTGGCATGCTGCCCCAGGAGTCCTCCTTCTTTCCCCTGTGTTCCCCTTCTGCTTACACCCAGAGCCAACATGCACCCAAGCTTACATGAAGATCCCTTTGCCTTGGACCCTTTAGACTCTGTCTGGGCAGCATGGGACTCCTTGATGGGCAATGGCCAGGGTGGGCCCTGGACTAACACAGCCACTTTGGCTGCCCGTGACAGTATCCGTGGCTGCCCAAGGGACACCCATTGCACCATCTCTACCCCACCATGTCCCTTGCCTTCATCTTTCTGTTGGCCTCGGCTTTCTGGAAGGGTCACGGCAATTCAGTGGACACTAAGCTTACCCACGGATGGAAAGGAAACATCTAAGAAAGGATGGAAAACAGGGGATCGTTTTGTTCCCGCTCAGTTATGTCCATGCGCCATTTTCTCTGAGTAGGAGTTGACTCGTTCTGCAGGATGAGACCTCAAAGTCAGCACAATCCAGCGTATGCGTGCGTGCGGTCCTTGGGCTTCAGAACGTTGCTCCTCCTCCTTTGGGACGTGGTGTTGGGGTGTTGTGGGGACATCCTTTGAGACAGGCTGTGTTTTCTCTTCACAGACCTCCCGGTGCTCCCTCGGGAGGCTGACCTTGACGAAGGTATGTTGACTGACCGACTCCAACTCCAATGGGGCCCGTTGCTGCCAGGCCTGAGCTGGCTGTAGGCCCAGCTCCATGCAAGCCTCTGCACCCTGGCACTTGGTGTGTTCTCCTAACACATGTGCAGACACGCACCTTTGAAGGCGTCCACAAATATCGGAGCCACCTGGAGCGCTGCTTGTTCAAGTGCCTCTGCCTTTGGGGTTCCTAACCTTGCTTGAAGGCTGCGTGTTTTGTCCCGGATGGGGAGAGTTTCTCGGTGCCACAGTGTCCACTGCGACAGCCATTTTCTTGCGGGGTTCAACCATGATCTGACGGCAGCACGCTCCATGGGCACTTTCCCAGAAGCCAAGGTTTCCAGCCTGACTCTTTTCCGCCGGGTGCTGTGGTCACTCCAATGCTTGGCTCAGGAGTGCCAACTCGCAGCGCCTCTGAGGGAACTTAGGAAGGAAAACCTTTGGCCCCGGCAGGATCTTCTCTTTGCCTGCTGTTCTCCTGAAACTTCACTTTCCTTGTTTGGCTTTGGCTGGTTCCGAACCTCCGGGAAAGCGTGCCTGAAGCATGGCTGTTGCCCGAGGTCAAGTCATCGATTTGACCTCTGATGCTGGCACGAGTGTGTTCTCCAAACCTGCCCTAAGGCACCTTGAGATTTGTCTGCCGTGGAGTCTGTGCACTCTACATGAGAATCTGACCCAGTGTCCTGGAGTGGGGCAGGCCACGATCCTGCGCTGGGGGAGAAGAGCAGACCCAAGCTGGTGCATGGCCACGCTTGCCTTCTGTCCGCTGTCCGTTGTCCGCTGTCCTCTGTCCTCTGAGGGAGCGCACATGAGAAATGTCGTGGCGGCTTTGTATTTTCTCCCAACTCCCCCACGTGCCGGGAGCTGTCCACCGGGGACTGACTCGACCAAGCATGTGCAGGACATGAGCTAGCTCATGTGAATTGAGGCTCTCAGTTGCTGTGCTGCTGGACAGGGAATTCCTAGAGCTGTACCCACCTGACCCCTCACGGACATTAGGCTCATTCTGGTCTCCCACTGGAACACGGAGTGAGCACTTGCCCTAGTTCCCGGATCCTTTCACTTCACATGCCTCGTCACCTTCCCTTGTGGAAGGGAAGAGCCACAGACAAGGAGGGGAACCCACTTGTAAGAGTGGGGTGAAACCAAGAGATTGTGTGGCCCGACTGGAGGACTGCCCGCCCCCAGGCCTGGCCCCACCCCCAACCATTCCAGGTTCCCTTCCTCAGGTTTTTATTTCCTAGAAAACCCCCACAATGTCTCTGAACTGACATAAGCACCCACAATAGGAGTTTGTGATGAGGCGGTGGGAGAACATTTCTCTGCCTGGCTTCAGAGGCGGAGGCGGTCTGTCATCTGAAAAGAGTCTCAGACCAAATTTGTTTCTTCTTCCTCCACAGACACTAGCACCCCCGAGTCTCGGGTGTGCTCTCCTAAGCGGGACTTGCCGGACCAAATGACGACTGATGAATCCGAGACTGACCACGGTAGGGGCCCTGTGTCTTGTGTCCTATGCCCCTGGGTGACCGCTGGGTTGACAGAGCTCATTTTCTGAGAACCGGCTTCATGTTCCCTATGGGACTGGGAAGCTGTCGCAAAGTGATTCCTTGTCCCAAAACATGTGCCTGTGCTCTTGAGCTGTGGTGGAATCCTCAGCTATCTGCCCAGAAAGGATGTACTTCCTGGGTAGAGAAGTGTCAGGGTGCGAGTCATGTTCACCGAGACCGCCGCATGTCCTCCAGGATTCTCTCATTGGCTGCACACTGCCTGGGCCTTTCTGCAAGTTCTCAGAGTCTTCTCGTTGTGTCTCCTTACTCGTTGGTGAGGGGGTTATGGATCCTGGTACCCATGTCTGCTACTGCCATGAAGCCGTCTGGTGCAAAACCTGCCAAGCTAGCACGCGTTGATTCTTCAACAGACGGTGCACATGCAGAGCCCTGATTGGCCTCAGCATCGAGTGTCCTAGCTGCACCTCGTGGCCCAGTGTGCAGAGGTTCGGGGATGCCTGGCCTGAGCCCAGCCTGGGCCCAGACGTGAATTTTGAACTGTGCACGCTGGGCTCCCGGGAAATGCAGTGGCATGCTGCCCCAGGAGTCCTCCTTCTTTCCCCTGTGTTCCCCTTCTGCTTACACCCAGAGCCAACATGCACCCAAGCTTACATGAAGATCCCTTTGCCTTGGACCCTTTAGACTCTGTCTGGGCAGCATGGGACTCCTTGATGGGCAATGGCCAGGGTGGGCCCTGGACTAACACAGCCACTTTGGCTGCCCGTGACAGTATCCGTGGCTGCCCAAGGGACACCCATTGCACCATCTCTACCCCACCATGTCCCTTGCCTTCATCTTTCTGTTGGCCTCGGCTTTCTGGAAGGGTCACGGCAATTCAGTGGACACTAAGCTTACCCACGGATGGAAAGGAAACATCTAAGAAAGGATGGAAAACAGGGGATCGTTTTGTTCCCGCTCAGTTATGTCCATGCGCCATTTTCTCTGAGTAGGAGTTGACTCGTTCTGCAGGATGAGACCTCAAAGTCAGCACAATCCAGCGTATGCGTGCGTGCGGTCCTTGGGCTTCAGAACGTTGCTCCTCCTCCTTTGGGACGTGGTGTTGAGGTGTTGTGGGGACATCCTTTGAGACAGGCTGTGTTTTCTCTTCACAGACCTCCCGGTGCTCCCTCGGGAGGCTGACCTTGACGAAGGTATGTTGACTGACCGACTCCAACTCCAATGGGGCCCGTTGCTGCCAGGCCTGAGCTGGCTGTAGGCCCAGCTCCATGCAAGCCTCTGCACCCTGGCACTTGGTGTGTTCTCCTAACACATGTGCAGACACGTGCCTTTGAAGGCGTCCACAAATATCGGAGCCACCTGGAGCGCTGCTTGTTCAAGTGCCTCTGCCTTTGGGGTTCCTAACCTTGCTTGAAGGCTGCGTGTTTTGTCCCGGATGGGGAGAGTTTCTCGGTGCCACAGTGTCCACTGCGACAGCCATTTTCTTGCGGGGTTCAACCATGATCTGACGGCAGCACGCTCCATGGGCACTTTCCCAGAAGCCAAGGTTTCCAGCCTGACTCTGTTTTCCGCCGGGTGCTGTGGTCACTCCAATGCTTGGCTCATGAGTGCCAACTCGCAGCGCCTCTGAGGGAACTTAGGAAGGAAAACCTTTGGCCCCAGCAGGATCTTCTCTTTGCCTGCTGTTCTCCTGAAACTTCACTTTCCTTGTTTGGCTTTGGCTGGTTCCGAACCTCCGGGAAAGCGTGCCTGAAGCATGGCTGTTGCCCGAGGTCAAGTCATCGATTTGACCTCTGATGCTGGCACGAGTGTGTTCTCCAAACCTGCCCTAAGGCACCTTGAGATTTGTCTGCCGTGGAGTCTGTGCACTCTACATGAGAATCTGACCCAGTGTCCTGGAGTGGGGCAGGCCACGATCCTGCGCTGGGGGAGAAGAGCAGACCCAAGCTGGTGCATGGCCACGCTTGCCTTCTGTCCGCTGTCCGCTGTCCTCTGTCCTCTGAGGGAGCACACATGAGAAATGTCCTGGCGGCTTTGGATTTTCTCCCAACTCCCCCACGTGCCGGGAGCTGTCCACCGGGGACTGACTCGACCAAGCATGTGCAGGACATGAGCTAGCTCATGTGAATTGAGGCTCTCAGTTGCTGTGCTGCTGGACAGGGAATTCCTAGAGCTGTACCCACCTGACCCCTCACGGACATTAGGCTCATTCTGGTCTCCCACTGGAACACGGAGTGAGCACTTGCCCTAGTTCCCGGATCCTTTCACTTCACATGCCTCGTCACCTTCCCTTGTGGAAGGGAAGAGCCACAGACAAGGAGGGGAATCCACTTGTAAGAGTGGGGTGAAACCAAGAGATTGTGTGGCCCGACTGGAGGACTGCCCACCCCCAGGCCTGGCCCCACCCCCAACCATTCCAGGTTCCCTTCCTCAGGTTTTTATTTCCTAGAAAACCCCCACAATGTCTCTGAACTGACATAAGCACCCACAATAGGAGTTTGTGATGAGGGGGTGGGAGAACATTTCTCTGCCTGGCTTCAGAGGCGGAGGCGGTCTGTCATCTGAAAAGAGTCTCAGACCAAATTTGTTTCTTCTTCCTCCACAGACACTAGCACCCGAGAGTCTCGGGTGTGCTCTCCTAAGCGGGACTTGCCGGACCAAATGACGACTGATGAATCCGAGACTGACCATGGTAGGGGCCCTGTGTCTTGTGTCCTATGCCCCTGGGTGACCACTGGGTTGACAGAGCTCATTTTCTGAGAACCGGCTTCATGTTCCCTATGGGACTGGGAAGCTGTCGCAAAGTGATTCCTTGTCCCAAAACATGTGCCTGTGCTCTTGAGCTGTGGTGGAATCCTCAGCTATCTGCCCAGAAAGGATGTACTTCCTGGGTAGAGAAGTGTCAGGGTGCGAGTCATGTTCACCGAGACCGCCGCATGTCCTCCAGGATTCTCTCATTGCTGCACACTGCCTGGGCCTTTCTGCAAGTTCTCAGAGTCTTCTCGTTGTGTCTCCTTACTCGTTGGTGAGGGGGTTATGGATCCTGGTACCCATGTCTGCTACTGCCATGAAGCCGTCTGGTGCAAAACCTGCCAAGCTAGCACGCGTTGATTCTTCAACAGACGGTGCACATGCAGAGCCCTGATTGGCCTCAGCATCGAGTGTCCTAGCTGCACCTCATGGCCCAGTGTGCAGAGGTTCGGGGATGCCTGGCCTGAGCCCAGCCTGGGCCCAGACGTGAATTTTGAACTGTGCACGCTGGGCTCCCGGGAAATGCAGTGGCATGCTGCCCCAGGAGTCCTCCTTCTTTCCCCTGTGTTCCCCTTCTGCTTACACCCAGAGCCAACATGCACCCAAGCTTACATGAAGATCCCTTTGCCTTGGACCCTTTAGACTCTGTCTGGGCAGCATGGGACTCCTTGATGGGCAATGGCCAGGGTGGGCCCTGGACTAACACAGCCACTTTGGCTGCCCGTGACAGTATCCGTGGCTGCCCAAGGGACACCCATTGCACCACCTCTACCCCGCCATGTCCCTTGCCTGCATCTTTTTGTTGGCCTCGGCTTTCTGGAAGGGTCACGGCAATTCAGTGGACACTAAGCATACCCATGGATGGAAAGGAAACACTGAAGATTGGATTAAACCCAGGGAATGGCTTTGTTCCTGGTCAGTGACATCAATATGCCATTTTCTCTTAGTAGGTGTTGACTTGTACTGCAGGATGATTCTGAGAAGTCAGGAAAATGCAGCATGTGAGTGCCTGTGTGGTCCTTGGGCTTCAGGACATTGCTTTGGCTTCTTTGTGATGTGGCATTGGGGTGTTGTGGGAACATCCTTAGAGATAGGTTGTGTTTTCTCTTCATGGCCCTACTGACTCTTCCATGGGATTGCAATCTCAAGGAAGTTATGCTGACTGACTGACCCAAATGGGGCCCATTGCTGCTAAGCCTGAGCTGGCCATGGGCCCAGCTCCATTCTCGCCTCTGCACTCTGGCACTTGATGTGTTCTCATATCACCCTTGCAGAACCGTGTCTTGGTTGGTCTTCTTCACCAGTATTTGAGCCACCTGGAGCACTGCTTTTTCAAGGGCTTCTACCTTTGGGTTCCTGAACCTGGCTCAAGACTTTGTTTTTTGTCCTGGCTGGGTAGAGTTTCTCAGTGCCATGGTTTCCACTGTGACAGCCATTTTCTTGACAGGGCTCCTTCATGATCAGATGGCAGTGCACTCAAAGGGCCCTTTCCCGGGAGCCAAGGTTTCCGGTTTCACTCTCCTTTCCAGTGGATAGTGTGGTCATTCCAATGCTTTGTCCACAAGGGCTGACCCCAAACTTGCAGCGCCTCTGAAGGGAACTTGGACAGAAGCATGGTTGGCTCTGCAAGGATCTTCCCTTTGCATGTTGTTCTCCTGAGACATACTTTCCTTTCTTTGGCTTCGGCTGGTCTCAGAACTCCTGGGAAAGTATCCATGAAGCAAGGCTGTTCCCTGAAGTCAAGTCATCGATTTGACCTCTGATGCTGGCATGAGTATGTTCTCGAACTGTGACCTAAGATACCTGGAGATTTGTCTGCCAGTATTCTGTCAAACCAACGTGAGAATCTGACCCAATATTTTGAGTGGGTCAGGCCCCAATCCTCCACTTGTGGACAAGACCAGACCTGAGCTGGTGTGTGTTGCTGTCTATCCTCTGTCATCTGAGTGAGCAAACATGAGAGATGGCATGGTTCCTTTTGATTTTCTCCCACCTTCCCCACATGCCAGGAGCATCCACCAGACACTGACTTGACTAAGCATGTGCTAACATGGTTCTCAGTTGCTTTCCTGGAGGGGCTAGAGAATTCCTAGAGGTGTACCCAGGTGGCCCATCACCTGAAGCAGTAGGCTCGGTGAAGTTAGGTTCTTTCTGGGCTCCCACTGAGACACGGAGATGTCAGATGCCTAGTTCCTAGATCCTTTCACTTCTCCTGCCTCGTCACCTTCCCTTGAGGAAGGGAAGAGCTGATCTCAAACAGTGAGCCATAGACAAGGAAGGGAACCCACTTGTAAGAGTGGGGTAAAGGCTGGCACCATGGCTCAATAGACTAATCCTCCGCCTGCGTCACCGGCACACCAGGTTCTAGTCTTGGACAGGGTGCCAAATTCTGTCCTGGTTGCTCCTCTTCCTGTCCAGCTCTCTGCTGTGGCCCGGGAGTGCAGGGGAAGATGGCCCAAGTACTTGGGCCCTGCACCTACAAGAGAGACCAGGAGAAGCACCTGGCTCATTACTTTGGATCGGCGCAGTGTGCTGGCTGCAGTGGCCATTGGGGGTGAAAAACAGGAAAGGAAGACATTTCTCTCTCTCTCTCTCTCTCCCATTGTACACTCTGCCAGTGGGGAGAAATAAAAGAGTGGGGTGAAACCAAGAAATTTGTGGCCTAACAGAAAGACTGCCAACCCCAAGTGTGGTACCACTCCCAACCATTCCAGGTTTCCTTCCTGGGGATTTTATTTCGTAGAAAACCCCCACAATGTCTCTGAACTGACATAAGCACCCACAATAGGAGTTTGTAATGAGGGAGTGGGAGAAAATTTCTCTGCTTGGTTTCAGAGGCAGAGGCAGTCTTTCATCAGAAAAGAGACTCAGACCAAATGTGTTTCTTCTTCTTCCATAGGCACTAGCACCCAAGAGTCTCAGGTGTGCTCTCCTATGCTGGATGTGCCAGACCAACCGGCGACTGATGAATCCGAGACTGACCATGGTAGGGGCCCTGTGTCTTGTGTCCTATGCCCCTGGGTGACCACTGGGTTGACAGAGCTCATTTTCTGAGACCTGGCTTCATGTTCCCTGTGGGACTGGGAAGCTGTTGCAAAGTGATTCCTTGTCCCCACAAAAGTGCCTGTGCCCTTGAGCTGTGGTGGAATCCTCAGCTATCTGCCCAGAAAGGATGTACTTCCTGGGTACAGAAGTGTCAGAGTACGAGTCAGGTTCGCCGAGACGCCGCATGTCCTCCAGGATTCTCTCATTGGCTGCACACTGCCTGGGCCTTTCTGCAAGTTCTCAGAGTCTTCTCATTGTTGTCTCCTTACTTGGTGAGGGAATTATGGATCCTGGTACCCATGCCTGCTACTGCCATGAATCCGTCTCGGGCAAAAGCTGCCAAGCTAGCATGCATTGCTTCTTCAACAGATGGTGCACATGCAGAGCCCTGATTGGCCTCAGCGTCGAGTGTCCTAGCTGCACCTCATGGCCCAGTGTGCGGGGGCTCAGGGATGCCTGGCCTGAGCCCAGCCTGGGCCCAGACATGAATTTTGAACTGTGCACACTGAGCTCCCGAGAAATGCCGTGGCATGCTGCCCCAGGAGTCCTCCTTCTTTCCCCTGTGTTCCCCTTCTGCTTACACCCAGAGCCAACATGCACCCAAGCTTACATGAAGATCCCTTTGCCTTGGACCCTTTAGACTCTGTCTGGGCAGCATGGGACTCCTTGATGGGCAATGGCCAGGGTGGGCCCTGGACTAACACAGCCACTTTGGCTGCCCGTGACAGTATCCGTGGCTGCCCAAGGGACACCCATTGCACCACCTCTACCCCGCCATGTCCCTTGCCTGCATCTTTTTGTTGGCCTCGGCTTTCTGGAAGGGTCACGGCAATTCAGAGGACACCAAGCATACCCACGGATGGAAAGGAAACATCTAAGAAAGGAGGACACACAGGGGATCGCTGTGTTACCCCTCAGTGATCTTTGTGCCATTTTTCTTAGGAACTGTTGACTCGTGCTACCCGATGAGCATCCAACCTTCTTGAGCAATGTGCACTTTCTATTTTCCCAAGATATTTTATTTTCTCTCCTGATACTTTTTCCACTGGGTAGAGTCACTGCAATAATTCCCACGCCATGATAGCCCAGCTGTAATGATACCTATGAAAGGAAAGTAGAAATCTATTTGCTTGTCTCCAGAGCATCCCATCTTTGCAGCTTGTTCTCCCTATACCTAATATCCCTTCTTTTACTTCAGATGGTCCCAGAACCCTCCATAAAGTGTCCAGGATGTCTTCCTGTCACTGGCCTATCATGTCATCAGTTTGGCTTCTGATGCTGGCAGGAGTGTGTTCTACAAGCCTAGCCTAAGATACTTTGGTTTTTGCTTGCAATGGAGTCAGTGAATCCAAGATGAGTCTCTGACCCAGTGTTGGAGTGTGACTTGACCCATTCCTCCACTGGGGGAGAAGGCCATGGCTGAGCTGGACTGTGCCCATGCTTTCCATCTGTTCCCATTCTACTGAGTTACTGTAGGCAAGAGATGGAATGGTTGCTTTGGATTTTCTCCCATCTTCCCTACACACCTGGAGAAGTCCATGTGGGGCTGACTTGACTAAATATTTGTAGCACTTTTCTAAGCTGAATGGAGGTCTTCATTTGCTGTCTGGGAGGGACCAGGTTCCCATGCAGAGAAGTATCCACATGGTGTAAAAGCATAGATAATGGGTTGGCCATCGTATTGTTCTTTCTTGGCTCCCATTGGCATAATGAGTGGGCACTTGCCGAGTTATCAGATCTGCTGCACTTCAAATGCCTTATTGCCTTATCTTCTCAGAGGACATTGGTAGATGTTAACATGTAAGCCATAGACAAGGCTGGAAACCCATTCCAAGGAATGGGTTTAAACAAAGAATATGTGTAGCTCCAAACATGAGGACACCCTGCTACCCCAACACCACCCATTTCTCATTCTTGGTAGTTTCATAGACATATTCTTGTGATGTTTCAGAATGCCATGAGGAGTCTATGATGTGTGGGTGGGAGGACATTTCTCTTCATGCTTTCAGATATGGACTTGGGTCTGTTGTCTGCACTTAGATGAATCTTGTTTTTTTCTCCCACAGCAACCATCAAATTCTCATTGGAGCCCGAGCCATTTAAACGTAGGATCACCATATTAAACCTCACCCTGAACAACGAGAACAAGCCTGAGCATGGTAGGGGTCCATTTTTCTTGAGTCCTGGGCCGTGTGAGTGACCTCAGTGTTGACATAGTTCAAAATCTGAGAACTGGCTTTTAAGTTCCCTACCATTCTACGATGCGGTTATCGCTAAGGGCTACCTTATTGAGAAAGTGTGCCTGCACTCTGTGTGTTTTTGAATCCTTGTCTTTCTACACAGGAAGGATGGTTTTCCCAGGTAGAGAACTGCTTGAGTGTCACGTCCACCGAGACCACCATTCGGCCTCACGTATTATTTTATTGGCTGAAAGCTTGCACACTGAATGGGTGCTTTGCAAGTTACCAGGGCCCTTCAGTTTTTCTCTCCTTACACTTTTGTTAAAAAGTTCTTTCTGCTATCTCTGTCTCATACCAGAGTAATCTGTCTTCTGGAAATCCTCTAAGCCAGCACACCTTGTTTCTTCAATAGATGAAACAACAGCAGAAGCTAGCTCGGACACAGGGTCAGGTGTTCTAGCTGAAACTAATGATCCATTGTGCTAAGCTGTGGTGATGCCATGCCTGAATCCAGCATTGGTCCATGCATGGCTTCTGACCCATGTCCTCTGTTCCCAAGAACTCAATGGCATTCTCATCTATGAGTTTCCCTTCTATTCCTTGCATTTTCTTTCATCTTACACTCAGAGCTAACTTGCCCCAGTGACTGAGGTTCCCAGCTTGGCTTGGACTCTTTAGATTCTGTGTGGGAAGGATAGGAATCTGTGGTGAGAAATTGCTAGGGAGGCCCCTAAACTAGTAAACACATTTGGCTTCCCATAACTGTATCCATGCTGCCAGAGGGACAGCAGTTACACAATTTCTATGTTACTAGACCCTTTCATTGTATGTCTCTCTGAGCTTTGGCTTTTGGGAATGGTCATTGATATCAGCAGAAACAAGGACTAACGCTGAACAGAAAAAAAATAGCTAAGAAAGGTTGGGACACTGGGAATGGTTTTGTTCCAGCTTGTTGAAATCCAGGCACCATTTTCCCTTAGTGCTTTTTTGCATTTACTGGGGGATGAGTCAGTATGTCATGAAAATCAGTTGCATGGGTGGACTTCGGGTTTCAGAAACATTTCATCACTGGCCATCTGGTGTGGATTTGGGTGTGTTGTTGGAAAATCTACTAGGACACATTGTAGTTTTCTTAAAAGAAAAACTGATGCTTCCATGGGTGTCCAACCATGAGGAAAGTATGCTGACTGACCCAACTCAAATTGTGTCCACAGCTGCCAGAACTGAGTTGGCTGTGGGCACACCTTTGTTCTAACCTCTACACTCTGGGCACTTGATGTGTTCATGTTGCAGAATCACAAGTTGCTTTGATGTTCTCTACCCATCCTGTACCTCCCTGGGAGAGCTACTTCTTTAAGAATGTTTGCCTCTTGTTCCCTAAAGTTGCTTGAAGCCCTTGTTTTGGCCTTGGAAGGATAGAGTTTCCTAGTATAACAATGCCCCAGGACACATACACTGAGAGAGCCATTTTGCTTTCTGTGGCTCCAGGATGATTTCATAGTTGCATGCTAAATGGACACTTTCTGAGATGCCAAGATTTTCACTTTCTCTCTTATTCCCCTTTTGCCACTGGGTGTGGTCACTCTGAAGATTTGTACACCAACACAAACAACATCTCTGAAAGGAACATAGAATGTAATTTGCTTGGCTTCAGAAGGATTCTATCTTTTCATCTTGTCCTCCTGATAATTAGTTCCCTTTTTTGGGGGAGGAGGAGGTGGTCTCAGAACCTTCCAGAAAGTGTCCATGATGCATGGCTGCTATTGGAATCAAGCCATCAATTTGCCCTCTAATGCTGACATGAAAATGTTCTCTAACACACATTTAGATTTGTCTTCAATTGAGCTAATCCAACCAACATGAGAATCTTACGCAGTGTCCTGGGCAGTGTTTGGTTCCAAACCTCCTCTGAGAGAAAAGGGTAGACCTAAGCTCGTCTGTGTCCATGATTGCCACATATCCTCTCTCTGAAGAGTTACTTCAGACAGAGATTGCATGGTTGCTTCAGATTATCTTGCATTGTCCCTACATGCTGAGAGCCATACACTAGGGTCTGACTTGACTAACAATGTGCGGGACTTGACTAATGTTAATTTAGGTCTCAGTTGCTGTCCAGGAGGGACCAGCTAACTTCCTAGATGTGTGCCCCTGTTGCCCTTCACCCAAGACAATGGACAGGGTGATGTAAGCTACTTTCTTGGCCCCCACAGGAACACTGAGTAGGCACTTGTCTGTTTGCAGGATCCTTTCACTTCACGTTTTGTCCCCTTACTGTGTGGAAGGGAACAGTTGATCTTAACATGCAAGCAATAGATAAGGATGGAAACCCATTTCTAAGAGTGGGTTGCCAGGGGATTCCAATTGAATCCCATCAAGGTGGCATGTACCAATGCCATCTCACTAGTCCCAGTGATCCATTTCTGTTCACAATTAATCATAATGATAGGACTAAGAGCCAAAGGGATTACATAAACAAGACTAGTGTCTGCAAATACTAACTGATAGAATAAAAAAGGGAGAGAACGATCCAACATGGGAAACAGGATACACAGCAGACTCATAGAATGGCAGATGTCCTAAACAGCACTCTGGCCTCAGAATCAGCCCTAAAGGCATTCGGATCTGGCTGAAAAGCCCATGAGAGTATTTCAAGCATGGAAAGCCAAGACACTCTGGCAAAAAAAAAAAAAAAAAAAAAAAAAAAAAAAAAAAAAAAAAAAAAAAAAAAAAAAAACACCTAAATGAAAGATCTCTGTGAGTGAGATCCCAGTGGAAAGAACAGGTCTTCAAAGAAGGAGGTACCTTTCTCTGAAGGGAGGAGAGAACTTCCATTCTGACTATGACCTTGTCTAAATGTGATCAGAGTTGGTGAACTCAAAAGGCTTCCATAGCCTTGGCAACTCATGACTAGAGCCTAGGGTGATTACTGATGCCATAAACAAGAGTGTCAATTTGTTAAGTCAACAACAGGAGTCACCGTGCACTTACTCCTCATGTAGGATCTTTGTCCTTAATGTGCTGTACATTGAGATTTAATGCTATAACTAGTACTCAAACAGTAAATTTCACTTTGTGTTTCTGTGTGGGTGCAAACTGTTGAAATTTTTACTTAATATGTACTAAATTGGTCTTCTATATATAAAGAGAATTGAAAATGAATCTTGATGTGAATGGAAGGGGAGAGAGAGTGGGAAAGGGGAGGGTTGTGGGTGGGAGGGAAGTCATTGGGTGGGGGGAAGCCATTGTAATCCATAAGCTGTACTTTGGAAATTTATATTCATTAAAGAAAAGTTTTAAAAAAAGGGGGAAAAAGACAAAAAAATAAGATTGAGTTGCAACCATGCTTTTCTGTGATCAAACACATGAGGACACCCCACCCCCCAACACTGACCCTGCACCAGACAAAACCAGTTTCCATACCTTGGGATTTTTTGCATGGACTAAATGCCACAGTGTCTGAGAAATGACAAAGCAGCCACATTATGACTTAGGGATGTGTGAATACAACATTCCTCCACACGGTTTCAGATATGAAGGCAGGTTTGTTGTCTGAAAATAAAATCAAAGTTTATTTTTCTTCCACAGAAAATATGCTGTTACCAATGGATCCTCTGCCTGAGATAAATATCATGACTAACCTGAACTGTACCATGGCCAATGATAACAAGCCTGATCCTGGTAGGGACCTATTTGTCTTGTATCCTCTGCCCATGGCTAACCACAGGGTAGCCATAGCTCATTTTCTTAGAACTAGCTTTCTTATTCTCCAATGTTCTACAATGTTATTTCACTAAGTGTTTCCTTATTTGAAATATGTGCCTTCGCTCTCAACCTGCTTTTGAATCTTTTTACTTGTGCCCAGAAAGGATGTGATCCTGGGCAAAGAAGTGCCAGTGTGATATGTCCACCCAAAATGCTCAAGGGGCACTTTCGGTGATCCCAAGATTTTTTACTTTCTTGCCTTACACTTTTAACATTGGGTAGAGTCACTGCAATGATTTCCAAACCATGCTCTAATGACACCTATGAAAGGAAAGTAGAAATCTATTTGCTTGTCTCCAGAGCATCCCATCTTTGCAGCTTGTTCTCCCTATACCTAATATCCCTTCTTTTACTTCAGATGGTCCCAGAACCCTCCATAAAGTGTCCAGGATGTCTTCCTGTCACTGGCCTATCATGTCATCAGTTTGGCTTCTGATGCTGGCAGGAGTGTGTTCTACAAGCCTAGCCTAAGATACTTTGGTTTTTGCTTGCAATGGAGTCAGTGAATCCAAGATGAGTCTCTGACCCAGTGTTGGAGTGTGACTTGACCCATTCCTCCACTGGGGGAGAAGGCCATGGCTGAGCTGGACTGTGCCCATGCTTTCCATCTGTTCCCATTCTACTGAGTTACTGTAGGCAAGAGATGGAATGGTTGCTTTGGATTTTCTCCCATCTTCCCTACACACCTGGAGAAGTCCATGTGGGGCTGACTTGACTAAATATTTGTAGCACTTTTCTAAGCTGAATGGAGGTCTTCATTTGCTGTCTGGGAGGGACCAGGTTCCCATGCAGAGAAGTATCCACATGGTGTAAAAGCATAGATAATGGGTTGGCCATCGTATTGTTCTTTCTTGGCTCCCATTGGCATAATGAGTGGGCACTTGCCGAGTTATCAGATCTGCTGCACTTCAAATGCCTTATTGCCTTATCTTCTCAGAGGACATTGGTAGATGTTAACATGTAAGCCATAGACAAGGCTGGAAACCCATTCCAAGGAATGGGTTTAAACAAAGAATATGTGTAGCTCCAAACATGAGGACACCCTGCTACCCCAACACCACCCATTTCTCATTCTTGGTAGTTTCATAGACATATTCTTGTGATGTTTCAGAATGCCATGAGGAGTCTATGATGTGTGGGTGGGAGGACATTTCTCTTCATGCTTTCAGATATGGACTTGGGTCTGTTGTCTGCACTTAGATGAATCTTGTTTTTTTCTCCCACAGCAACCATCAAATTCTCATTGGAGCCCGAGCCATTTAAACGTAGGATCACCATATTAAACCTCACCCTGAACAACGAGAACAAGCCTGAGCATGGTAGGGGTCCATTTTTCTTGAGTCCTGGGCCGTGTGAGTGACCTCAGTGTTGACATAGTTCAAAATCTGAGAACTGGCTTTTAAGTTCCCTACCATTCTACGATGCGGTTATCGCTAAGGGCTACCTTATTGAGAAAGTGTGCCTGCACTCTGTGTGTTTTTGAATCCTTGTCTTTCTACACAGGAAGGATGGTTTTCCCAGGTAGAGAACTGCTTGAGTGTCACGTCCACCGAGACCACCATTCGGCCTCACGTATTATTTTATTGGCTGAAAGCTTGCACACTGAATGGGTGCTTTGCAAGTTACCAGGGCCCTTCAGTTTTTCTCTCCTTACACTTTTGTTAAAAAGTTCTTTCTGCTATCTCTGTCTCATACCAGAGTAATCTGTCTTCTGGAAATCCTCTAAGCCAGCACACCTTGTTTCTTCAATAGATGAAACAACAGCAGAAGCTAGCTCGGACACAGGGTCAGGTGTTCTAGCTGAAACTAATGATCCATTGTGCTAAGCTGTGGTGATGCCATGCCTGAATCCAGCATTGGTCCATGCATGGCTTCTGACCCATGTCCTCTGTTCCCAAGAACTCAATGGCATTCTCATCTATGAGTTTCCCTTCTATTCCTTGCATTTTCTTTCATCTTACACTCAGAGCTAACTTGCCCCAGTGACTGAGGTTCCCAGCTTGGCTTGGACTCTTTAGATTCTGTGTGGGAAGGATAGGAATCTGTGGTGAGAAATTGCTAGGGAGGCCCCTAAACTAGTAAACACATTTGGCTTCCCATAACTGTATCCATGCTGCCAGAGGGACAGCAGTTACACAATTTCTATGTTACTAGACCCTTTCATTGTATGTCTCTCTGAGCTTTGGCTTTTGGGAATGGTCATTGATATCAGCAGAAACAAGGACTAACGCTGAACAGAAAAAAAATAGCTAAGAAAGGTTGGGACACTGGGAATGGTTTTGTTCCAGCTTGTTGAAATCCAGGCACCATTTTCCCTTAGTGCTTTTTTGCATTTACTGGGGGATGAGTCAGTATGTCATGAAAATCAGTTGCATGGGTGGACTTCGGGTTTCAGAAACATTTCATCACTGGCCATCTGGTGTGGATTTGGGTGTGTTGTTGGAAAATCTACTAGGACACATTGTAGTTTTCTTAAAAGAAAAACTGATGCTTCCATGGGTGTCCAACCATGAGGAAAGTATGCTGACTGACCCAACTCAAATTGTGTCCACAGCTGCCAGAACTGAGTTGGCTGTGGGCACACCTTTGTTCTAACCTCTACACTCTGGGCACTTGATGTGTTCATGTTGCAGAATCACAAGTTGCTTTGATGTTCTCTACCCATCCTGTACCTCCCTGGGAGAGCTACTTCTTTAAGAATGTTTGCCTCTTGTTCCCTAAAGTTGCTTGAAGCCCTTGTTTTGGCCTTGGAAGGATAGAGTTTCCTAGTATAACAATGCCCCAGGACACATACACTGAGAGAGCCATTTTGCTTTCTGTGGCTCCAGGATGATTTCATAGTTGCATGCTAAATGGACACTTTCTGAGATGCCAAGATTTTCACTTTCTCTCTTATTCCCCTTTTGCCACTGGGTGTGGTCACTTTGAAGATTTGTACACCAACACAAACAACATCTCTGAAAGGAACATAGAATGTAATTTGCTTGGCTTCAGAAGGATTCTATCTTTTCATCTTGTCCTCCTGATAATTAGTTCCCTTTTTTGGGGGAGGAGGAGGTGGTCTCAGAACCTTCCAGAAAGTGTCCATGATGCATGGCCCCTGGACTACCACAGCCACTTTGGCTGCCTGGGACTGTATCCATGGGTGCCAGCGGGATAACCATTGCACAAACTCTACCTCCCCATGTCCCTTCATATCAGCTGTTTGCCTTTTCCTTTTTGAAGGTTCATGGCACAGCAGTGGACATCAGAGATATTCATGGATAGACAGGAACTGTCTAGGGGCTGGCATTGTGGTGTAGCAGGTAAAGCTGCCACTTGCAGTGCCGGCATCCCATATGGGCACGGGTTCTAGTCCTGGCAGTTCCACTTCCAATCCAGCTCTCTGATATGGCTGGGGCAAGCAGAAGAGGATGGCCCAAATGCTGGGCCCCTACTCCTGCCTGGGAGATCTGGAAGAAGCTCCTGGCTCCTGGCTTTGTATCGGCCAAGGTTCGGCTGTTCCAGTCATTTTGGGGAGTGAACCAGCAGATGGAAGACCTTTCAGAGTAACTCTGACCTCCAAATAAATACATACACCTTTAAACAAAAGAGAAAAAAGAAAGGAAACATCCAAGAAAGGATGAAACACTGGGAACTGTTTGCTCCCATGCTCAGCGACATCCATACACCATTTGCTCGTTTGGCACATGTCCATTGTTGTTTCAAAAAATATTGTTTTGCTCCTTTCCACCCTGTCTTTATGGGTTTTGGTATTCTATTATTAGGTGCTTCCTTATCCCCAAAAGTTGCCTGCACCCTCAACATGTTGTGGAATTCTTTTTCTTCTCCTTAGGATGAATGTGTTTTCCTTTGCTAAAGTCCTCTTGTGGGTATCATATCCCTCTAGACTGCTGTTTTTCCTCACAAATTCTATCATTGCCTCCACAGAGGTATACACTGATTGGTCATTTTTGAATGTTTTCTGAGCCTTTCAGTTTTTCCTCCTTACCCTTTGGTTTCGAAGTTAATTTTGTTACTCTATTTGATGTTGAATGGAGTCTGTCTTCTCTTAATCACTCAAGTCAGCATGCCTTGATTCTTTAATGAATGAAATTATAGCAGAACTGTAATCAGACTTAGTGTCAAGTGTTCTCACTAAACTAAATACTCCAGTGTCTAGAGTAGCCAACTTGTTCAGGTATTTACATGTTGTTCCATTTTTGTTTTTTCCTTAGAACATTTGGAGGTACAGTAGAAAATTTGTTCAAAAATTGCCTGAGGAGCTGCCAAACTAACATACAGGCTTTGACAGTGACTTTGTCTCCCAGTGAGACACCATTTGTGCAATTTGTACATTACCAGATCTTTCCTTACATTTTTCTCTATTCTTTGGCTGTCTGGAATTGTCTTTGCCATTAGGAGTATCAATATATGTCCCAGGCCAGAAAGGAAACCTTTAAGAATTAGTGGAACACAGGAATTGATTTCGCTCCAGCTCTGTGAAATCCAGGAGCCATTTCCCATAATGCATGTTTGCATGTACTGGAGCAGGAGTCAGAATTGTCAGGAGCATCCACTCTGAGCCTGTATGGTCTTTGGGTTTCAGAAATAGTGATTTTATTCCTCTCTGATGTGGAGATGAGTGTGCTGTCTGAAAATCAACTAAGAATTACTTTGTTTCTCTTACCCAAAGACCTGATATTTACACAGGAATCTGATACTGAGAATGACTGATGTTGAGGTGACTGATCAAACTCAAACTGTGTCCAATGATGCTAGGGCCAATCTTCCTTTGGGTGCACCTTTGTTCTAACCTCTGTCCTCTTGAGCACTTGATGTGCTCACATATCATAATTCCTTATAAGTCCCTTTGGTATTCTCTGCTGATCCTTTCTCTGAACATGAGGAGTTGCTTTTTCAAGTTTTTGCTTTGTGTTTCTTATGTTGCTTGAAACCTTTGCTTTTCTGTCCTGGAAGGATAGAGTTCTAATTTATAACATTGCCCCTGGGACACTTTCACTGAGACAGCCAGTTTGCTTCCTGCGGCACTCCCAGGTGCACACTCAGTGGGCACTTCCCAAGTTACCAGACCTTTGATTTTATCATTTTCCTTTTGTATTCTGAAAGGGTAACTGCAATTGTTAAGATACAAATAATACTCAAGGATAAAGGGAAAAGCAACTAAGAATGAATTTAAACAAGAATTTTGTTTTGCTCTAAAATTATTAAACATGAACATTTTTGTTATCTATATTTTAAGATACTGATTTTAATGATGTATGTGGAAACTCATGAAAATCCACAATAGGAGCCAATTTGCTTGGATTTCAGATTTCTTTTGCTGCCATCAGATGTTGAGATGGGTCTGTTGCCTGAAATATCCTGACAACTTTTGTTTGTCCTTCTACAGGTCATCTGATGCTACCACTACTGTTGACACAATCCCAGGTAGGGTGAATGACCAAAATCTCAAAATGGCAAAGGATGCCATGCCTCAGCCTATATGGGTCCACCTATGTTTTCTGTTCTCTGCATTTCTTTTCTCTACACTTTATTGAACATGAGACTAAGGACTACTTTTTCAAAAAATTTTTAACTTTGCTTGAAATATCTTCAGTTTCTTCCCCTGGTGTGTGAAATTCCTTGGTAGAGAATTGCCCACGTGGCCCATAAACTAAGACTATCTATTCTTCATGTTTTTCTAGCACTTGTTTGCAGTAGAACAGTGAATTCACATTGTCCAAGCTATAGGTTTGTTTTATTTTTTTCTTTTCCTTCACTGAAAGTAATTTTAATGCTGAGACACAACTTGGTATTCAAAGACAAAAACTACAATATAAGAATCAAGGTACAATAGGAAGTTGTTTTGGTCCAACAAAGCATTTAATCTAAGTATCATTTGCTCATCAATTGTATTTTTTTTATAAGATTATCTGTAAGCTGTCTCAGAAACTTCATGAAATCCACACCATGAGTGTATTATGCTTTGATCTAAAATTTCTTTTCCTGCTCCTGGTGTTTCTTCAGCAGAACAAGTTACCCCAGCACTGCACACCAGACCAGTTGTCCATTATAATGACTGAGCAAATTTTCCAGCAGGAGAGGATGCCAAACCTAAGTTTGGTATGGACCCACCCAGTCTACTGTTCTCTGTCTTCTGAATTACTGAAGAGCACAGTTGATGTGATTCCTTAGGATTTTTTTTCCCATGCACTTCATTTAATCACACAATAAAAACTGCTTTTTCTAGAATGCTTGCACAAGTTTTCTAATTTTGCTGGACATGTTCAGTTTCTGTCCATGAAGATTGGATGGAATTCCTGGGTGGAGAATTGCCCAAGAGGCACCTACACCAAGACAACCATTTTGCATCAAGTGATTCCATGTTTGTTTCACAGTTAAACACTGAATGGTCACTTTCCAAGTTTCCAGATCCTTTCAGTTTATCTACCCTTATTTTTTTGCTATATCATAGGCAATGCTTTGTGCACAAAGAATATTCAAAGATAAAAGTAAATCTAAAAATGAAGTGTGAGTAGGAATGTGTTGAGTTCAGAAAGTATAAAATCTATTGTTTTTTTCATAATACATATTTTCCTTAAATTTTCTGCAAGAAGTCTCGGAAACCTCATGAAAATCCTCCTTATAAATGAATAATACATGGATTTAAAATAATTTTTTGCCACTCTTTGATACCGAGTCTATTTTATGAAAATGTCCTAGGAAAACTTAGGTTTTATCTTCAGTGAAATAAATAATACCACTCCTGGAATCTGACCCGGTGTCAATATGGTGACTGACCAGAATCCTACACTGGAAGAGGATTCCAAGACTCAGCTGTGTCATCTCCTCTGTCCTCTCTGTTACTCAAGAGTTCCATTGCTATGATTCCCTAGAGCTTTCTCTTAATTTCTCCACACTAGTACCAGCAAGCACTCTTTAAACCTAGGTTATTATTGGCAACAGGCAATTTTTTAACAGGGTGGAGTTTAGGTTCATAACCCGGAGACATGGGGCATCAGTCCCTTCTCATGTGTCTCTTTTTTGGTTTAATGGCATTCACCTCATTTCTAAGGGGAAATCTTTAGGGGCAGTCCTTAAATCAGGAATTGGGATGTTTCCAGAATCTGAGAATATTATTTAATTTTTTTCTTCAACAGGGACAATGGAACCATCTCATCATATCTGGTGCTTTAGAATCACAGTAACTGACCCTGTGGAGCAAAACTGCAAATCTCACATCCAGTATGGGGCCACCCAGCTCTCCTATATTTATTATGTTGTGTCATTCAGTGTGAGCACACTCAGTAGTACATGACTAATTTTCCTACACTCTAACATTAGGCTTAGAGTGCTTGAAAAAAATTTCCAAATGTTCCTTTCTGTCCAGAAATAAAATTTATTCATAACTGACTTCATTGGAGTCATGTTAACCAACTGTGTGCAAATCATGTTATACACTTCAGATTTCACAAACTTATTAAAATGGAACATATAATGATCTGCTTCCAAAATATCAGCTCAACCTATTTCATTCTTTAATTTCTAATTTCATTGTTCAAGGGGACATCCAACAGTTACTATAAAATCAGTATTTAAAGATACAATGAAATGTATCAAAATAGAATTTAAAATATGAGCTGATTTTGGCACAAAAATTTAAATCTGCATATAGCTTCCTTCATGGCAGCATTTTAATAAACTTTTTCATCATGAAGTCACAGAAAGTTCATGAAAACTCTTTATTCTAAGATGTCATAAAAATTTGATGAAGATACATACCATAAAAGCCTTGGAATGGGTTTAAAATTGTGTCCATACCAAATCATATTTTTATTCTATCTCTTTTTTTTAAGTTTTATGTTCTCATTTTTTGTTTTGAGGAGAGTTTGTTCTTTTTTATCTCTTTATTTTTTGTTTTCTTATTTTTAATTTGTTTTTCCTATTTTGACTTTTATGTTTTTATACCATTTATGCACTGGTTGATGTTCCCTGGACAAATGACTGTTTTAAATATTCTGGAAACTCTGAATATGATGTTAATTATACCATATATTACTTTTATGAGAATCTTTGGAAAATCATATGCTGCCAATAATTAAATATTATAACTTGAAGCCATAAAGAAAATGAGTGACTCCCAATTCCCATCCACTTTTAAAAAAACAAGCTCAGAGCCGGCGCCGTGGCTCAATAGGCTAATCCTCCACCTTGCGGCGCCGGCACACCGGGTTCTAGTCCCGGTTGGGGCGCCGGATTCTGTCCCGGTTGCCCCTCTTCCAGGCCAGCTCTCTGCTATGGCCAGGGAGTGCAGTGGAGGATGGCCCAGGTGCTTGGGCCCTGCACCCCATGGGAGACCAGGAAAAGCACCTGGCTCCTGGCTCCTGCCAGGATCAGCGCGGTGCGCCGGCTGCAGCGGCGGCCATTGGAGGGTGAACCAACGGCAAAGGAAGACCTTTCTCTCTGTCTCTCTCTCACTATCCACTCTGCCTGTCAAAAAAAAAAAAAAAAAAACAAAAAACAAGCTCAGTTATTTGAGTGACTGTACAGTGACATGATAAAACTTCACTAATTTGTTTATGTAGGAAAATTTAGCATTATATTGTGTCCAGAGCAAAAAGTCAACCATAGCATCTTTCCATATGTGTCTTCTAGATTTTAATTCCTATCTTATTTTCATCAATGAGAAGTCATTTAGGAAAAAGATCAGTAATGCAGTCCTTTGAATTATGTCCATAAACATTCAATATGCAAATCACATTCCAAAACTCAACAGAAATTTTCAAAACATCTGAACTACATCAACGATTTCACAAGTGAAATCATTTTAAAATATTTTTAAATCACCATAAATTCTCTCTTGTGATTGTAAATGCAACAACAAAGTCACCATTCTATACACTTACAGGTTTCAAACAGCTGAATAATGCAGCAATGGTACCGTATTTATTGAAATAGGGTACTCTTCACTTACACCTATTTTGACCTAATTAGATAAAGGATTTAAGAGCAAACATAACAACTATACAACTGAATTACAGTTCATCTTAAAACCTTCGTATATCTCACTCCAGTATTATGAATTACAAAAATAATCTCAACATGAAACAGATCTTTAGTAGAGGAAGGCAGATTTTAGCAGAAGTGCCATTTCATGTATCCTACAGCTACTTTAAATATCCAGCATATTTATGCAACAGACAACTTTTGTAAATCTCTATTTTTAGAATCATTTTACTGATGACCCATATCAGTGAATCTGTAAATCCAGGGAGTGATGTGAAAACTTTTTCTCATAGAGTACATTACTTTCCTTAGTATATCAAAGACATGCCCAGTGATCCATCCACTTCTATCTGTATTCACATAAAAAAATTACTCAATGACTTATTGGATTCAATAGTCATTTCCTTTGTGCATGATTATGGTTTTTCTGGAGGCCCAGCTCAGTTGGGTAGTTCTTCTGGTCTCACTGGGTCACTCAGGGGCCAGAAGACAACTGTGTACTTCTCAACTTCCTTTGATCCCTACATAGCCATATATCAGGGAGGAGGTTGGAATTTTTTTCTCACACAAATTTCATCAAGTTTTCCTAACTATGGCAGCTCCAACTGATTATTCTTTATTAAACACTTGGACCCGCTAGACTTGGCTCTTATACTTTTTCCACAACCAGGAATTATACTGGTACTTTCAGTATTGTCTGGAAAATTTAAAATTCTGTGGCAAATGATCATGTTTTGTGGTAGTCATGAAGTGCAGTCAGCTCTTCATATCCTGTGGTTTCAACCAACTCCAGAAAGAGAACATAAGATGCGAATTTTCTCATTATCATTATTCTCTGAAGTATAAGTTACATTCCTTACAGAGCATTTCATTTGTAGGAGGTAGTATAGGAGATGAAGAGGTCACTTAAAGGGATATGAGAGATTTCTTTTTGGCCTTTTGGCTAAGATCAGGTGTAAAAGGATATGTGAGGATGGCATAAGTTATATGCAAATACATTTCTACTTGATATTGGGGTAGGAGTATCTACAGATTTTGTTATCTTTTGGGTTCATGGGATCAATTCCCCACAGATACTGAGGGACAACTATCTATGTGGGAATGAAGATGTACATATTTCTTGAAATAGAAGGATTTCATATGTCTTTACATTTGAAAATTGGAGAGGTAGAAGGACACATATGGAATTTCAGAGGGCAGCAGTAAGACATCAACTTGATTAGTGATGTTTTAGATGACTTGCAGCATTATTTTGAAGTTCTGAAAAATATGAACCATTTTCATTCATTATGCTAAAAAGGAGGATACAAATGGGATGTCCTCTCATTAGAGATAACTGCATGTTTGTGTGAAAAATCTTTTAGACATCAACAATTGCAGGATCAAAGAGACAAAAATATATGCCTTCACAATGCATCTGAGTTTTTGAATAAAGAAAGAAGTACCTTAAAGTCAATCCTTCCAGTTGCAAACAAAGAGACAGAAAAGAAGGTAAAGAAAATCTGAGATTCAAAGAGTTTGTCAATTGCAACTCATGGGCAAGATTCTTGCCATAGGGAAATAGTTAATAGTTTTCTCTCAGAACACTCACACAGCAGCAACTTGGAAAAAGTAACTTACATCTTCATTTTAATGAAAGATCCTAGGGCCTGATCAACTATAAAAGGGCACACCTCTTGAACTGACTTATAATGACGAGAAGGCAATGAGACTTTCAGATTATCAGCTTTAGGGTAGCTGTGAGAAAGATAGTATAATCATCAGTCTATACTTAGTGATGTTAAAAGATTAAACATTTCCATCAACAAAATAAAGGTCCTTGGGTGAATTACGTTATTCCAGAAAAAAAAAAAAAAAACACATCCATGCTACCCAGTACCAAAATTATGAGTCCATGTATACAAGGTTTACTAATGAACATGTGTCTTTTAAAAAAACTGTGCATGGATTTCAACATTACTTGCCCCAAGGCAAATGTATCTTTTAATTCATTCCCATGAGCTTTTTGAAGTACTCTTGTATTTACACATACACATTCATTCACTTTTTACTCCACAAAAGCAACATGTTGGAATTTGGGGAATGGATGATATATTAATGAAAAAAACAACTTCTTTACAAAGCAGTGAGCGATGTCTTGGATATTTTTCTGCAATTCCTTCCATGCTAGGCAAATAAGCCAGTATTCTGAAGATCTGTAGTAGATAGTGACCCTCTTTTCTATTTTTTTGTTTTGTGTTTTATTTGTCTGCAGCCCAAGTGATGGTAGGAAGAAACTGATTTTGTTTGGCTCTAGGCCATGGTGTCAATTCTTAGTTTGGCTGGCTTAGGCCTTTGAAAGAATGAAAACATTCCTTGTACACTACTAGAAAACTGCAAGATTTGTAATTTTCATCATGGAAAATGAGATTATGAATATCTTGCACAAATAGTAAAAGTATAAAGCTAGTTGAGAGAAAAATAGCAATGACTTTGGATAATAGTTGCTTCTGTGGAGGGAAGAAAGGGAATGGAATACAGTAATATTGAAATCTCAGGCATATGCACACTATTTAAAGGTAAATTTTAAAATATTAACATTATGCTATATGCATCATTTATTTTTATCAAATAAAATATTGTAGGTAATGAAATAAATACCCACAAATTCTTTTGCATGTATTTAAGTGTATATGTGACATGGAGATAATGCATGTATATATGTACACATGCATGTATACCAAAAAATGCATGGGAGGGCCCAGCATTGTGCTGCAGCAGGTTAGGCTGTCATCTGTGAAGCTGGCATCCATACGGGCACAGATTCCTATCCAGGCTGCTCCAGTTCTGATCCAGCTCCCTGCTGCTGCACCTGGGAAAGCAGCAGCAGGTGACCAATCTACCTGGCCCCTGCCACATGAGTGGGAGACACGGATGAAGCTCCTAGCTTTGGCCCCGCCCACTCCTGGCTGTTGCTGCCATTTAGGGAGTGAACCAGAAGATGGACGATCTCTCTGACTCTCCCTCTCTCTGATTTTCAAATAAGGAAATAAATCTTTTGAACATGCATAGAAAATGGAATTATAAGAAAAATTTATTAGATCCAGCATTGTGGCTCAGTGGGTTAAGCTGCCACCTGAGATGCCAGCATATAATATGGCAGCACACGTTTGAATCCCAGATGCTCTGCTTCTGGTCCAGCTCCTTCCTATATACCTGGAAAAACAGCAGAAGATGACTCAAGTATTCGGGACCTTGTAACCCACTGTGGGGGAACTGGAAGGAGTTTCAGGGTCTTGGCTTTGGCCTTATCCAGCTCTAACCATAGTGGCCATTTAAGGAGCGCTTCAGCAGGTAGAAGATCTCTTTTCCTGTCTCTTCTTCCATTATTGTGCCTTTCAAGCAAATAAAATAAATCTTTAAAAAATGATATTTATTTTGGTAGACACTTTTTGAAAATCCATCAAGGTCTTTCATCATACGTGATTCCCATGTACTGATTGAAGACTTCCTGAATCAATGTATAAAATATTATTCATTACTTACTGAACAAATAGAGGAATTCCAATCATTCAGCAATGTTGGCATTTTCTATGACATATATTTATGTGAGTTCTCCATATTGACATGTGATCTTGGTGAACTCAGTGGTTTTGATATATAGCAGTGTTCCATGCTATGAGTAGTTCATTATTCTCACATCTACCTATCCATCTAAGCCAAAATTCCTAGAAGCTTTAGGTTTCAAAGGAACGGTTTATTAGCTTCCATGGGAATGGACTTTTCAGAATCAACTCCATTCATTTTTTTTGTATGGCTTATTTGAATTCCATTTTTATAGTTTTTGCATTAACATTTTAAAAATATATTTATTTTACTTGAAAGTTACAGTTACACAGAGACAGAAGGAGAAGCAGAGAGAGAGCAAGAGACAGAGAGAGTGAGAGTGTGTGTGTGTGTGTGAGAGAGAGAGAGAGAGAGAGAGGTCCTCCATCCACTGGTTTACTCCCCAAATGGCCAGAACTGCAGGAGCTGAGCTGATCTGAATCCAGGCACCACGATCCTCCTCCAATCTCCCATGAGGGTGCAGGGGCCCAAGGACTTGGGCCATCTTCCACTGCCTTCCCAGGCCATAGCAGAGAACTGGATTGGAAATGGAGCAGCCAGGACACAAACCGGCACCCCCATGGTATGCCAGCACAGCACCAGCCCCTGCTTTAACATTTTAATGTCCACTTGAGTTCAGCTTCCAGTACTAAGTGGTTAACACATCAACATTTTTTAAAGATTTATTTATTTGAAAGTCAGAGCTTCAGAGGTGAGGTGCGGAGAGATATTTTCTATCTACTGGTCTCTCCCCAGATGGCTGCAATAGCCAGGGTTGGGCCAGGCAGGAGCCAAGAGCCAGAAGCTTCATTTGGGTCTCCTGTGTGGGCAATAGGGACCTAAGCACTTGGGCCATCTTCTGCTGCTTTCCCAGGCTATTTATAAGGAGCTAGGTCAGAAGTGGAGCAGCCAGGACTCACACTGGCACCCAAATGGGATACCCGCCTTGCAGACAGTGACTTTACCTAGTATGCCATACCATCAGCCTCATTTATGTTTGATGTGTATATTTAGAATGAGAAATTTCAGGTACTTTAGCTGCATCTCACACATTTTAGTATTTTAGTATTTTGACAGTCACCTATTACATGTGATTAGCATTCTGTCATTTCAGGCTCTTCTGAAGAGGGAACTTTTTCAAAGTCTCTTCCCTCTGTGTATTTAACCTTTAGGGTTTGTGGTTTTCAACTGCTTTTATTTAGTGTCTCAGGCTACCACAATAAAGCAATGAGTTCAGATAGGTAGGGAAGAGCTTCATTCTGCATGAAGAATGAGATACCCCAGTGTCACTGACAGCACTTTAAGACCAAGGTCCCTCCCTGCCTTGTCATTCACTCCCCTAGCAATCTGTTGGCTTTTGGGCTTCTTCCCTGCTTGCTTATAGCATCTAAGGATTTCTGCACTACAAATCCTGGAGCACAGCTCTATGCCAGGAGGTCACAGCTTGTGAGTGACACACAGGCATCATTAGGGGACCATGTCAACTGTGTCTATCTTCTGTATTATGCTGCATGAGCTACCTGGGGCCTTGCTGAGCTGGGAGGGCCTCCCTCTCCCATGCTTACCCAATTCCTAGATATAATATGCAAATTTCTCAGGAGCACACCTTTTGAATGCAAAACAACCAACCAGCTCCCACAGCCCCAGTCACCATTTTAACCTCAGGCATTCCCACTTCAGGTCACTGTCTCCCTTGCCTAATCACCCCCCAGAAAGATTACTAGGCAGCTAAGGACAGGCCCTATGCCCAATGGGTCTGCTGCAATTATTCAGACTTCCTAATCCTACCCAAGTCTCCCCACTCCTTCTCCCTCCAGGCTATTCCTGGCTACTCAGTGATTTGCCTGCATCTTTCTTCCAGGGGTTCATGAATCTAGCATACTTCTTCCTGACAGTCCCCTCCTAGTCTGCCTGAGCAAAACAAACCCCAGGCAGCCTTAGAATGGTGTCATACTACTTGAATAACAGCACAATGTAGGGACTTAGAGCAGTGGAAATGTGTCTGTGTACTTGCTTAACTTCAGTCCACTAATGTCATCATAGTTAAAATAGTTGGCCTTTTGAGAAGAGGTGATTTTTTATGATATTAGGAACCCAATGGTTGGAGTCAATATTGGATTATTGCTTGGTTAATGGAATTACATTAACCATGCCTGGTTTAAATATTATATCCATAGGCGATATCACAAGGGACTTTTCTGATTACGGGAAGAAAAGGAGAGTATTGAGCATATAGCTGAGCCATGCAAATACCCGATCCCACATTGAAGTACCTAGGTGTGATTCCTTGATCCCTCCCCTGACTCCAGCTTCTCACCAGTGTACACCAAGGGAGGCACGGGGATGGCTCTATGATTGGATTCCTGTCACTCATGTGGGAGACCTGTTTTGTTCATGTTTCCCAGCCATGGTCAAGCCATGGAAATTGCTGGCACTTGTGGTGTGAAGCCAGTAGATGAGCTCTCTCACGCCCGTCCTCCCCTCCCTCCCTCTCAAGTAGTGAAATTCCAAAAAATATTCCCCTCCCTCCCTCTCAAGTAGTGAAATTCCAAAAAATAAGATTTTAAAACAAAAAAAGAAATTGCTCTCTCCCTCTCTCCTTCCTATATCAAAACACACTTCCTCATTTTAGATTTAACCATGAATGCTGAATAAGTCAAGGGTAGTTCTAAGGCTGTGTGGACAAAGATGATCACCACAGGCATGCATCCTGCCAATAGCAATGTTTCTCAGTCCATCCAAATCTTATCTCAGCACCTCACATGCTAGGCTCATCATTGGGAATACAAGGATGAATAAAAGGAGAAAGGAAGGGGGCGCTCAGCCCTCTGCCTCTCTGCTGAGCTGCCTACCTGGCCTGGTCAGGTGTAATCTCTCTACTCAACCATGTAACCTCGCTCCTTGCCCCCTGCCCCAGTCTCTCAGGCTCTGTCTGGAGAGGTGCCCATCCATCCTTACGGATTTCCCTTCCCTAATAAACCTTGCTATTTTACCTCCCACTACTCTGTCTCACGCCTGAATTCTTTCTTGCACGAAGACAAGAACCCTGCAATTTCTCCGGTAACATTTTTGGTGACCATGAAGGGACTTTGAGAAGACATCGGAGGTCAGTATTCCTTCCCTCAAGTGGGACCAGATCTGTGGAAGTGACCATTGAATGTCCGGCACCCCACAGCTCTCCGAGAACATGGAGTCCCCCAGGCCACGGCTTAGTTACAGCCAAAACTCCAGAGGGATTGTAAGGAATGGGAGGGAAATTAGGAAGGGCAGTTGGCTGAGAGCCTGGAGACCCCCTGAGCTTGCTTTGCCTTCCTGGCAGCTGGACTGCGACCCAAGGACCAGGTCTCTCTCTTGGAGGGACGCCTGGTCACACTGCCTACTGCTACGTGAGCAGGGCTTAGCTCCAGTCAAGGCTAATATTGGCCCTCCAGGTAAACTCAGACAACTAGGTAGTGGGCAATCTTGAATGATAGGAGATTTCAAACCCCACTCAGCCCCCCGGCATCAGGGCCTTTCCCTATGCTCTCCTCCAACTGAGATTCGTAGGGGAAGGTGAGGGCAGTCGCTCATGTCTTGTCCTCTGTAGCTTTCCACCTTCTTCCTCCTCCCAGGGCTCCCTCCCCCACTCTTTTGCTCTCCTCCTCTCCATTCCTATACTGCTGGCTTGGAGAAAGGGAGAGGGAAATTCCACAGGTCTCTCCACCTAAAGGAAAAAGCTATTACCAGTTAACCCTTTCCAACCTGGTAGAAGGTTTTCTGTCTTTGCAACTTATGGTAGCCCTGGTGCGTCTTGAAGTTTTTGTGCGCTGTCACTATTGCTAAGCTTTGATTGTCTGAGGATTGAATCTGGAAAGGAGCTAAAGTTAACTATCTGTTTTAATTGACTGAGTGATTGTAGTAGTCCTGATTAGATCTGATTTTGGTTGAAGTATTCGAGCAATGTGGATTAAGATCTCACCTTGATGGCTGTTTTGATTATTCTAGATAGTTTGAACTTCTTTGTTGCATTATAAGGTTTTGCTAGCTTATATTGTGCCTACCAAGGGTCTGGTTCCTTATGTGCTGTTAATGGGATGCAGCTTCAGAGTTGACCTCATTGCCTCGTGGGTTTTTGTGTCAGGTCTGGCTTGCTCTGTGTGTTGAATTGTGTGACAGCAAGGGCAGTGGGAAGCGTGTGCCCTTCCTCCTTCTGGTGTCTGACCAGGGCCCAGTTAGCACCAGGACAGGGAGCTGGCTACCTCTTCCTGCTTTACTTCTGTCTTTACTCTCGGCCCTCCCCTGTTCCCCCTAGGCATAGGTCTGGAGAGGGAGCCATCTGATAGACTTTGCTATCGGGCCGCACCCTTCCAAGTAAAAAGAGCACTTTAGTATAGTCCAAGCAGTTTTGCAGGCCCGGATTCTGTTGTTTCAGAAGAGGGGCTGACTGGCTTAGCCAAAGTAACATTAAAAATAGCCAGAGGCCATCAGGCCAAGTCTGACTAAGGGATAGTACTGAGAACAGGATCCCAGAAGGGAGAGATTTAGAGACGTTTTGAGGTGGTTATGTGGCAGATACCAGATTACTGGGTTCCAGGAACCCCAAGAGTATTGCAGGTTACACGGTAATACTAGTTAAGCCTGGCAACCCAGGCCCATAACCCACTGGCTACATAGCAAGCCAAGGAGTGATTTGGAGGTTTGTGGGGATGCCTGCTCCCTCCCTAGCACAGCAGATACCTCTGCCATGATTTCTCCTCTATTCTCTTTCAGATGGGAAACTAGCTCTCCTTACCACCATGTGACTCACCACTAGGATGCATTCTCAGGAATTGGTCTTGGTTCGACCCAAGGGTCTTAAAGAAGAAATTGCTAGTTTCTCTCTGTAACAACATGTGGCCACAATACAAACTAAATGATCAGAGAGTGGCCAAGAAACGGGACTTTAGATTCTAATACCATTTCTTGTTTATACCTATACTGCCGTGAGCACGGTAAATGGACAGAAATCCCTTATGAATAGGTCTTTATGGCACTCAGGAAAGATCAGGAGCTCTGTCAAAGTTGCAGACTGGACTCAGAAATGTTAACTTCATTTGAGTTATTATCAGGAGTCCACTGTAAAGCTAAGCCAAAGGAGCCACCATCTAGTGCTCCCCTTGATGCCCCAGAGCCATCATGCCCTCAGCCTCCTGTGGAGCCAACAGCCCCACCTTGCCTAGAGGTTCCTGGGAGTCCTAGTCTGAGGCCGAGGCCTAGCTGGCACCCCAGTCTGAGACCAAGCCCAAGGCCAAGCCAGAGCCCTAGCCCAAGGCTGAGCATAAGTGGGAGCCTGAGCACAGGCGTGAGCTCGGGCGCTAGGGCAGAGGGTGCAGGAAAGTTTCCCTTACGGGAAGTGATAGGACCCAATGGCCCCACCAAAATATGGGTCCCCTTTAAAATGCAGGATTTAAATGAGATGAAAGCAGAAATGGGAAGCTTCACTGAGGACCCCAACAGGTGGCTAGAGGGATGGTATAAGATTACCGGCATGTTTGAGCTTACTTGGCAGCATGTAGTATTCCTTCTAAACACTACCCTAACTCATGGGGAAAAGCAAATGGTGTCCCAGCATGCCAATGATTATGCAAATGCCTTGCATAGGCAGGATGAGGGACACCCAATCACAGAGGCAGCGATACCAATTAAGGAACCTTCATGGAACTATAATACTCCTGAGGGAAGAAAAAGCAAGGACCATATGCTGGCTTGTCTTTTAGCAGGTCTAAGGGCAGCCAATAAGGCAAGACCAAAGAACTTTTTTTTTAACTTTTATTTAATGAATATAGATTTCCATAGTACAGCTTATGGATTACAATGGCTTCCCCCCACCCAATGACTTCCCTCCCACCCACAACCTTCCCCTTTCCTGCTATCTCTCCCCTTCCATTCTTATCAAGATTCATTTTCAATTTTCTTTATATACAGAAGATCAGTTTAGTATACATTAAGTAAAGATTTCAACAGTTTGCACACACATAGAAACACAAAGTGAAATATACTGTTTGAGTACTCATTATAGCATTAAGCCTCAGTGTACAGCACATTAAGGACAGAGATCCTACATGAGGAGTAAATGCACAGTGATTCCTGTTGTTCACTTTAAAAATTGACACTCCTGTTTATGGCATCAGTAATCTCCCTATGCTCCAGTCATGAGTTGCCAAGGCTATGGAATCCTTTTGAGTTCTCCAACTCTTATCTTGTTTAGACAAGGTCATAGTCAAAGTGGAAGTTCTCTCCACCCTTCAGAGAAAGGTACCTCCTTCTTTGAAGACCTGTTCTTTCCACTGGGATCTCACTCACAGAAATCTTTAATTTAGGTTTTTTTTTTTTTATTTGCCAGAGTGTCTTGGCTTTCCATGCTTGAAATACTCTCATGGGCTTTTCAGCCAGATCCGAATGCCTTTAGGGCTGATTCTGAGGCCAGAGTGCTGTTTAGGACATCTGCCATTCTATGAGTCTGCTGTGTATCTCGCTTCCCATGTTGGATCACTCTCCCCTTTATTTATTCTATCGGTTAGTGTTAGCAGGTACTAGACTTGTTTATGTGCTCCCTTTGACTCTTAGTCCTTTCATTATGATCAATTGTGAACAGAAATTGAACACTTGGAATAGTGAGATGGCATTGGCACATGCCACCTTGATGGGATTGAATTGGAATCCCCTGGTATGTTTCTAACTCTACCATTTGGGGCAAGTCAGCTTGAGCATGTCCCAAATTATACATCTCTTCCCTCTCTTATTCCCACTCTTATATTTAACAGGGATCACATTTCAGTTAAATTTCAACACTTAAGAATAACTGTGTATTAATTACAGAATTAAACCAGTCATATTAAGTAGAACAAACAAAAAAAATACTAAGAGGGATAATGTATTAAGTTGTCCATTAGCAGTCAGGGCTATGCTGATCAAGTCACCATTTCTCATAGTGTCCATTTCACTTCAGGAGGTTTCCTTTTTGGTGTTCAGTCAGTTGTCACCGATCAGGGAGAACATATGGTATTTGTCCCTCTGGGACTGGCTTATTTCACTCAGCATGATGTGTTCCAGATTCTTCCATTTTGTTGCAAATGACCAGATTTCATTGTTTTTTTACTGCGGTATAGTATTCTAAAGAGTACATATCCCATAATTTCTTTATCCAGTCTATCGTTGATGGGCATTTAGGTTGGTTCCAGGTCTTAGCTATTGTGAATTGAGCTGCAATAAACATTAGGGTGCAGACCGCTTTTTTGTTTGCCAATTTAAATTCCTTTGGGTAAATTCCAAGCAGTGGGATGGCTGGGTCGAACGGTAGGGTTATCTTCAGGTTTCTGAGGAATCTCCAGACTGACTTCCATAGTGGCTTGACCAGTTTGCATTCCCACCAACAGTGGGTTAGTGTCCCTTTTTCCCCACATCCTCGCCAGCATCTGTTGTTGGTAGATTTCTGAATGTGAGCCATTCTAACCAGGGTGAGGTGGAACCTCATTGTGGTTTTGATTTGCATTTCCCTAATTGCTAGTGATCTTGAACATTTTTTCATGTGCCTGTTGGCCCTTTGGATTTCCTCTTTTGAAAAATGTCTATTGAAGTCCTTGGCCCATCTCTTAAGTGGGTTGTTTGTTTTGTTTTTGTGGAGTTTCTTGATTTCTTTGTAGATTCTGGTTATTAACCCTTTATCTGTTGCATAGCTTGCAAATATTTTTTCCCATTCTGTCGGTTCTCTCTTCACTTTCCTGACTGTTTCTTTTGCAGTACAGAAACTTCTCAATTTGATGCAATCCCAATAGTTGATTTTGGCTTTGACTGCCTGTGCCTCCCGGGTCTTTTCCAGAAACTCTTTGCCTGTGCCAATATCTTGAAGGAAGACCAAAGAACTTTAATAAGCTATCAATGATAGAACAGGGACCACAGGAAAATCCAGCTGCCTTTCTAGAAAGGCTCAAAGAGGGTCTTGATAAGTATACTGATTTAGATCCTGACTCTGCTATAGGAAATGCCATATTAGGGGATAGGTTCCTAACTCAAGCCGCCCCCTGATATTAGAAGAAAGCTTCAGAAATCAGGGTTGGGTTGAGCACCCCCTTGACTGACATCATAGAGGCTGCCTCCTTGCTCTACTTTATTATTAGTGACCAGGAGAATGAGGAGCAAGCTAGCAGCAGAGGATAGGCAACAGGCCAATCAATGGCTGCTTTACACGGTGATCTGCCATCAGGGAGACCCAGCAAGGCCAGTGCACCCCAAACCTGCTGATATAAGGAGCCAGGGCATTGGGCAAGCAGCTGTCATGACAGTAACTGCCTTCTGTCAGCTCTGCCAAGAGCAAGGCCACTGGACACGGAACTGCCCTGGGTGTCAAAGGACTCCTAGTTCAGAACTGCAGACCTTGTGGCCCTGAGCCTTTGGCTCTGCCCAGCCTCTCCCCAGCTTCCAGCTCCAGCCACTGCTATTGAGGGGACGGCCTAGGGTCAGTGAAAGGCAAGTTGCGTATTTCTATCAGCCTCCTATTCAGCTCTCCTCCTAGTCCAGCCATGTAATGCAGTCAACACGGTGCCTCCCTTAAAGGAGATTTGCATCTCTTTCAATTCTCTTCCAGCACCCCATGGATAGGTCTGGGCCTCACACACCCAGCCAGGCCTTAAAAGTCTATCCAATAGTATTAAGCTTAGAAAGCCCTCCCTGCAAGTTCCTAAAAACAGGGCTTTTAGTAACAGCTAACTCAGATAGTCCTGCACCTATTTGGACAGGTCCTCACTGAGGACTTAAATGGCCTATCTCTTGAGGGGGGTGCACAATAATCCATAATGTAGATGGTTAAATGTGAATGATTTGTTAGTCTGTCTCCTTTCCTAGCCTGAGACTCTAGTCTTGTAGATTGGCTTAACTTCCTAGCAATACTAGCTACTGGGTATCCAGAGGAAAACAAAGCATTGCTAGTCCATTCGACTGTTGATTATTTAATCCTTACCCTCAACCCTGGGGAGAGAAAACTTGCCCCAGAGAGGATATGGGCCATGCAGCAGATTCCTACTTCTGCAAACTTCAGGCCATCCCAGTTTTCTCTATCAGGTTCCTAGAAACAGGGAAATAGTACAGTTCCTAAACCAGGCTCTCAACAGGCAGCCAAAGCAGAGCCCCTTCCTTTGGGGGAAAGAGCAAACCACAGCCTTTGCTCAGCTAAAGGATGCTATGACTAAAGCCCCTGTGCTAGGACTGCCACACCCAGAGAGATCCTCCCAGCTGTACTTCACTGGGAGGCAAGGAGTCACCTTAGGAGTGTCAACTCAGGATGTGGGACCTGTTAAGCAACCTGTGGGCTACTTTTCTAAAACCTTAGACATGGTTGCACAAGGATGGCCTCACTGCCTAAGGATGATAGCAGCAGCTGCCTTGCTGACAGAGGAGGTATCTAAAATTACATTGGGGCAAAATATCACCCTTTATACCTCACATCAAATAAATTCTCTATTAGAGCAAAAGGGCTCTCACTGGCTCACAGATAGTAGAATACTAAAATATCAGGTCCTCCTTCTAGAAAACCCTCAGGTAAAAATAAGACATTGCTCTACTGTAAACCCAGCTACTTTAATGCCAGTTCCAGGGGAAAGTGGTCCCCTCCACTCCTGTACTGAGACTATAGACTTGATCTATGCCAGCAGAAGGGACCTAAAAGACAGCCCCCTGACTAACGCAGGTGAGGTTTGGTTCACAGACAGAAACAGTTTTGTCAGACAAGCAGAGTCTTAGCTATGCTTTTGTAAAAAACAAAATGATGGGCAAAATCGTGGATAAAAAATCTTGAATAAAGGTTTGACAAATACACTCCTTGGTTCCTAATATCAATACTTTTATGCACTTCTTCATGAGGTAATATCAGATCTTTCACTAGGGTTGGGGAAAAAACCCAGTAAGGTGACTCACAAAAATTTTTAAAAGATGGATTATTTCAAGCCAGTAGTGGGGAATTCACTTAACAGTAAACATTTAAGTTGTGTTCAAGATTTCTTCAGGGCACAGTATACTGTGGGCAGGATTCATCCCCCAATGAGGAAACCCAGTCATGACAGAAAGTGAAATAGTAGCTTCTTTGTGGGCTTCCTTCTCATTGTTTCAGTTAGTGGCATAGTGATGCCCACTCTGTCCTGTCAATACAGCTCCCACCAACTCTCCACTTGAACATACCAACTTCCTCATTTCTCTCAATGTATCCAAATGCATGATTTTAGCCGGCGGTTTATTTTATCAAGGGGAGACTTCGTCACTATAAGTTGTCCTTTCCTGTTACCCAGATTTTTGTAAAATAAAGGAAAACTTTTAAGCTTCCCGGGTCTTTTCCAGAAACTCTTTGCCTGTGCCATTATCTTGAAGGGTTTCTCCAAGGTTCTCTGATAACTTGATGGTGTCAGGTCATAGATTTAGGTCTTTAATCCATGTTGAGTGGATTTTTGTGTAAGGTGTAAGGTAGGGGTCTTGCTTCATGCTTCTGCACATGGAAATCCAGTTTTCCCAGCACCATTTATTAAATAGACTGTCCTTGCTCCAGGAATTGGATTTAGATCCTTGATCAAATCTAAGTTGGCTGTAGATGTTTGGGTTGATTTCTGGTGTTTCAGTTCTGTTCCATTGGTCTATCCATCTGATTCTGTGCCAGTACCATGCTGTTTTGATTACAACTGCCCTGTAGTATGTCCTGAAATCTGGTATTGTGATGCCTCCGGCTTTGTTTTTGTTGTACAAGATTGCTTTAGCTATTCGAGGTCTCTTGTGCCTCCATATGAATTTCAGCATCATTTCTTCTAGATCTGAGAAGAATGTCTTTGGTATCTTGATTGGGATTGTATTGAATCTATAAATTGCTTTTGGGAGAATGGACATTTTGATGATGTTGATTCTTCCAATCCATGAGCATGGAAGATTTTTCCATTTTTTGGTATCCTCTTCTATTTCTTTCTTTAAGATTTTGTAATTCTCATCGTAGAGATCTTTAACGTCCTTGGTTAAGTTTATTCCAAGGTATTTGATTGTTTTTGTAGCTATTGTGAATGGGATTGATCTTAGCAGTTCTTCCTCAGCCATGGCATTGCTTGTGTATACAAAGGCTGTTGATTTTTGTGCATTGATTTTATATCCTGCCACTTTGCCAAACTCCTCTATGAGTTCCAATAGTCTCTTAGTAGAGTTCTTTGGATCCTCTAAGTACAGAATCATATCGTCTGCAAAGAGGGATAGTTTGACTTCTTCCTTCTCGATTTGTATTCCTTTGATTTCTTTTTCTTGTCTGATGGCTCTGGCTAAAACTTCCAGAACTATGTTAAATAGCAGTGGTGAGAGTGGACATCCCTGCCTGGTGCCAGATTTCAGTGGAAATGCTTCCAACTTTTCCCCATTCAATAGGATGCTGGCTGTGGGTTTTTCATAAATTGCTTTGATTATATTGAGGAATGTTCCTTCTATACCCAATTTGCTTAGAGTTTTCATCATGAAAGGGTGTTGAATTTTATCAAATGCTTTCTCTGCATCAATTGAGATAATCATATGGTTTTTCTTTTGCAGTCTGTTAATGTGGTGAATCACATTGATTGATTTGCAAATGTGGAACCATCCCTGCATACCAGGGATGAATCCCACTTGGTCTGGGTGGATGATTTTCCTGATGTGTAGTTGTACTCTATTGGCCAGAATTTTATTGAGGATTTTTGCGTCTATGTTCATCAGGGATATTGGTCTGTAATTTTCTTTCAGTGCTGCATCTTTCTCTGGCTTAGGGATTAAGGTGATGCTGGCTTCATAGAAAGAATTTGGGAGGATTCCCTCTTTTTCGATTGTTCTGAATAGTTTGAGAAGAATTGGAATTAGTTCTTCTTAAATGTCTGGTAGAATTTAGCAGTGAATCCATCTGGTCCTGGGCTTTTCTTTGTTGGGAGGGCCTTTATTACTGTTTTAATTTCTGTTTCAGTTATGGGTCTATTTAGGTTTTCTATGTCTTCATGGTTCAATTTTGGTAGATTGCATGTGTCGAGGAACCTATCCATTTCTGATAGGTTTTCCTATTTGCTGGCATACAAGTCCTTGTAGTAATTTCTGATGATTCTTTTTATTTCTGTGGTGTCTGTTGTTACGTTTCCTTTTTCATCTCTGATTTTATTGATTTGGGTCTTTTCCTTTTTTAGTTAGTTGGGCCAATGGGGTGTCAATTTTGTTTATTTTTTCAAAAAACCATTTCTTCGCTTGGCTGATTTTTTGTAGTGTTTTTCTTGATTCAATCCTGTTGATTTCTTCTCTGATTTTAATTATTTCTCTTCTCCTACTAGATTTGGGTCTGGTTTTCTGCTGTTTTTCTAGGTCCTTGAGATGCGCTGAAAGCTCATTTATTTGGTGCCTTTCCAATTTCTTGATATAGGCCCCTATTGCTATAAACTTGCCTCTCAATACTGCTTTTGCCGTATCCCATAAGTTTTGATATGTTGTGTTGTTATCCTCATTTACTTCCAGAAAGTTTCTGATTTCTCTTTTGATTTCTTGAATGACCCAGTGTTCATTCAGGAGCATGTTGTTCAGTCTCCATGTGTTTGCATACTTTCTGGGGTTTCCTGAGTTGCTAATTTCCAGCTTCATTCCGCTGTGGTCTGAGAAGCTGCATGGTATGATTCTAATTTTTTTAAATTTGCTGAGACTTGCTTTATGACCTAGTATGTGATCAATCCTAGAGAAGGTTCCATGCACTGTTGAGAAGAATGTGAAGTCTTTAGATGTAGGATTGAAAGTTCTGTAGATATCTGTTAGATCCATTTGGGCAATAGTGTCGATTAAATCTGCTGTTTCCTTGTTGATCTTCTGTCTGGATGATCTGTCTATTTCTGAGAGTGGAGTATTGAAGTCCCCCAGTACTATTGTATTGGAATCTAAGTCTCCCTTTAAATTCCTTAACATATCTTTTAAATAGACCGGTGCCCTGTAATTAGGTGCATATACATTTATAATAGTTACATCTTCCTGTTGAATTGAACCCTTAATCATTATATAGTGCCCCTCTTTGTCTCTCTTAACAGTTTTTGTATTAAAGTTTAATTTGTCTGATATTAATATGGCTACACCTGCTTTTTTTGGTTTTTGTTGGCATGGAATATCTTTTTCCAACCTTTCACTTTCAGTCTGCATGCATCTTTGTTAGAGAGATGTGTTTCTTGTAGGCAACAAATAGTTGGGGTTTGTTCCTTGAGCCAATCAGCCAATGGGTGTCTTTTAACTGAAGAGTTAAGTCCATTAACGTTTAATGTGACTATTGATACATAGTGACTTTGCCCTACCATTTTCCCGGAGATACTTTCTAGTATATGCTTTGAGCTTCTCATGCTCTTTTACTGGTAGGTGTTCTTCCTTTACCTTCTTTCATATTGATGGCCATGTTTCTGTGTTTCTGAGTGTAGCACATCTTTAAGTATCTTTTGCAGGACCAGACGAGTGGCCACAAAGTCTTTCAATTTCTGTTTGCTATGAAAGGTCTTTATTTCACCTTCATTCACAAATGAGAGCTTAGCAGGACATAATATTCTGGGCTGGCAATTTTTCTCTCTTAGCACCTGTGCTATGTCTCGCCTTTCCCTCCTAGCCTGTAGTGTTTCTGATGAGAAGTCTGCTATGAGTCTAACTGGAGATCCTCTGAGAGTAATATGATGTTTCTCTCTTGCACATTTTAGGATCTTTTCTTTATGTTTCACTGTGGTGAGTTTAATTACCACGTGTCGTGGTGAGGATCTCTTTTGGTCATGTTTACTGGGGGTTCTATGAGCTTCCTGTACTAGGATGTCTCTGTCCTTCTCCAAACCTGGAAAGTTCTCTGCTAGTATCTCACTAAAAAGGCCTTCTAATCCCTTCTCTCTCTCCATGCCTTCAGGAACTCCTAGAACCCTAATGTTGGTTTTTTTTTTAATAGTATCCTGTAGATTCCCAACAATATTTTTTAGATTTCTAATTTCCTCTTCTTTTCTTTGGTTTGACTGTATGTTTTCCTGTGCTCTATCTTCTAAGTCCGATATTCTCTCTTCTGCTTCACGCATTCTGTTTTTAAGGCTTTCTAGTGTGTTTGCCATTCGATCTATTGAGCTCTTCATTTCATTTTGATTTCTCTTCACTATCACACTTTCCTGTTCTACTAGTTTCTGCGTTTCATTTTGATTCTTCCTTAAAATTTCATTTTCACGAGAGAGATTTTCAATCCTGTCCACTAAGGATTTCTGTAGTTCAAGGATTTGCTTTTGAAAACTTCTAATGATCTTATCATAAATTTTTTGAAATCCGTATCTTGCATTTCTTCTATCTCATCATCTTCATAATCTTGGCTTGGGGTGTTTTGTTTATTTGGAGGCGTCGTAGTGTCAGGGTTGATCTTGTTCCCTCGATTTCCATGTTTATTATTTGGCATGGTTAATTCTGTTTCCCTCACTGTGAGATTTTTTTTTTATTTTATACTATGTCCGTGTTAAGTGGACTGCCTGCTGTTGGAGGAGCCTTGGAGGCTTGAGATGGGTGTGGCCTGAGAGCTCTGCTTGGTTCTTCCGGGTTACGGGTGTGCAAAGATGACACCCTCAGGTTATGAGTGGTAAATCTCTCTTTTTATTTATTTATTTATTTGTTTGTTTGTTTGTTTGTTTATTCAGGAGGTAAGTAATACCACACTGCACGGCTGTGCAGAATTGATGGTATTTAGCTTCCTATCTCTGGCTTCTACCCAAAGAGTCTGTGCAGGCTCTGTTTCTCCTCTGGACTCCCACTGGGTTGCCTAGGCTACTGAATTGTAGTGACTCAGTTCCTTAGCTCTCCCCTGTTGTTATGTTTATCTAGAGTGCGGCCTGCTCTTTGTCTCTTGCTGGCCTTTGCAAGGTTGGCGGAAAGAGAAACTAGAGAGAAACTCGTCTGTACCAGTACCCCCCCCCACCTTTTTTTCCTTCTCTCCTGTAGTCAGTCTGGTGAACTTTCCTGCTCCCCTCTAGATTCTGACCACCGTTTCCCCGCCAATGTCTCAGGTTACTGAGCTCACCTCCCCTTCCAGTACCGATGTGTGGACTCGGAGCCCTGGGCGCCCCTGCTCTCCCCGCTGGTGTCTGTGTGACATCCACTCCCCTTCCTGCTCTGGCGCGCAGACCCTGCGGCTCCCACGGCTTGCTTCCGCGCAGTGGGTGACCTTGTTCTCCCAGTAGGTCCTCCAAATCACAGCCACTAGATCCGGAAGTGTTTCCTCTGCAATTTTTTCCTGATCCTTTTTCTGAGGCTACCGTAACTCCACTTTTATTAAACTAAATTTTCTCGGACTATCAGTGCATGCCCTCACTATTCCGCCATCTTGGCTCCGCCTCTCGAGTTTCTTGATTTCTTTGTAGATTCTGTTATTAATCCTTTATCAGTTGCATAGTTTGCAAATAATTTCTCCCATTCTGATGGTTGCCTCTTCACTTTCCTAATTGTCTATTTTGCAGTACAGAAATTTCTCAATTTGATGTAATCCCATTTGTTAATTTTTGCCTTGACTGTCTATACCTCTGGGTTTTTTTTTTTCCAAGAAGTCTTTGCCTATGCCAATTTCTTGCAGAGTTTTCCCCCAATGATCTCTAATAATATGATGGATACATTTAGATTTTTTTTAAAAGAATTCATTTATTTATTTCAGAGGTAGAGTTACAGACAATGATAGGGAGAGAGAGGAAAAAAAATCTTCCATCCACTGCTTCTCTCCCAGATGGCTGCAATGGTCAGAGCTAAGTTGATCTGAAGACAGAAGCCAGACACTTCCTCCGGGTCTCCCATGCAGGTGCAGGGGCCCAAGTGCTTGGGCCATCTTTAACTGCTTTTCCAGGCCACAGCAGAGTTGGATCAGAAGTAGACCAGCTGGGACTAGAACCAGCACCCATATGGGATGCCAGTGATGCACGTAGAGGATTAACCTACTGTGCCACAGCAATGGCCCGGAGAATTAGATCTTTAATCTTTTTTGAGTGGATTTCTGTGTAAGGTATAGCTTATGGGTCTTGGTTCATACTTCTGCATGTGGAAATCCAGTTCTGCCATCACCATTTTTTTAAAGAGATCTACCTTGCTCCAGGGATTGGTGTTAGCTCCTTGGTCAAATATAACTTGGTTGTAGATGCTTGGATTGGTTTCTGGTGATTCTATTCTATTTCATTGGTCTACCCATCTGTTTTTGTACCAGTACTAGGATGTTTTGATTATAACTGACTTGTAGTATAAAGTGATTTAATTAAGACTTTTCTCCTGATTTCTGGGTTTCTTTTCTTCCTCAAGCTATCCTTTTATGGTGCTAGTGTTGTGGCTCTGCAGGCTAAACCGCTGCCTGGATCCAATAGGTGTGCTAGTTTAGTCCCAGCTGCTCCACTTCTGATCCAGCTTCCTGCTAATGCATCTGGGAAAGCAGAATATGGTCAAAATATTTGGGCCTTTGTACCAATGTGGGAGGCCAGGATAAAGCTTCTGGATTCAGCCTAGCCCAGCCCTGCTCATTGCACCCATTTGGGCAGTGAACCAACAGATGGAAGTTTTCTCTACCTCTTCTCTCTCTGTATCTCTGCCTTCGGAATAAATCAATCTTAAAAAAATCCTCTAAGGATAAAATAATATGTTCCTATTATTTCAATCCAGTAGATTTTCAATGTACTTTCCTTATTTCTCTCTCTGACTCACTCATCATCCACTCTCTAATATTTAGGTGTCTAGATTTCATTTCTGTTTCTGTTGTGTATTCTCTATTTGTCCCAGTTTTCTTTAAACCTAATTGTGGCTCAATGCATTGCATCCATAGAAAATTTCATGAAAAATAATTTTTCTGATGATTATCTCAGGACAAAGTTCCAGGAAGATTGATAACCTGCCCTTCTTTACAGCCTTCTTTCCTGGCTTCCCCATCATGTGCATCAGTCACCCTGTCTCCTCTAGTTCTCCTCTGTTCTCTGAATCTCAGGGTGAGCTTAGTCAATTGATATATTTCCTTTCATTATTCTTTCTTCTAGAGCAGGGGTCTGCAATTTTTTTCTGTAAAAGACCAGCAAGTAAATAGATTAGACTCAGTAACTACTCCATTGTGCTGCTGTAGCATGAAAACAGCCATAGATAATTACTTGAGAAAGAGTATGGCTTTGTTCCAATAAAGCTTTATTTCTGTACAGTGAAATTTGATTTTATTTTTCTCATGTCCCAAATTATGATCAGGCTTTGATTTTCTTTTCTCAACTATTCATAAACCAGAAGAATCGCTCTTGGCTAATACATCATGTAAAAATAGGTAGCGCCTGTGATTTGGGACTGCCAGTCATAGTTGCTGACATCAAGAATCAAGGGCTGCTTTCCTCCCTCCTGAGATCTTCCTTTAAAAAGGAGCCATTGTTCTCAGGCACAAAAACCTGAGCAGGTCCCTTCTCTGAACTGCTATTAGTGTATCAAATTAATACATCTCAAACAACAAATTTTAGTTACTCAACTAACCTACCCCTCAAGTTCTGGGAATTACTTGCAGCGTCTGCATGAATTTTGTATTTAGTTTTCTGTGAGTGTTAAGAAGCTTCCTTAATTTAGCCTGTTATATCAATATCTTATTTTATATTCCTTTGGGAAAGAATATCTTTTCCACTAGGCATAATCTTTAAGACATGTCCATTTTGTCATAGGTGTATAAGCTATTACTGTAAGATCATTGAATTTAAAAAATATTTTTCTAGTGACATCAATGTTTTCTTGGTAAAATGTTTTTTTGATATGCAATTAAAATTCCATTCCTATGCAATCAAAAAGCTACTTTTAGTTTTTTGTACAATCTCCACAATTTACAGGAAATGTCAGAGGAAGCACTGAAAAACTATTGAGCAAATTAACATTTAAAATAAATTGGGGCTGATGCCACGGCTCAATAGGCTAATCCTCCACCTGTGGCACCAGCACACCAGGCTCTAGTCCCAGTCGGGGCACCAGATTCTGTCTCGGTTACCCCTCTTCCAGTCCAGCTCTCTGCTATGGCCCAGGAGTGCAGTGGAGGATGGCCCTAGTGCTTGGGCCTTGCGCCCACATGGGAGACCAGGAAGAAGCACCTGGCTCCCAGCTTCAGATCAGCCTGGTGCACCGCCCACAGTGGCCATTGGACAGTGAACCAATGGAAAAGGAAGACCTCTCTCTCTGTCTCTCTCTCTCATTGTCCACTCTGCCTGTCAAAAAGTAAATAAATAAAAATAAATAAATTGGACTTCCAGCAAAAGGATTTGCATGAGGACATAAATTTTTTCCAGAAAAAAGTCCATCAGAATCAATTTGAGTTCTAGATGTAGTTTAGATTTTGAAGTAATTTATCAGATGTTTAATGTTGTTGTAGGCCATGACAGAGTTCTACTAATGGTTGGATTGCAGATAGATTCTTGCCTAAATCAGAATATCACACAGAAGTCCTGATTCAGAGCAATGGCTGTGGCCATTGTGTCAATATATTACACAGCCCTGGTAGAGGGCTGATGTCCCTCTACCAGTGTGATGTCACTGAAGCTAATGCTCAAATCACTGTACGGGACTCTCACCAGACATGATGGATGAAGTAAGAGCATGAGTCTGTTAATAGTGAGGGAAAGAGAAAATTATGAGTTTTGAGCATTTTCTTTAATGTTCATCTAATTTACATGGCTTTTAATATATAGAACTTAATTTTTAACATGGCTGTGCTTAATGAGTAAGTTACTAATGTCCTAATTGTGAAACACCCTGTTTTGGGAAACCAACACAAGTGGAGTCCCACACAGTATCTTGAAGTAAGATTGGCCACTGTTGATGTTGTGATTTCAAACTAGAAGGTTAAGTATGGGGTTGTTCATTATGTTTGTGCCAGGAAGCACTGACCTCAGCCACAGAGGGCTCCTGCCCCTGGCTGAAGAGTGGCCCCTGCAGCCCCTAGCATGGTCTGCCTCATAGCAGTGTCTCTGCTCACTCGGTGCAGTGGGACTGGACAGTCTGACAACACTGTTCATGATGGGGGCTTTGGGCCACACAGTGCCCCTCTAGCCTGGGAGAACCAGAGATGAGAAGCAAAAACAGGAGTAGGATTCACCACTTGGGCTTCAGACTGTGCCCAGGACTCCCCCAGTACTGTCTTTATAATTTTAAAATTTCTATAATACAAAGTTTTTTTGTCTTAGCTTTTCTATCTTTATTTTCATTTTATTTGAAAGAGAGAAACAGAAAGACCGAGACCAACATCCCCTGGTTCACTCAACACCCACAGCAGCCTTCACCTTCTATCTCCCAGGGTGCACATGAGCAGGAATCTGGAATCAGAAGCAGCGCTGGGACTGAAACCCAAGCACTCCCATAAGAGATGCTGGCATCCCAAACAGCATCGTCACAGCCATGCCAAACACCCTTGAGCTAGCTACCCTAAAGAAGAAAAGGAGCCACAGGCACTCCCAAAGCTGTAAGACCAAACCCTCCTCTTTTTCCCTATTTCAAGTCTCTAGGAGAGACTATAAACAAGCAACCCCCACCAAAATAAACAAATAAATAGCAACACCTCCAACCCCTAGAGCTGCTGGGTTCTGATATCAGCAGCACATGTGTGACAGAGCTTATAAACAATGAAGCGGGGCACTAACAGAGCTTTAGAAAAGAGAGCATGAATTATGAGGAAAGTCAAAAAGTCTGCTCACTGGGGGTAAATTATTTTTATAGCCATCAATATTTAATATTTTATGTCCTGTGCTGTACAGTAATACTCTGTATTCAAGTGTTTAATGCTGCACTTATTTCTTTTATTGAACTATCAGATGATTCTGTTAAAGGGAGTTCCTTCCTCACAGCAGGTCACTCTGCCCCATCCCCATCTGTTAGCATATTCAGCTATGTAATTTCTGGACCCAATGAGAAATTAAAGTGAACAGCTCCTTGTCCCCAAATTATCAAGAATATCCAGAGGATGATAGCAAAGTATAAACCATAAAAGGTGTCCTTCCCAGCATTGGGCTCCTCTATGCACAGGGCCCTTTGTGAGAGCATAGGTAGTGTGTCCTATGCTGCAACCTCTCCAGCTGGTTGTGCACTCTTGGGAATCAGTGCTCTTGGCACAGCCAGAATGAATGGGCTCAAGGTACAAGGGATCCAGAAAAATATCTGCCATCAGTCAATGTCTTTCACCCCCTTTTATGAAGGAAACTGGAGAATTGACCATGTTAGGTTTTCATGGCCAAGAAACAGAGATTGTACCTGGAGCTAAGCTGTTGCCTGTTAGAAATAATAAAGATAATTGAAAATGAATCGTGATGAAGAATGGGATGGGAGAGAGAGTGGGAGATGGGATGGTTGCGGGTGGGAGAGAGGTTATGGGGGGAAAAGCCGCTATAATTCAAAAGTTGTACTTTGGAAATTTATATTGATTAAATAAGTTGAAAAAAAATAAAAAAGAAATAATGAGCTTGCATCTTTTCTCACTGAGATATGAGGCCTTCTTTCTTGTCCTGTTGTTCCATTTGTGAGCTAACATAAAGGGACAAAAGTGAGTCTTCTCAGACCCCTTGATAGCTTGCAAACAAAAAGAAACATCTTCTGGCTTTTGTTGCAGGCCATGTTGCTGAAAATGAAGTAGCCAGTGTAGTGTTGTCACAGTCATGGTGGAGTTGATGGCACTGAGATGCTTCAAAGACTTTGCTCATTCAATCTTGGCTAAAGCTGAAGGCTGTGGCCTTTCCAGTTACACATAAGACAGAGTGCAAACAGGTTCTTGCCTCACAGTGTGTGCTGCATCCTCTGTCTCTTTCATTTCCCTTTGCACTGCAATGGCATTCTTTCTGGGTGATGTAGTCCAAAAGATTAGAATAGCACTTTATCTACCTGACCACCTGTTTCCAGACAATGAGCATCATACCTGCTTAAGAAGCAGACTTTTCCGGTAATGCTGTCACTGCTGAACAACTTGGATTTACTGGAGCAATCAGATGTTAATTTTTCTCTTTATACTTGGTCCATTTACCAAGTTGTACTTGATAAGTTACCAAGAGGTGGTTTCTGGAGTGACAGTGGTGGCAAACCCTGGGCATGCCATAAATGTGCTTGTTTGCAACATCCATAAAAAATGTGACCAATCAACTATGATAGCCTCACATGTGCACTCTAAGTTATTTATTTATTTTTAGAGACAGAGATATCTCTTCTGTTGATTGGTTCACTCCCCTAAATGGTAATGATGGCCACACCTAGGCCAGGCCAAAGCCAGGAGCTCCATGTTGTTCTCCCACATAGGTAGCAGGGACCCAAGTACTTGGGCCAACCTTCTTGGCCTTCCCAGGCACATCAACAGGGAACTGGATCAGAAGCAGAGCAGCTGTGACTTGAACCAGTGCTCAGCTAAGGGATGATAGTATTGAAAGTGACGGCTTAACCTGTTGTGCTACAACACCAGCCCCTGAAACTTAATCTTTGCTCCGTCTGTAGTAACATGAAGGTAGGAGAGAGTGAAATCTCCCTGTAGTTCTCTCTGGAGGCAACTAGGAATGTTACAGGCATGATAAAATGTTAGAGGGACTCTCCTTGCTGTAAGAGAAGACCCAGTAATTCCAATCAATTCTTCTTCCAAAACAACAACAGGGATACAGCAGTTAAGAAAGCACTTAGCATGCCCACATCTTTCACCAGTCTGGCTTTGAGTCTGCACTTTGCTTCTGATGCAGCTTCCAGCCAATGTGCATCCTGGGAGGCAACAGGTGATGGCTCAAGTACCCAAAGCCCATGCCATCAGTGTGTGAGTTCCACATGGAATTCCTGGCTCCTGGCTTTAGCACGTCCAGGCCCATCTGAAGCAGCAATTTGGGGAATGAGCCAGAGATAGAGGTTCTCCTCTCTCTGCTTCCCAAAGAAAATTAAATTTAATAAAGCCACATTTGTCTCATTAACTGATTTTTTTTAGTTTTGTAAATATTTATCTTTTTTTTTGGACAGGCAGAGTTAGACAGTGAGAGAGAGAGAGACAAACAGAGAGAAAGGTCTTCTTTTTTTCCGTTGGTTCACCCCTCAAGTGGCTGCTACAACGTGCCGGCGCACTGCACCAATCCGAAGCCAGGAGCCAGGTGCTTCCTCCTGGTCTCCCATGTGGGTGCAGGGCCCAAGGACCTGGGCCATCCTCCACTGCCCTCCTGGGCCACAGCAGAGAGCTGGACTGGAAGAGGAACAACCGGGACAGAATCTGGCACCCCAACTGGGACTAGAACCCCGGGATGCCAGCGCCGCAGGTGGAGGATTAGCCTAGTGAGCCACAACACCGGCAAATATTTATTGTTATGTAAGTCCTACAGATTTCATAAATTTCAGAGACAGAGTGGAGCTTGCCCTCCCTCCTGCCCACATTCTCACCTCCCCCCCCCCCAACCTTGGATTCCCATTCTTAATTTTTACAGTGATCTATTACCAGATTCGTTAGTGATCTTATAGCTAGCAATACTCTAATTAGAAGAGCTGAACAAATAGTATGAAGATAAAGAAAAAAAATAACAAATAACAAAATAAAACTAAAGATTGTTCCTCAGTGGACGTGACAAGGGCTATCAACAATCATCCATTATCCAAAAGACTATTTCACTCGATTACATTACATTTCAGGTATTAGTTGCATTGGATCAGGGAAAACATGATATTTTCCTTTTGGGGACTGGTTTATTTTACTAAGTATAATGGATTCCAGGTATGACCATCTTGCTGCAAAATAAAGGATTTGGGTTTTGTTTTGTTTACACATGAGTAGTACTCCATAGTGTATATATCCCAAAATTTCTTTTATCTAGTACTAGTTGATAGACAGCTGGGTTATTTCACATCTTTTCTATTGTGAATTGTGCTGTAATGATCATGGGGGTACAGATACCTCTTTCATGTACTGTTCTCTTTTGGTTTGGGTATATTCCCAGGAGTGGGAAAACTGGATCATGTAGTAGATCTATATTCAGGTTTCTCAGGTATCTCCATACTGTCTCCCACAGTGGTTGTACCAGTTTACATTACCACCAGTAGTGGACCAGAGCACCTTTTTCCCCACATTCTTGCCACCATTTGTTGTTTGCTGATTTCTGTATGAAGGTCATTCTAAATGCAGAGAGGTGGAACCTTTTTGTGGTTTGATTTTCATATCCCTGATTGCTAGGAATCCTGAGCATTTTCACAAGTATCTGTTGGCCATTTGAATTTCCTCTCTTAAAAAAATGTCTGTTTAAGTTCTTCCTCATGTCTTTACTGGATTGTTTGTTGTTGAAATTCATGAGCTCTCTATAGATCCTAGATGTTAACCCTTTATCAGTTCTGTAGTTTGCAAATAGTTTCTCACATTCTGTCAGTTGCCTTTTTGTTTTTCTGAGTTTTTCTTTTGCAGTGCAGAAGCATCTCAGCTTGTTGTACTCCCATTTATCAATTTTGGCTTTGATTGCCTGTTCTTCTGGGCTCTATTCCAAGATGTCTTTGTCTATGCCAATGTCTTGAAGAGTTTCCCCCATGTTCTCTAATAATTTGATGGTGTCGGGTTGTAGATTTATGTCTTTGATGCATTTTGAGTGGATTGTTGTGCAGGCTGTAAGGAAGGAGTCTAATTTCATACTTCTGCATGTGGAGATCCAGTTTTTCCAGCACCATTTGTTAGACACTGTCTCTGCTCCATGGATTAATTTCCTCCCCTTTATAAAATATAAGTTGATTGTAGATGCATGGATTGGTTTCTGGAGATTCTATTCTATTCCATTGGCCTATAAGTCTAGTTTTGTGTCAGTACCAGGCTGTTTTGATTATAACTGCCCTGTAGTATTGTCTTGAAATCAGGTATTGAATGCCTCCAGCTTTGTTTTATTTTTAAACTTTTCTTTAATGAATATAAATTTCCAAAGTACAGCTTATGGATTACAATGGCTTCCCCCCCCCATAACTTCCCTCCCACCCGCCACCCTCCCCTTTCCCACTCCCTCTCCCCTTCCATTCACATCGAGATTCATTTTCGATTCTCTTTATATACAGAAGATCAGTTTAGCATACATTAAGTAAAGATTTCAACAGTTTTCTCCCACACAGAAACATAAAGTGAAAAATACTGTTTGATTACTAGTTATAACATTAAATCAATGTATAGCACACTAAGGACAAAGATCCTACATGAGGAGTAAGTGCACAGTGACTCCTGTTGTTGACTTAACAAATTGACACTCTTGTTTATGGCATCAGTAATCACCCTAGGCTCTTGTCATGAGCTGCCTTTGTTTTTGTAGAATAATATTGCTTTAGCTATTTGGGAACTCCTGTGTTTCCATTTGAATTTCAGCATAGTTTTCACTAGATCTGCCAAGAAGGTCATTGTTATTTTGATTGGGATCACACTGAATCTGTAAATTTCTTTTGGTAGTATGGATGTTGATGATGTTGATTCTTCCAATCCATGAACATGGAAAATTATAGAGATCTTTGACATCCTTGGTTAAATTTATTCCAAGGTATCTGATTCTTTTTGGAGCTGCTGTGAATGGTACTGATCTCACAAGTTCTTTCCTGGCCATGGCACTGTCTGTGTATATAAAGGCTATTGACTTTTCTAGTTTAATTGTATATTCTGCCATTTTATAAAACCCTTTTATGAGTTCCAGTAGTCTCTCAGTGGAGTGTTTGGGATCTTGCATATATATGATCATGCCATCTGCAGATAAGGATAGTTTGAGTTCCTCATTTCTAATTTGTACCCCTTTGATTTCTTTTTCTTGCCTAATGGCTCTAGCTAAAACTTCCAGGACTGTATTAAATAGCAATGATGATACTGGGCATCCTTGTCTGGTTCTGGATCTTAGGAAGTATGATGCCAGCTTTTCTCTATTTAATAGGATGTTTTCTGTGAGCTTGTCATATATTGCCTTGGTTTTGTTGAGGAATGTTCCTTCTATACCCAGTTTCCTTAAGGTTTTCTTCATGAAAGAATGTTATATTGTATCAAATGCTTTCTCTGCATCTATTGAGATAATAATATGATTTTTTTCTTAGTTTGTTAAGGTGGTATATCACATATCACAGGATTTGTGAATCCTGAAGCATTCTTGCATTCTGGTGATAAATCCGACTTGGTCAGGGTAGATGATCTTTCTGATGTGCTGTTGCATTCTATTAGCTAATATTTTGTTGAGGATTTTTACATCTGTGTTCATCAGGAATATTGGTCTATGGTATTCTTTCTCTGTTGCATCTTTTCCAGGTTTGGATATTAAAGTGATGCAGGCCTCACAGAAAGAGTTTGGGAGGATTCCCTCCTTTTCAGTTGTTTTCAATTGCTTGAGAAGAATTGGAATTATTCTTTAAATGTCTGGTAGAATTCAGTAGTAAAGCCATCCATTCCTGGGGTTTTCTTTGTGGGAGGGTCTTTATTACTGATTCAATCTCATCTTGGTTATTGGTCCATTTAGGTTTTCTATATCTTAATGAATTAATTTTGGCAGATTCAATCTTTCTAGAATCTATCCAGTTCTTCTAGGTATCCTAGTTTGTTGGCATACAACTGTTTGTAAAAATTTCTGATGATTGTTTTTATTTCTGTGGTATATGTTACATTTCCTTTTTCATCCCTGTTTTTATTAATTTGTGTCTTTTTTTCTGGCTTAGGTGCACCAATGCTGTATCAGTTTTGTTTATTTTTTCAAAATCTAGCTTTTCATTATATTGATATATTGTACTTTTTTGTTTCAATTTTGATGATTTCTTCTCTAATATTATTTCTTTCCTCCTACTAGTTTTGGGTTTGGTTTGTTGTTGATATTCTAGGTCCTTGAGATGCATTAATAGCTCTTTATTTAGTACCTTTCCAGCTTCTTCATGTAGGCATCAATTGCTACAAACTTTTTCTTAACTCTGCTTTTGCTGTATCCCATAGGTTTTGTTTTTTTTTTTCCTTTTATTGTGCTTTATTTGTTATACGTTATAGATCTTTATGTACTTCATAGGTCTTTTTTTTGTATCAAAAGCTAGTATTTATTAATAACAAACACTTTATTTATTCTCATAACATTGAAAGCTAACACCTATTGAATAGGTTTCCTTACAAAACCTTTGCATGCCTGGCTTTTTTTTTTATCTTTTATTTAATGAATATAAATTTCCAAAGTACGACTCATGGGTTACAATGGCTTCCCCCCCCATACCGTCCCTCCCACCCACAACCCTCCCCTTTCCCACTCCCTCTCCCCTTCCATTCACATCAAGATTCATTTTCGATTATCTTAATATACAGAAGATCAGCTTAGTATAACTTAAGTAAGGATTTCAACAGTTTGCTCCCACACAGAAACATAAAGTGAAAAATAATAGATGATTTTTTTAAATGATGATGAAATCAGATCAGACCTATTGTCATGTTTAATCCCAGTGAGAGTCAAGTTGGGAATTGATAATTTTTTTTTTTTTTACAGAAGATCAGTTTAGTGTACATTAAGTAAAGATTTCAATTGTTTGCACCCCCATAGAAACACAAAGTGAAATATACTGTTTGAGTACTCATTATAGCATTAAGCCTCAGTGTACAGCACATTAAGGACAGAGATCCTACATGAGGAGTAAGTGCACAGTGACTCCTGTTGTTGACTTTACAAATTGACACTCCTGTTTATGGCATCAGTAATCTCCCTATGCTCCAGTCATGAGTTTCCAAGGCTATGGAAGCCCCTTGAGTTCTCCGACTCTTATCTTGTTTAGACACGGTCATAGTCAAAGTGGAGGTTCTCTCCTCCCTTCAGAGAAAGGCACCTCCCTCTTTGAAGACCTGTTCTTTCCACTGGGATCTCACTCACAGAGATCTTTTTGCCAGAGTGTCTTGGCTTTCCATGCCTGAAATGCTCTCATGGGCTTTTCAGCCAGATCCGAGTGCCTTTAGGGCTGATTCTGAGGCCAGAGTGCTATTTAGGACATCCGCCATTCTATGAGTCTGCTGAGTATCTCGCTTCCCATGTTGGATCACTCTCCCCTTTATTTATTCTATCGGTTAGTGTTAGCAGATACTAGACTTGTTTATGTGCTCCCTTTGATTCTTAGTCCTTTCATTATGATCAATTGTGAACAGAAATTGATCACTTGGAATAGTGAGATGGCATTGGCACATGCCACCTTGATGGGATTGAATTGGAATCCCCTGGTATGTTTCCAACTCTACCAATTGGGGCAAGTCAGCCCGAGCATGCCCCAAATTATACATCTCTTCCCTCTCTTATTCCCACTCTTATGTTTAACAGGGATCACATTTCAGTTAATTTTCAACACTTAAGAATAACTGTGTATTAATTACAGAATTAAACCAGTCATATTAAGTAGAACAGACAAAAAAAAAATACTAAGAGGGATAATGTATTAAGTTGTCCATTAGCAGTCAGGGCTATGCTGATCAAGTCACCATTTCTCATAGTGTCCATTTCACTTCAGGAGGTTTCCTTTTTGGTGTTCAGTCAGTTGTCACCGATCAGGGAGAACATATGGTATTTGTCCCTTTGGGACTGGCTTACTTCACTCAGCATGATGTGTTCCAGATTCCTCCATTTTGTTGCAAATGACTGGATTTCGTTGTTTCTTACTGTGGTATAGTATTCTAAAGAATACATATCCCATAATTTCTTTATCCAGTCTACCATTGATGGGCATTTAGGTTGGTTCCAGGTCTTGGTTATTGTGAATTGTGCTGCAATAAACATTAGGGTGCAGACCGCTTTTTTGTTTATCAATTTAAACTCCTTTGGGTAAATTCCAAGGAGTGGGATGGCTGGGTCGAACGGTAGGGTTATATTCAGGTTTCTGAGGAATCTCCAGACTGATTTCCATAGTGGCTTGACCAGTTTGCATTCCCACCAACAGTGGGTTAGTGTCCCTTTTTCCCCACATCCTCGCCAGCATCTGTTGTTGGTAGATTTCTGTATGTGAGCCATTCTAACCGGGGTGAGGTGAAACCTCATTGTGGTTTTGATTTGCATTTCCCTAATTGCTAGTGACCTTGAACTTTTTTTCATGTGCCTGTTGGCCCTTTGGATTTCCTCTTTTGAAAAATGTCTATTGAAGTCCTTGGCCCATCTCTTAAGTGGGTTATTGGTTTTGTTTTTGTGGAGTTTCTTGAGCTCTTTGTAGATTCTGGTTATTAACCCTTTATCTGTTGCATAGTTTGCAAATATTTTTTCAGGTAGCGCATCAGTCCCATAGGTTTTGATATGATGGACTGCCATCTTCATTTGTTTCCAGAAATTTTTGATGAACTGTGGTGTTCCCTTGCTGATCTTCTGTCTGGATGATGTGTCTATTGCTGAAAATGGGGTATTGAAATTCCCCATTACTATTGTCTCCATTCAGGTCCATCAGTATTTTTAAGTAGCCAGGTACCCAATAATTGAGTATATCTACTTTTACTATACCCACATCTTCCTGTTGGATTGATCCCTTAAGCATTACATAGTGCTCTTCTTTGTCTCTTTTAACAGTTGTTATATTAAAGGCTATTTTTTCTTGTATTAGAATGGCAATACCTAGGATTGAATCTGGCTGTTCAATGACATTTATTCCTATCATTGGAAAATGAGTATATGCTAATTAATTGAGTTATCATTCATTAAAGTATTTAAAAATATTTACTATTGCTAATGGTAAAAGGTGAATTGCTGGCCAGTGCTGTGGCTCACTTGGCTAATCCTCCACCTGCAGCACTGGCACCCTGGGTTCTAGTATCGGTTGGGGCGCCGGATTCTGTCCTGGTTGATCCTCTTCCAGTCCAGCTCTCTGCTTGGCTTGGGAAGGCAGTGGAGGATGGCCCAAGTGCTTGGGCCCTGCACCCACATGGGAGACCAGGAGGAAGCACCTGGCTCCTGGCTTCAGATCAACACAGCACACTGGCCGTAGCAGCCATCTGGGGGGTGAACCAAAGGAAAGAAGACCTTTCTCTCTGTCTCTCTGTCTCACTGTCTAACTCTGCCTGACAAAAATAAATAAATAAATAAATAAATGTGAATTGCCATCTTATTTCTCTCATTTCTTTTAAAATAATTTTAATCTCCTGTATCTTCATTGAAGTTCTCTCCATGTTGTGTAGGAGAAATTCTGTCACCATGATTAAATGAGCAAATTGTATGCTGCCTTACCCACCTCACCTATTTGTACTTGTTATTACTGCAGATGTAGAACATACACATCTTTGAGATGTTTTGGAATGTTTGGATTCAGATGCATTATTTCTGCCTTAAAATATCATTTAGTAATCATAAAAGTAACATTAATCTATGACTCCTATACAGTTTTGGTTAAAGTATATTATAATTTTTTGACTTACAGTTATTATAAATTTGCCTTTAAGAGAGATCACTCTTTTTTCCTCACATACTCACCTCCTCCTTTTTGGAAAAGAATGGTCTTCAGTTAAGTTAGTATCCTGAAAAGCTCAGGAAATAGAAATGACCTCATAGCATTGCAAATGTGTGACAATACAGATCATAACAAAAATAATTTGGGGCCAACCAATTGGCATAGCCAGTAGAGAAACTGCCTGCAGTGCCAGGATCACATATGGATGCCAGCACGTGTTCTGGCTTCTCCACTTCTTTTTTTTATAGAAATATTTTGTTTAAGAAATATAAATTTCATAGGTACAACTTCTGAATTATAGCTGTTCTTCCTCCTATACCTGCCCTCCCACCCCCAAAACATTTCACCACCTACTCCCTCTCCCATCCCATTCTTATTAAGATTCATTTTTAATTATTTTCATATACAGAAAGTCAACTCTATACTTAGTAAATATTTCAACAGTTTACAGCCACACAGACACACAAAAAATAAAGTAGTGTTTGAAGACTAATTTTAGCGTTAATTCTTTTTTTAAAAAATGATTCTTTTTATTTATTTGACAGGTAGACAGTAAGAGAGAGACAGAAAGAAAGGACTTCCTTCTGTTGGTTCACCCCGCAAAGGGCCGCTACAGCTGGAGCTATGCCGATCCAAAGCCAGGAGCCAGGTGCTTCCTCCTCATCTCCCATGCGGGTGCAGGAGCCCAGGCACTTGGGCCATCCTCCACTGCCCTCCCGGGCCACAGCAGAGAGCTGCACTGGAACAGGAACTTGAACCCAGCGCCCATATGGGATGCCAGCACCATAGGCAAAGGATTAACCAAGTGAGCCATGGCACTGGCACCAGCATTAATTCTCATGGTACAACTCATTAAGGACAGAAGTGCTACATGGGGAGCAAGTGCACAGTGACTCCTATTATTGATTTAACAATTGACACTCTTATTAATGATATCAGTAATCACCCGAGGCTCTTGTCATGAGCTGCCAAGGCTATGGAAGCCTCTTGACTCCACAAACTCCAACATTATTTAGACAAGACCATACTCAAAGTGGAAGATCTCTCCTCCCTTCAGAGAAAGGTACCTCCTTCTCTGATGGCCCCTTCTTTCCACTGGGATCTCACTCACAGAGATCTTTCATTTAGGTCATTTTTTGCCACAGTGTCTTGGCTTTCCATGCCTGAGATACTCTCATGGGCTTTTTAGCCAGATCTGTATGCCTTAAGGGCTGGTTCTGAGGCCAGAGTGCTGTTTAGGGCATTTGTCATTCTATGAGTCTGCTGTGTGGCCTGTTTATAATGTTGGATTGTTCTCTCCTTTTAATTCTATTATTATTAACAGACACTTTTCTTATTTATATGATCCCTTTGAGACTTATTCATATTTTTATGATCCATTATGAACTTAAATAGGTCACCTTAACAAGTAAGATGACATTGGTACCTGCCAACATAATGGGATTTGGAATCCCATGCATGTTTTTAGCTTTACTGTTAGGGGTAAGTCCAAGGGAACATGTGCCAAACTGTACATCTCCTCTCTCTTATATTCACACTCTTTTTTTTTTGGACAGGCAGAGTGGACAGTGAGAGAGAGAGAGAGAGAAAGGTCTTCATTTTTCCGTAGGTTCACCCCCCAATGACTGCTGTGGCCAACACACTGTGGCCGGCGCACCATGCTGATCCAAAGCCAGGAGCCAGGTGCTTCCTCCTGGTCTCCCATGTGGGTGCAGGGCCCAAGCACTTGGGCCATTCTCCACTTCTTTCCTGGGCCACAGCAGAGAGCTGGACTGGAAGAGGATCAACCAGGACAGAATCCGGCACCCAGACCAAAACTAGAACCCAGGGTGCCAGTGCTCCAGGTTGAGGATTAGCCTATTGAACCACGGCGTTGGCCTTTCCCACTCTTATTTTTAACAGAGATCAATTTTCAATTGGATTTAAACATCTAAGGATAATTCCGTATTAAGTAAAGAGTTCAACCATTGGTATTAAGTAGAAAAAGAAAATACTAAAATAGATAAGATAGTAAGCTCTTCCTCAACAGGCAGGACCAAGGCTGATCAAGTTAGTGCTTCTCATAGTGTCAGCTTAACTTCTACAGGTTTCCTTTTAGGTGCTCAGTTAGTTGTCAAAGATCAGGGAGAACATATGCTATTTGACCCTTTGGACTGGCTTATTTCACTCAGCATGATGTGTTCCAAATTCTTCCATTTTGTTGCAAATGACTGGATTTCATTTTTTCACCACTGAGTAGATTTCCATAGAGTACATTCCCCATAATTTTTTTATCCAGTCTTCTGTTGATGGGCATTTAGGTTGATTCCTTGTCTTAGCTATTGTGAATCGAGCTGCAATAAACATGGAGGTGCAGATAGCTCTTTTATTTGCCGATTTCATTTCCTTTGCTTGAATTCCAAGGGGAAGGGTGGCCGAGTCCTGTGGTAGGGCTGTATTCAGATTTCCTACAATCTGTCTTCCGGAGTGGCTTTACCAGTTTGTATTCCTGCTAACAGTACCTTATTGTGCCTTTTCCCCAAAAATCCTTGTTAGCATTTGTTGTTTGTTAATTTCTGTATGAAAGCCATTCTAACTGGGGTAAGGTGAAACCTCACTGTGGTTTGATTTGTATTTCCCTGATGGCTAGTGATACTGCATGTTTTTTTCATGTATCTGTTGGCCATTTGGATTTCCTCTTTTGCCTATCTTTTAAGTGGGTTTTTTGTCTAGTTTCTGTGGAGTTTTTTGATCTCTCTGTAGATTCTGGTTATTAATCCTTCATCAGTTGCATAATTTGCACATAATTTCTCCTAATCTGTTGCCTCTTCACTTTCCTGATTGTTTTGTATTACAGAATCTTCCCAATTTGATGTAATCCCAGTTGTTAATTTTGCCTTTGGCAGTCTGTGCCTCTGGGGTCTTGTCCAGGAAGCCTTTGCCTTTGCCTGTGCCAGTGTCTTGCAGGGTTTCTCCAATATTCTCTAACAAATTGATGGTGTCAGTTCATAGATTTAGATCTTAAATCCATGTTGGGTGGATTTTTGTGTAAGGTGTAAGATAGGGGTCTTGCTTCACACTTCTGCATGTGGAAATCCAGCTTTCCCAGCACCGTTTTTGTTGAACAGACTGTCCTTTCTCCAGGAATTGGTTTTAGCTCCTTGATCAAATATAAGTTGGTTGTAGATGTGTAGATTGATTTCTGGTGTTTCTAGTTTGTTTCATTCATCTATCCATCAGTTTGTGTACCAGTACCGGGCTGTTTATTTATTTATTTTTTTTTGACAGGCAGAGTGGACAGTGAGAGAGAGAGAGAAAGAGAGAAAGGTCTTCCTTTGCCATTGGTTCACCCTCCAATGGCCACCGTTGCCGGCGCGCTGCAGCCGGCGCACTACGCTGATCCGATGGCAGGAGCCAGGAGCCAGGTGCTTTTCCTGGTCTCCCATGGGGTGCAGGGCCCAAGCACCCAGGCCATCCTCCACTGCACTCCCTGGCCACAGCAGAGAGCTGGCCTGGAAGAGGGGCAACCGGGACAGAATCCGGCGCCCCAACCGGGACTAGAACCCGGTGTGCCGGCGCCGCTAGGCGGAGGATTAGCCTAGTGAGCCGCGGCGCTGGCCCCGGGCTGTTTTGATTATAACTGCCTTGTAGTATGTCTTGAAATCTGGTATTGTGATCCTCTCACTTTGATTTTGTTGTATAAGGTTGCTTTAGCTATTTGAGGTCTCCTGTGCCTCCATATGAATTTCAGCATCATTTTTACCTTATCTGAGAAGAATGTCTTTGGTATTTTGATTGGTATCACATTGAATCTGTAAATAGCTTTTGGAAGAAATTATTTCGATGATACTGATTCTTCCAAATCCATGAACATGGAATATTTTTCCATTTTTTGTATCTTCTACTTCTTTCTTTAATGTTTTGTAATTCTAATTGCAGAGATCTTTGAAATCTTTGGTTGAGTTTATTCAAATGTATTTGATTTTTTGTTGTTGTTGCTATTGTGAATGGGATTGACCTTAAAAGTGCTGTCTCAGTCTGTGGGATTGTCTGTGTATACAAAGGCTTTTGATTTTTCTGTATTCATTTTTTTTCTTTTCAAATTCTATTTAATAAATATAAATTTCCAAAGTACAACTTTTGAATTATAGCACCTTTTCCCCCCATAACCTCCTTCCCACCTACAGCCATCCCATATCCCACTCCCTCTCCCATCCCATTTTTCATCATGATTCATTTTCTTTTTTTTCTTTTTTTTTAACTTATATTTAATGAATATAGATTTCCAAAGTACAGCTTATGGATTACATTGGCTTCTCCCAACCCCCCATGACTTCCCTCCAACCCGCAACCCTCCCCTTTCCCGCTCTCTCTCCCCTTCCATTCATATCAAGATTCATTTTCAGTTTTCTATATATACAGAAGATCAGTTTAGTATACATTAAGTAAAGATTTCAACAGTTTGCACACACATAGAAACACAAAGTGAAATTTACTGTTTGAGTACTCGTTATAGCATTAAATCTCAATGTACAGCACACTAAGGACAGAGATCCTACATGAGGAGTAAGTGCACAGTGACTCCTGTTGTTGACTTTAAAAATTGACACTCCTGTTTATGGCATCAGTAATCTCCCTATGCTCCAGTCATGAGTTGCCAAGGCTATGGAATCCTTTTGAGTTCACTGACTCTTATCTTATTTAGACAAGGCCATGGTCAAAGTGGAAGTTCTCTCCTCCCTTCAGAGAAAGGTACCTCCTTCTTTGAAGACCTATTCTTTCCACTGGGATCTCACTCACAGAGATCTTTCATTTAGGGTTTTTTTTTTTTTTTTTGCCAGAGTGTCTTGGCTTTCCATGCCTGAAATACTCTCATGGGCTTTTCAGCCAGATCCAAATGTCTTTAGGGCTGATTCTGAGGCCAGAGTGCTGTTTAGGACATCTGCCGTTCTATGAGTCTGCTGTGTATCTCGCTTCCAATGTTGGATCGCTCTCCCCTTTATTTATTCTATCAGTTAGTATTTGCAGGTACTAGACTTGTTTATGTGCTCCCTTTGATTCTTAGTCCTTTCATTATGATCAATTGTAAACTGAAATTGATCACTGGGACTAGTGAGATGGCACTGGTATATGCCACCTTGATGGGATTGAATTGGAATCCTCTGGTATGTTTCCAACTCTACCATTTGGGGCAAGTCAGCTTGAGCATGTCCCAAATTGTACATCTCTTCCCTCTCTTATTCCCACTCTTATGTTTAACAGGAATCACATTTCAGTTAAATTTCAACACTTAAGAATAACTGTGTATTAATTACAGAATTAAACCAGTCATATTAAGTAGAACAAACAAAAAAAATACTAAGAGGGATAATGTATTAAGTTGTCCATTAGCAGTCAGGGCTATGCTGATCAAGTCACCATTTCTCATAGTGTCCATTTCACTTCAACAGGTTTCCTTTTTGGTGTTCAGTCAATTGTCACCGATCAGGGAGAACATAGGATATTTGTCCCTTTGGGACTGGCTTATTTCACTCAGCATGATGTGTTCCAGATTCCTCATTTTGTTGCAAATGACCAGATTTCATTGTTTCTTACTGTGGTATAGTATTCTAAAGAGTACATATCCCATGATTTCTTTATCAAGTCTACCGTTGATGGGCATTTAGGTTGGTTCCAGGTCTTAGCTATTGTGAATTGAGCTGCAATAAATGTTAGCGTGCAGACCGCTTTTTTGTTTGCCAATTTAAATTCCTTTGGGTAAATTCCAAGCAGTGGGATGGCTGGGTTGAATGGTAGGGTTATCTTCAGGTTTCTGAGGAATCTCCAGACTGACTTCCATAGTGGCTTGACCAGTTTGCATTCCCACCAACAGTGGGTTAGTGTCCCTTTTTCCCCACATCCTCGCCAGCATCTGTTGTTGGTAGATTTCTGTATGTGAGCCATTCTAACCAGGGTGAGGTGAAACCTCATTGTGGTTTTGATTTGCATTTCCCTAATTGCTAGTGATCTTGAACATTTTTTCATGTGCCTGTTGGCCCTTTGGATTTCCTCTTTTGAAAAATGTCTATTGAGGTCCTTGGCCCATCTCTTAAGTGGGTTGTTGGTTTTGTTTTTGTGGAGTTTCTTGATCTCTTTGTAGATTCTGGTTATTAACCCTTTATCTGTTGCATAGTGTGGAAATATTTTTTCCCATTCTGTTGGTTCTCCCTTCACTTTCCTGACTGTTTCTTTTGCAGTACAGAAACTTCTCAATTTGATGCAATTCAAATGTTAATTTTGGCTTTGACTCCCTGTGCTTCTGGGGTATTTTCCAAGAAGTCATTGCCGGTACCTATATCTTGCAGGGTTTTTCCAATGCTCTCTAATAATTTCATGGTGTCAGGTCATAGATTTAAGTCTTTGATCCATGTTGAGTGAATTTTTATGTAAGGTGAAAGGTAGTGGTCTTGCTTCATGCTTCTGCATGTGGAAATCCAGTTTTCCCAGCACCATTTATTGAATAGACTGTCCTTGCTCCAGGAATTGGTTTTAGATCCTTATCAAATATAAGTTGGCTGTAGATGTTTGGGTTGATTTCTGGTGTTTCAGTTCTGTTCCATTGGTCTATCCATCTGTTTCTGTACCAGTACCATGCTGTTTTGATTACAACTGCCCTGTAGTATGTCCTGAAATCTGGTATTGTGATGCCTCCGGCTTTGTTTTTGTTGTACAAGATTGCTTTAGCTATTCGAGGTCTCTTGTGCCTCCATATGAATTTCAGCATCATTTCTTCTAGATCTGAGAAGAATGTCTTTGGTATCTTGATTGGGATTGTATTGAATCTATAAATTGCTTTTGGGAGAATGGACATTTTGATGATGTTGATTCTTCCAATCCATGAGCATGGAAGATTTTTCCATTTTTTGGTATCCTCTTCTATTTCTTTCTTTAAGATTTTGTAATTCTCATCGTAGAGATCTTTAACGTCCTTGGTTAAGTTTATTCCAAGGTATTTGATTGTTTTTGTAGCTATTGTGAATGGGATTGATCTTAGCAGTTCTTCCTCAGCCATGGCATTGCTTGTGTATACAAAGGCTGTTGATTTTTGTGCATTGATTTTATATCCTGCCACTTTGCCAAACTCCTCTATGAGTTCCAATAGTCTCTTAGTAGAGTTCTTTGGATCCTCTAAGTACAGAATCATATCGTCTGCAAAGAGGGATAGTTTGACTTCTTCCTTCTCGATTTGTATTCCTTTGATTTCTTTTTCTTGTCTGATGGCTCTGGCTAAAACTTCCAGAACTATGTTAAATAGCAGTGGTGAGAGTTGGCATCCCTGCCTGGTGCCAGATTTCAGTGGAAATGCTTCCAACTTTTCCCCATTCAATAGGATGCTGGCTGTGGTTTTTTTATAAATTGCTTTGATTATATTGAGGAATGTTCCTTCTATACCCAATTTGCTTAGAGTTTTCATCATGAAGGGGTGTTGAATTTTATCAAATGCTTTCTCTGCATCAATTGAGATAATCATATGGTTTTTCTTTTACAGTCTGTTAATGTGGTGAATCACATTGATTGATTTGCAAATGTGGAACCATCCCTGCATACCAGGGATGAATCCCACTTGGTCTGGGTGGATGATTTTCCTGATGTGTAGTTGTACTCTATTGGCCAGAATTTTATTGAGGATTTTTGCGTCTATGTTCATCAGGGATATTGGTCTGTAATTTTCTTTCAGTGCTGCATCTTTCTCTGGCTTAGGGATTAAGGTGATGCTGGCTTCATAGAAAGAATTTGGGAGGATTCCCTCTTTTTCGATTGTTCTGAATAGTTTGAGAAGAAATGGGATTAGTTCTTCTTTAAATGTCTGGTAGAATTCAGCAGTGAATCCATCTGGTCCTGGGCTTTTCTTTGTTGGGAGGGCCTTAATTACTGTTTCAATTTCTGTTTCAGTTATGGGTCTATTTAGGTTTTCTATGTCTTCATGGTTCAATTTTGGTAGATTGCATGTGTCCAGGAATCTATCCATTTCTGATAGGTTTTCCTGTTTGCTGGCATACAGGTCCTTGTAGTATTTTCTGATGATTCTTTTTATTTCTGTGGTGTCTGTTGTTACATTTCCTTTTTCATCTCTGATTTTATTGATTTGGGTCTTTTCTCTTCCTTTTTTAGTTAGTTGGGCCAATGGGGTGTCAATTTTGTTTATTTTTTCAAAAAACCAGCTCTTCACTTGGCTGATTTTTTGTAATTTTTTTTTGATTCAATCCTGTTGATTTCTTCTCTGATTTTAATTATTTCTCTTCTCCTACTAGATTTGGGTCTGGTTTGCTGCAGTTTTTCTAGGTCCTTGAGGTGCGCTGAAAGCTCATTTATTTGGTACCTTTCCAATTTCTTGATATAGGCCCCTATTGCTATAAACTTGCCTCTCAATACTGCTTTTGCCGTATCCCATAAGTTTTGATATGTTGTGTTGTTATCCTCATTTACTTCCAGAAAGTTTCTGATTTCTCTTTTGATTTCTTGAATGACACAGTGTTCATTCAGGAGCATGTTGTTCAGTCTCCATGTGTTTGCATACTTTCTGGGGTTTCCTGAGTTGCTAATTTCCAGCTTCATTCCGCTGTGGTCTGAGAAGCTGCATGGTATGATTCTAATTCTTTTAAATTTGCTGAGACTTGCTTTATGGCCTAGCATGTGATCATTCCTAGAGAAGGTTCCATGCACTGCATGTGTTTCTTGTAGGCAACAAATAGTTGGGGTTTGTTCCTTGAGCCAATCAGCCAATTGGTGTCTTTTATCTGAAGAGTTAAGTCCATTAATGTTTAATGTGACTATTCATACATAGTGACTTTGGCCTGCCATTTTCCTGGAGATATTTTCTAGTATATGCTTTGAACTTCCCATGCTCTTTTACTGGTAGGTGTTCTTCCTTTACCTTCTTTCATATTGATGGCCATGTTTCTGTGTTTCTGAGTGTAGCACATCTTTAAGTATCTTTTGCAGGGCCGGATGAGTGGCCGCAAAGTCTTTCATTTCTGTTTGCTAGGAAAGGTTTTTATTTCACCTTCATTCACAAATGAGAGCTTATCAGGATATAATATTCTGGGCTGGCAATTTTCTCTCTTAGCACCTGTGCTATGTCTCACCATTCCCTTTTAGCCTGTAGTGTTTCTGATGAGAAGTCTGCTGTGAGTCTAATTGGAGATCCTCTGAGAGTAATCTGACATTACTCTCTTGCACATTTTAGGATCTTTTCTTTATGTTTCACTGTGGAGAGTTTAATTACAACGTGTCATGGTGAGGATCTCTTTTGGTCATGTTTACTGGGGGTTCTATGAGCTTCCTGTACTAGGATTTCTCTGTCCTTCTCCAAACCCGGAAAGTTCTCTGCTAGTATCTCACTAAAAAGGCCTTCTAGTCCTTTCTCTCTCTCCATGCCTTCAGGAACTCCTAGAACCCAAATGTTGGGTTTTTTAATAGTATCCTGAAGATTCCCAACAATATTTTTTAGATTTCTAATTTCCTCTTCTTTTCTTTGGTTTGACTGTATGTTTTCCTGTGTTCTATCTTCTAAGTCCGATATTCTCTCTTCTGCTTCACCCATTCTGTTTTTAAGGCTCTCTAATGTGTTTGTCATTTGATCTATTGAGCTCTTCATTTCATTTTGATTTCTCTTCACTATCACACTTTCCTGTTCTACTAGTTTCTATGTTTCATTTTGATTCTTCCTTAAAATTTCATTTTCACGAGAGAGATTTTCAATCCTGTCCAATAAGGATTTCTGTAGTTCAAGAATTTGCTTTTGAAAACCTCTAAATGTTCTTATCATAAATTTTTTGAAATCTGTATCTTGCATTTCTTCTATCTCATCATCTTCATAATCTTGGCTTGGGGTGTTTTGTTTATTTGGAGTTGTCATAGAGTCAGCGTTGATCTTGTTCCCTTGATTTTTGTGTTTGTTGCTTGGCATAGTTAATTCTTCTTCCTGCACTGTGAGTTTTTTTGTTTTTTTTGTTTTGTTTTGTTTTTTTTTATACTATGTCCGTGTTAAGTGGACTGCCTGCTGTTGGAGGAGCCTTGGAGGCTTGAGATGGGTGTGGCCTGAGAGCTCTGCTTGGTTCTTTGGGGTTACGGGTGCGCAAAGGTGACACCCTCAGGTTATAAGTGGTAAATCTCTATTTATTTATTTTATTTTATTTTATTTTATTTTTTATTCAGGAGGTAAGTAATACTGCACAGCTGAGCAGAATTGATGGTATTTAGCTTCTGATCTCTGGCTTCCACCCAAAGAGTCTGTGCAGGCTCCGTTTCTCCTGCAGACTCCCACTGAGTTGCCTAGGCTACTGAATTATAGCCTTAGCTCTCCCCTTTTATTATGTATATCCCAAGTGGGGCTTGCTCTTTGTCTCTTGCTCGCCTTTGCAAGGTTGGCAGAGAGAGAAACTTGTCTGTACCAGTACCCCCCCACCTTTTTTTTTTTTCCTTCTCTCCCTAGTCAGTCTGGTGAACTTGCCTGCTTCAAAACCCGCTTCCCTCTAAATTCTGTCTGCCGTTTCCCTGACAATGTCTCCAGTTACTGAGCTCACCTCCCCTTCCAGCGCCGATGTGTGTACTTGGAGGCCTGGGCAACCCTCCTCTCCCCTCTGGTGTCTGTGTCACATCCACTCCCCTTCCCGCACTGGCATGCCCATCATGATTCATTTTCAATTATCTTTATATACAGAAGATCAACTTAGTATATACTAAGAAAACATTTCAACAGACTGCACCTACAAAGACACACAAAGTATAGAATACTGTTTGAATATTGGTTTTACCATTAATTCTCATAGTACAACGCATTAAGGGCAGAGGCCCTATATGGAGTGCAGGTGCACAGTGATTCCCATGGTTGATTTAACAGTTGACATTCTTATTTATGGTGTCAGTAATCACCCGAGGCTCTTGTCATGAGCTGCTAAAGCTATGGAAGCCTCTTGAGTTCGCCAACTCTGATCTTATTTAGACAAGACCATATTCAAAGCTGAAGTTCTCTCATCCCTTAAGAGAAAGGTACCTCCTTCTTTGATGGCCCGTTATTTCCACTGGGATCTCACTCACAGAGATCTTTCATTTAGGTCATATTTTTTTTTTTTTTTTTGCCACAGTGTCTTGGCTTTCCATGCCTGCAAAACTCTCATGGGTTTTTAGCCAGATCCGAATGCCTTAAGGGCTGATTCTGAGGCCAGAGTGCTGTTTACAGCTTTTGCCATTTTATGAGTCTGCTGTGTATCCTGCTTCCCATGTAGGATCATTCTCTCCTTTTTAATTCTAGCAATTATTTGCAGACACTGGTCTTATTTATGTAATCCCTTTGACACTTAATCCTTTCATTATGATCAATTATGAACGTAAACTGATCACTTTAACAAGTAAGAGAGCATTGGTATGTGCCACCTTGATGGGATTGAATTGGAACCCCTTGGCACGTATCTCGCTCTACCAGTAGGGGTAAGTCCGGGTAAGCATGTGCCGAACTGTTTGTGTGTTGATTTTATATCCTGCTACTTTACCCAACTCTTTTATGAGATCCAATAGTCTCTCAGTGGAGTTTTGGATCCCCTATATAAAGAATCATGTAGTCTGCAAATAAGGATAGTTTAACTTCTGCCTTCTCAATTTATATCCCTTTGATTTTTTTTTCTTGCCTAATGGTTCTGGCTAAAACTTCCAGTACCATATTGAATAGCATTGGTGAGAGTAGGCATCTCTGGCTGGTACCAAATATGAGTAGGAATGCTTCCAACTTTTCCCCATTCAATATGATGCTGGCCATGGGTTTGTCATAAATTGCCTTGACTGTGTTGAAGAATGTTCATACCTATATTCATACCTATACCCAATTTGCTTTGAGTTTTCATCATATAATGTGTGTAGTATTTTATCAAATGCTTTCTTTGAGATAATCTATTGATTGAGATAACCTATTGAGATAATCATATGATTTTTGTTCAGAAGTCTGTCAATGTGGTGTATCACATTGATTTCCGAATGTAGAACCACTCCTGCATAACACGGATAAATCTCACTTTGTCTGAGTGGATGATCTGTTATTACGCGTTGTTGGATTCTACCAGCTATGATTTTGTTGATGATTTTTGTGTCTATGTTCATCAGGGAAATTGGTATGTAATTCTTTTTCTCTGCTGCACCTTTTTCAGATTTAGGAATTAAGGTGATGCTGGCTTTGTAGAAAGTATTTGGGAGGATTCTGTCTCTTTCACTTGTTTTGAATAGCTTGAGAAGAATTAGAGTTTTTCTTCTTTAAAAGCCTGATAGAATTCAGGAGTGAATCCATTCAGTCTTGGGCTTTTCTTTCTGGGGAAGGCCTTTATTAATGATTGAATTTCTGTCCTGGTTATGGGTCTGTTTAGGTTTTCTATGTCTTCATGGCTCAATTTAGGTAGGTTGTATATGTTCAGGAATCTATACATTTCTGCTAGATTCCCCAGTTTACTGGCATACAATTCTTTATGGTAATTTCTGATGATTCTTTTGATTTCTGTAGTGTCTGATGTTACATTTCCTGTTTCATCTCTAATTTTATTGATTTTGGTCACCTCTCTCCTTTTTTCATTAGTTCGGCCATTAGTTGCATTAGTTGTGGCAATTTTTTTTTTCAAAAAACCAGCTCTTCTTTTGCTGATCTTTTATAATTTTTTGGACTCAGTTTTGTTGATTTATTCTCCAATTTTAATTATTTCTTTTCTCCTATTAGTTTTTGGTTTGGTTTGCTCTAGTTTTTCTAGATCCTTGAGATGCATTAATAGCTCCTTATTAGGTACTTTTCTAATTTCTTGATGTAGGCACCTATTGCTATAAACTTTCCTCTTACCGCTGCTTTTGATGTTTTCATATGTTGTGTTTTAACTTCACTTGGTTCCAGAAATTTTTTGATTTCTCTTTTGATTTCTTCTATGACCCAATGTTCATTCAGGAGCATGTTGTTCAGTTTCCATGTATTTGCATATGCTCTAGAGAATCCTGAGTTACTGATTTCTGGCTTCATTCCATTGTGGTTTGAGAATATGCATGGTATGATTTTGATTTCTTTTCTTTTCTTTTTTTTTTTTTTTGGACAGGTAGAGTTAGTGAGAGAGAGAGACAGACAGAGAGAAAAGTCTTCCTTCCATTGGTTCACCCCTCAAATGGCCACTATGGCCGGTGCACTGCGCTGATCCAAAGCCAGGAGCCAGGTGCTTCCTCCTGGTCTCCCATGCAGTGCAGGGCCCAAGCACTTGGGCCATCCTCCACTACCTTCCTGGGCCACAGCAGAGAGCTGGACTGGAAGAGGAGCAACCAGGACAGAATCCAGCGCCCCAGCCAGGACTAGAACCTGGGGTGCTGGTGCCACAGGCAGAGGATTAGCCAAGTGAGCCATGGTGCCGGCCATGATTTTGATTTCTTTGAATCCACTGAGACTTGCTTTATGGCCTAGTATGTGGTCAATCCTAGAGAAAGTTCCATGCACTGCAGAGAAGAATGTGTATTCTGCAATTGTAGGATGACAAGTTCTGTAGATATTTGTTAGATCCATTTGGAATATAATGTTGATTTAATCTGCTGTTCCCTTTTTGATTTCCTGCTGGGTTGATTTGTCCACTGATGAAAGTGGAGTATTGAAGTTGCCCAATACTACTGTATTGGAGTCTAAGTCTCCCTTTAAGTTCCTTAACATTTCTTTTAAATAGCCAGGTGCCCTGTAATTAAATGCATATACATTGATAATTGATACATCCTCCTTTTGAATTGATCTTGTTCATACCATAGTGCCCTTCTTTGTCTCTTTTAACAGTTTTTGTGTTAAGGTCTACTTTGTCTGACATTAAGATGGCTAAGCCAGCTCTTTTTTGGTTTCTGTTGACCTTTTCTTTCCATCCTTTCACTTTCAGTCTGTGTGCATCTTTGTTGGTGAGATGTGTTTCTTGTAGGCAGCAAATAGATAGGTTTTTTTTTATCCATTCAGCCAGTCTGCCTTTTAACTGGAGAGTTGAGGCCATTTACATTCAATGTAACTATTGATAAGTAATCATTTTGCCCTGCCATCTTTCCAAAGATATTCCTAATTTATATTTTGAACTTTCTGTGATCTTTTACTGAGAGATTTTCTCCCTTTACTTTCTTTCATATTGATGACCGTGTTTCTGTGTTTCTGTGTGTAACAAATCTTTAAGTATCTTTTGCAGGGCTGGACGAGTGGTGACAAATTCTTTCCATTTCTGTTTGCTATGAAAGGTCTTTATTTCACCTTCATTCACAAATGAGAGCTTTGCAGGGTATAATATTAAGGGATGAGTTTTTTTCTCTTAGTACTTGGGCTATATCTCACCATTCCCTCCTACTCTGCATGGTTTCTGTTGAGAAGTCTGCTGTGAGTCCAATTGGAGATCCTCTGAAAGTAATCTGGCATTTCTCTCTTGCACATTTTAGTATCTTCTCTTTATGCTTCTCTGTGGTGAGTTTGATTACAATGTGTCATGGCAAGGATCTTTTCTGGTCATGTCTATTGGCAGCTCTGTGTGCTTCCTGTACTTGGACACTCCTATCTTTCTCCAAACCCAGGAAGTTTCCTACTAGTTTTTCACAAAATAGGCACTCTGATCCTTTCTCTCTCTCCATGCCTTCAGGAACTCCTAGAACCCGAACATTGTTTTTATATATATATATATATATATTATCCTCTAGATTTCCAACAGTCGTTTTCAGTTTTCTAATTTCTTCTTCTTGCCTTTGATTTCACTGTATACTTTCCTGTGATTTGTCTTCTAAGACCGATATTCTCTCTTCTGTCTCTGCATTTTAATTTGTTCTATCGAATTCTTCATTTCATTTTGATTCCTCTTTAGGTTCTGAATTTCATGGTACAGATTTTCTTTCATGTCCTACATGGATTTCAGTAGTTCTTGCATTCACTTTTGATTACTTTTATGTAATCTTGGGATCTGTTTTTTGAGTTCCTTGAATTTCTTGCATTTCTTCTATCTCTTCATCTTCATAATCTAGTATTGAATTGTCATGTTCTTTTGGGAGCATCATGTTGTCTTCCTTATTCTCATTTCTTGGATTGTTGCATTTGTTCAGCATTTGTGGAGATACCTATTGGTTTCTTCTTCTTCTTCTTTTTCCCCACTGTGGCAACTTTTATCATAGATAAGTGGAATGTCTGTTTTCAGTGAATCTCTAGAGGCTTCTAGTAGTTGTGGCCAGAGATCTCTGTTCATTTTTCCAGGGTTAAGGGTTTGCCTAAGGTGACACACTCAGGTTTGGTCTGGTAAATCTCTTTTTCCTTTAATCAGAAGGGAAGTATATTCTGCTCAGCTGAGCTCTTCTCAATGGAAACCAGTGCCTGAGCATGAGCTCCAGTGGGTATAAAATCTTCTTCTCTGTCCCAAGGACCACTAAAGGATCTGTGCAGTGTAAGTTCAGATTCCACAGCAGTGTTTCTCACCAGTTAACCAGGAACCCCTGAGCTTTTGGTGTGTATCACTGAGACTGCTCAAAGTCCCAGCCACGGCATTATTCCTCCCCCACACCTCAGGTTTTTTTCACAGTCCCGGTTCATTAGCACAACAAAGTTTGTGTCAAATTCATTAAAAGTTATCCTACCACTTGCTTTAACAGTGACAATGATATAGTATTTAATAAAAATGCAAATTACCACAAAAAGTCTCAATCCCATTATATCTCTTGATACAAGACATATTGATATTTACATGAGGTATATTTGTACACATATACAGCTGTATGCATATATGTATGTATAATATGTATTGTATATCACATTGTTTATATGCATCTGTGTATCAGGGTCTTTAAATTGTTCATTGAAAGTGCAATATGAAAAATCTATGTATGATTTTCTTGGATTATGCAAACTGCTACTTTGGTTCTGCAATTAGTTTTCATGTTAGATTTCAAATATTTCTTTTGAAGATATTTTCATGTAAGAGAACAAATTTCATGTATTAAATTCAGCTCTAAGATGATAACCATATTACCCCTCCATCTCTCTCTCCCTCAATCCCTCACCTTCAAGCTTTTGAAAAAATATAATTTCAATCCACTCTATTATCTTAATGCACCATGAACCATAATATTCAACAAGTAAAACTAACTTCATATTAGCGCAGTTCTGGCCATTGCAGCAATTTGGGGAGTGAACCGACATATGGAAGTCCTCTCCTCTAGGTCTCACTTTCTGCCACTCTGTAAATCTGCCTTTCAAATAAATTTTTTAAAAAAAAGAAACCTTACCTATTAAAGGAGGACAGGACACTTTGGCATCATATTTTTCAATTTTTTAAAAGATTTATTTATTTGAAAGAGTTACACAAGGGAGAGGGAGAGGGAGAGGGAGAGAGAGAGGGAGGTCTTCAATCTACTGCTTCACTCACTAATTGGCTGAAATGCCCAGAGCTGCACCAATTTGAAGCCAAGAGCTTCTTCCAGATCTTCCCACGTGGGTGCAGGGGTCCAAGGTACATCCAATGCCATCTCACTAGTCCAAGTGATCAAGGCTTTCCCAGGCCATAGCAGAGAGCTGGATGGGAAGAGAAGCAGTTGGGACTAGAACCAGCGCCCATATGGAATGCCGGCACCACAGGAGAAGGATTAACCTACTGCACCATGGTGCTGGCTCCAAATCTATGTATTTAAAAAAATTGTACACCAAAATAAAAATATCTTTTAAGATTTATTTATTTGAGAGGTAGAGTTATAGACAGACAGAAAGACAGATATCTTTCATCCACTTGTTCACTCGCAGAATGGGCACCATGGCTGGACCTGAGCTGATCCAAAGCCAGGAGTCTCTTCTGGGTCTCCCACATGGGTGCAGGGGCTGAAGCAATTGGGCTATCATCCACTGTGTTTCCAGGTCCTAAGCAGAGATCTCAATTGAAAAAGCAGCCAGGACATGAACCGGTGCCCCTATGGGATGCCAGCGCCTCAGTAAGAGGCTTAACATACTTTGCCACACAGTGCTGGCCACAATAAAATTATCATTAATTACATTTTCCCAAGAAAGACTATACAGTCTTCTAAATATGCATCAGAAAATATGCCATGGTTGCTGTTTATTTTACACAGTAATCACAATCTGTATTCAATGATAAATTTCAGATGTTAGGCATTATAAATATATCTGTAATTTACTCATCTTTTAAACATGCCTAACTGGCAGAATGTGTTTTTAGCTGGTAAACATGATAGTGATTTGATTGTTGAGTAAAGCACACTATTAAAGAAACCCTGTTAATTTTGTTAAGCTCAGTTTTTATACTATTCCAAATTTTAGCATACCTGTCAAGATATGTCATGTATTCTAAGGTCATGTCTCAGTGTGTGTGTGTATACTTACATGTTTGGAGGTAGAAGAAACAAATGGATTGGCATCCCAAATCCATTGTTTCTATGGTAAAATAACCTAGAGACAAAAATTGCCTAAGACTTATTTATTTGAAAGTGTTACAGAGAGTTCTTTGATCCTCTGTTTCAATCCCCAAATAGCCACAATAGTCAGACTGAGCCAGGCCGAAGCCAGGATCTTCTTCTGGGCCTTCCACCTCGCTGTGGGACCCCAAGCACTTGAACAATCCTCTGTACTTTCCCACACACACTAGCAGAAAGATGGACCAGAACTGGAGCCGTCAGCAGTTGAACCTGCACCCATATGGGATGCTAGCACCACAGGCAGCATCTTGACCCACTATGCCACAGTGCAAGCCCCTGTAATTTCTCTGTAAATCTTTAACAAAAGCCAAAAAATAACATCTTAGGACCTCTGAAATACTGAATTTGTATTCTTACCGACACATTTCCATATTTGCTTTTATCAGCAAAATAACACATTTCTGCATATTAGAAAGAGATAATGTACGCCAGACTTTAAGCCAGAGCACTTCATATTCCGAGCATGCACCCCTTGCTCCTCCTAATGATAACCTGAGAGTGCTGCTCTGATGGTTGGATAAGGTAACTGTGTCAGAGTGACTTGCAGACAGTAAAGTATTGGGTTACTAAGTCATCCTTTTGCTAACAGACTTCTATTTTAAGATTTATTTACTTTTTTGAAAAGCAGATTTAGAGAGGGAGAAATGGAGATTTTACATCTGCTGGCTCATTCCCCAAATGCTTGCAATGTTAGTGCTGAAAACAGGGGCCAGAAACTCCATCCAGGTCTCTGATGTGGGAGACAGTGACCCCAGATTTTAGGGCATCTTCAGCTTTCCCTGGTACATTAGCAGGGAGCTGCATCAGAAGCAAAGCAGCCAATGCTTGAAACAATGTTTCTATAGAATGCCAGCAGTATAGGCAGTGGCTTAACCCACTATTGTACAACACTGGCCCCTAGACTTCCGTTTTCTTGAAAAGATCCCTGAGAGTCATAAGACATACGCCATTTATCCAAACTTATGTTTCATTGAGGGTACTTTGAATCACTTTGGATGGAAAGAATTATTTAAAAGTAGATTTAAAAGCAAAGTTTAGTGGTTAGTGCTGCGGTGCAGTGGGTTAAGCCACTCTGCAGTGCCTGCATCCCATCTGGGTGCCAGCTGAAGTAGTGCCAGATGCTCCACTTCTGATCCAGCTCCCTGCTTATGTGCCTGGGAAAGCAGCAGAGGATGGACCATTCACTTGGGCCTCTGCACCTATTTGGGAGTCCCTAAAGTTCCTGGCTGCTGGCTTTGGCCTGGCCCATCCTTAGCCCCTAGCCATTGAATCCATTTGGAAGTGAACCAGTGGATGAACAATACTCCTGTCTCTCCCCACATCACCTCTAACTCTGCCTTTCAAATAAATAAATCTCTTACAAAGACAAAGTATATTATGTCATGTGTCTTCCTGGAAGCTCTTTATGGCGTTGCCTGGAAATTAATTATTCATTGAGTTAATCAGTTTTAAATTCAGACCTATTTTATCCATAAAAGAACAAAAATGAGACATGTACCCCAGGTTCTATAATTCATGACTGCCTAAGGAAGAATAATGAATTGGCCTGATTGTTGATTGTTCTTTAAGCAAAATAGCTTTATTTGTCTTCCTATTTCAATCTATTTTCATTTGCAGTTAAAAAGTTGATTTGCCAGTTATTACTTTTGTATAGTACCCATATTTGTACATTTTATGAATCATATTTATACTTCTAAATTATCTATATTTTATAAGCTTTTAGAATAATATTTATATTAGATTTTATTGAAGGTATAAAAATTGTGTGTATTTCATGTATACAGACACAGGAACAGAGTGATACTTTTCCCTCCCTACTGCACATGCTTCAACCCTTCTTCCTCCTCCATCTCCTCTTCCCATTCTTTTTTTTTTTAACAAAGATTTATTTTTAGTTAACTTTATACTCATAACATTAACTCTACTTCTTCCTTTTGAGAAGTAATTTATTTAAAACGCAGGGCAGGGGGAGACAGAGGTACAGAGGATATGTGCCCATCTGCTGGTTCACTTTCCAAATGCCTGCAATGGCTGGGGTTCTGTGGGCCAAAAGCTGGGAGCTGATAACTCCACCTAGGTCTTCTATATGGGTGGCAGAAGCCCCATTACTTGAGTTATCACCTTCTGTCATAGAGGAAGCTGGAGTCAGGAACCACAATTGGTATCAAACCCAGGAACACTGATACGGGGTTTGGATATCTTAGCTGGCATAACTGATAGTACAAATGACCCTCGCTGTCTTGCTTTTTAAATGTAGATGACCAGTATTGCCCAGACTAAGGGATCAAAGTGATGGAAAAGTTCCAAAAACTATGAATGAAATATTCTTATGTCTTCAGAATGAATGCAATAACCTCAGGCCATTGAGCACAGGTATAATATCCTCTGGGGATTTTCAAATGAGACGGACCACAGGAGCCTCCATATGGAGAGTGTGCCTCTGGATAGCTCACAGCCAGCACTTTTCATTAGAGGGTACCAGCAAGTCTACAAGCTGGTAAGCATGTAGGCACAGTTGTACATTACTTTATGGTGGGAATGTGGCAAAGGAATCCCGTATGGTGATCCATGACAGGGACAGAATGGTGGCATATATCTTTACAGATAGATCCATTCAAAAGCTAACAAAAGTACACAAGTTTCCAAAAACACCAGGCATCAATTAAAGCCCTTTAGCCCCTGCTGCCTCTGTGGCGCATTCCTTTGTAGTAGGTGTGCCTATCCCTGGCCTGCTGGTGCCAAAGACAGGACTGCCACCATACCTCTTAATTTCAGGGGAGTGTGCTCCCCTGAGAAGCGCTTAGGCAGTGTCCTCTACAATATGTGTTCAATAGAAGACCTGGAAAGGTGGCCTGAATGTGGTGCTATTTGTTTTGCCTTTTTTTTTTTTAAGTGTATTTGATGAGTTTGTGTCTCCTCCTTAATTTGGAGGTGGTCAGTGACCTTCCAGGTGGGTAAAGTTGCCATGAGGGTCTCTTGGAACTGTATTCCAGGGCACAGTGGTGTACTGACTGATAATGGCTGGGCTGAGCTGAATACAGCTCAACAGCTGGGATTAAGTAGGCCCCATTGACATGAGGGTGGTATATACATTATATACTGAAGTGTTTTATTCTGTGATCCCTAAATAAAATCTCTACAATATAAAAACCATATTCTCTATAATCTCCTTGCCTGTCTGCATCTGTACCCACCTACATATCTATGGGAATACAGTAAAAAATGGTAATTTCTATGAAAATGAATAACCAGCTCTTGTTATTTATCACTTTGCACTTTCCCAACACCATCATCCTTCTTCTTGAGTAACTTTGGTTGAAGCCAGTGTGACTTCTACACCCTTTTGTGTTTAAGACTTTGAGTGCTTGATTTCATTCTGACATATCACTGCTGTTTGATTCTAGTTTTAACATCACTGTATCTAAAATTGTGGAGAATGCAGTGTCCAAGAGTTTGGTAGTGCATTATTCCCATTTGCTAAAGTGATGACTGTCACTTTTCTCATGAGATAACCCTTAGAAATTACTTACTTAAAAATCCATCATACTTGGAGCAGTATGTTACTTGTCACATACATGATGCATTCAGAATAGGAACTTGAGCAAATGGTGCTTCTGCATTACAAATCTGAAGCCCAAGAATACCCATTCTTTTTTGCTTGCCATATTTCCATGTCACTGAAGGTTTTTCTCTCATCTGTGAAAAATTGCTAAAATTAGCTCATTTCAGATTCAGATAGAGCTAACTGTAAACACTTCTGAAAGATTCAAAAATACCTTCATTCAAGCTAAGCAAGTTTTCTTACTTTTTTATTTATACAAAGTGAACAAATCACATGTATTTCATATAAACAGATTTAGGAGCATAGTGATGCTTCCCACTCTACCCTTCTTTCGTTTCAATCTTTACATACTGTGTTTATTTTGTAATCATAGGATTAACCCTCCCTTAAGTAAAGAATTCAACATGCAGTAAGCATTAAATAAAACTGTTCCTCAACAATAGAGACAAGGGCTATAACAATAATTCTCGAATGTCAATTTTGCTCATAAACAGTACAGTTTTTGTACTCAAATAGTTACCACAGACCAGAGAAAACATAAATGTCTTTTGGAGATGAGGTTATTTCACTAAGTATACTGGTTTCCAGTTGTATCCATTTTGCTGTCAAAGACAGAATTCCATTCTTTTTACAGCTGAGTAGTATTCCATAGTGTCGCTCCCCCTCTTCGTGGCGGAGCGACACTGAACCCTGCCTAGGCTTCATATCCGAGTCACGGCACCATTATGTCGCTCCCCGTCTTCGTGGAGGAACGACACAGAACCCTGCGTTGTTCTTTTGTCTGCTCGGCCCTCCCCGGGTTTGCTGCTGGTTCTTCCCGGGTTGGCTACCGACCCTTCCACCTCCGTGGAAGGGCGGTTCCCCCTAGCCACTTTCCCCACTTCCGCGGGGGAGCGGCACACCACCGGCCGGCTCTCTCGGGGGCTGCACAGGTGTTCCTTCAGATAGATGTTTCCCTTAGATGTTCCTGGTGCATATTGTCTCTCTCCTCCTTTATAGTCCTCTTCCACCAATCCCAACTCTGCTACCCACATGCCGAGTACGCTGCTCTCCTCCAATCAGGAGCAAGATCAGCTCCTGCAGCTCAGTCAATCAAATTGGCGAGAGGCAGCTGCGTAGAAGTTGTTTCTCCCTTCTCAGCGCCATATTGTGGGAGAGCAGATGCATAGAATAAGTCTTAATTCCAGTAACTTAGTCTAGTCCGGGTTGCTCCCCACACATAGTATATATAAACTACATTTTCTTTACTAGTCATCAGAAGGACATACAGGTAGATTCCATATCTTAGCTATTGTAAAATGAGCTGCAATACTCATGGCGTATAAATAACACTTTGATATGCTGGTTCATTTCCTTTGGATAAATTACCAGGAGGGGGAATGGGTGGGGTATATGGTATCTATTTTCAGCTTTCTGCAGGATTTCCATATGGTTTTCCACAATGCTTATACTAGTTTGCCTTCCACCAACAGTGGATTAGGGACCCTTTTCCCTCACATCCTTGCCAGCATTTGTTGTTTGATGATTTCTGAATGAGAGCCACTCAAACTGGGGTGAGGTGAAACCTCATTGTGGTTTTGATTTGTCATGCAGAAGCTTCTCAGCTTGATGTAATCCCATTTGTCAACTTTTACTTTGCTTGCCTGTGCTTCTGGGCTCTTGTCCAAGAATTCCTTGCCTATTCCAATGTCTTGCAGAATTTCCTCAATGTTGTGCTGTAGTAATTTGATGGTAACAGGTCATAGAATTAGGTTCTTGATCCACGTGGTGTTGATTTTTGTATAAATGTGTAAGATGGGGTTTTGTTTCATACCTCTGCATGCAGAGATCCAATTTTCCCAGTGTCATTTGTTGAAGACACTGACCTTTTTCTAGTTACTGATGTTTCTTCTACATACATCTTGAACTGTATGCTGTCTGGGAAGGATTAACATCATCACTCTGTGCCAGCAAGCAGAAGCCCAAATAATTACATTGCAAACAGATAATGACCACATTCCATTCACAGAGTAAGTTTCTTTTTCTTGACCTTAGTCAAGTACCAGTATCAAGACCAGTACCAGGCTGTCTTGATTATAACTGCCCTTATAGTATATCTTGAAATCTGGTATTGCAATACTTCCGGCCTTGTTTTTGTTAAGATGGCTTTAGGTATTCAGGGTCTCTAATGTTTCCATATGAATTTTAGCATCATTTCGTCTAGATCTTAGAAGAATGTCATGGTGTTTTGATTGAGATCACATTGAATCTGTAAATTGCTTTTGGTAGTACAAACATTTTGATGATACTAATTCTTCCACTCCACAAACATGGAGGATTCTTCTCTGTTTTGTGTCTTCTATTTCTTTCTTTAATGTTTGTAATTTTCATCAGATATCTTTGACATCCTTGTTTATGTTTCTTCCAAGGTATTTGCTTATTTTTTTTTTGGTAGCTATTACGAGTGGACTGACCTCAGATGTTCTTTCTGAGTCTGCTGTGTCTTGTGTGTTTTTGTATCCTGAAACTTTACCAAACTCTCAAATGAGGTCTAATAGTCTCTTAGTGAGTCTTTTGGTAGCCCTTACATATAGAATCATGTCATCTGCAACTGGGGCTAATTTGACTTCCTCCTTTCCAATTTCTATGCCCTTGATTTCCTTTTCTTACCTAGTGGCTCTGGCAAAAATTTCCAGGAATATATTGAATAGCCATGGTGAAAGTGGGCATCCTTGTATGTTCCAGATTCTACTGAAAATGCATCCAAATTTTCTCCATCCAGTAAGATCTTGGCTAAGGATTTTCTGTATATTGCCTCGACTGTATTGGCGAATGCTCCTTCTATACTCAATTTGCTGAAGGTTTTTATCATGACAGGATGTTGTGTTTTATGAAAAGCTTTCTCTGCATCTATTGAGATAATCAGATGGATTTTATTCCTCTATTTGTTAATGTGATATATCACATTTATTGATTTGCTTGTGATGAACCATCCCTGCCTATCAGGGATAAATCCCACTTGGTCTAGATGAATGATCTGTCTGATGTGTTGTTGGATTTGATTAGCTGGTATTTTGTTGAGGATTTTTGCATCTATGTTCATAAGGGACACTGGTCTGTAATTCTCTTTGATGTATCTTTTTCTGGTTTGGGAGTTAAGGTATTGGTGGCATACTAGGAGTTTGGGAGTATTCCCTTCCTTTCAATTGTTTTGAATCATTAAAGAATAATTGGAATTGGTTCTTCTGTAGTCTGGTAAAATTCAGCAATGAAGCCATCTGGTCCTTGGGAAGCCATTATTACTGGTTGTTTCTCTCTTGGTTATTGGACTATTTTGGTTGTCTCTATCTTCATGACTCAATTTTCATAGACTGTATATGTTCAGAACATTTTTTCTAGATTTTCCGATTAATTGGCATAGTAATTCCTGGTGATTTTTTTTTTGCACTATGCATTTTAACATCTCCTTTTTCATCTCTGATTTTATTAATTTGGATTTCCCCCCATTTTGTTAGTTGGGCCTGTTTTGTATGCTTTATATTTTGAAAAAAAAAACTAGCTCTTTATTACACTCATTTTTATATCTTCCTTGGTTTCAATTTTCTTGATTTCTTATTTTAATTATTTCTTTCCTCTTCTAATTTGTGATTTGGTTTGTTCACTTTTTAAGATTCATCTATTTTATTTGAAAGGCAGAGTTACAGAGAGGAAGAGGCAGGGAGAGGAGAGAGTGTCTTCCATCTACTGGTTCACTCCCAAAACGGCCCCCATGGCTGAAGCTGAGCCAATCTGAAGCCAGCAGTATGCAGGGCTACAAGGACTTGGGCCATCTTCTGCTGCTTTTCCCAGGCCATTAGCAGGGAATTGGTTCAGAAGTGGCACAGCTTAGACTCAAATCAGGATCTATATGGAATGCCAGAATTGCAGGCAATGGCTTTACCCAATGCACCACAACACTGTCCCCAGCCTTTCCAACTTCTTTCTGTAGGCATTAATTGTTATAAATTTTCCTCTGAACACTGCTGTTCCTCTGCCCTGTAAGTTGATATGTTGTATTTGCATCTTCATTCATTTCTAGGAGTTTATTTCCCTTTTGATTTCTTCTATGATCCACTGTTCATTCAGGAATGTGTTGTTCCATCTCCATGTTTTTGTATGTCTTCTAGAGATTACTGAATTGTTAATTTCCAATTCCATTCCATTGCAGTCAGAGAAAATACATGGTATGATTTAACTATTTTGGAATTTGTTGAGACTTGCTTTTTGGCCTAGCATTTGGTCTAACCTAGACAAAGCCCCATGCACAGATGAAAAGAATTTGTATTCTGTAGCTATGTGATTAAATACTTGTAGATATCAATTAGGTCCATTTGTTCTATGCTGTACATGTCCTGTTAGTTTTTGTCTAGTTTATCTGTGCATTGTTGAAAGTGAGGTGTTCAAAAAGGAAACCTGTTAAAGTGAAATGAGCACTATGAGAAATGGTGACTTGATCAGCCCTTGCCCTGACTGTTGATGAACAACATAATACATTATCCCTCTTAGTATTTTTTGTTTGTTTCTTCTACTTAATACTATTGGTTGAATACTGTAACCAATACAAAGTTATTCTTAAGTGTTGAAACTTAACTGAAAAGTGATTGCTGTTAAATATAAGAGTGGGAATAAGAGAGGGAGAAGATATACAATTTGGGACATACTCAAGCTGACTTGCCCCAAGCGGTAGAGTTAGAAACAAAGCAGGGGATTCCAATTCAATCCCATCAAGGTGGCATATACCAATGCCATCTCACTAGTCCCAGTGATCAATTTCTGTTCACAATTGATCATAATGATAGGACTAAGAGCCAAAGGGAGCACATAAACAAGACTAGTGTCTGCAAATACTAATTGATAGCATAAAAAAGGGAGAGAATGATCCAACATGGGAAGTGAGATACACAGCAGACTCATAGAATGGCAGATGTCCTAAACAGCACTCTGGCCTCAGAATCAGCCCTTAAGGCATGTGGATCCAGCTGAAAAGCCCATGAGAGCATTTCAGGCATGGAAAGCCAAAACACTGTGGCAAAAAAAAAAAAAAGACCTAAATGAAGGATCTCCATGGTGAGATCCCAGTGGAAAGAACAGGTCATCAGAGAAGGAGGTACCTTTCTCTGAAGGGAGGAGAGAAATTCCACTCTGACTACAACCTTGTCTAAATATGATCAGAGTCGGTGAACTCAAAAGGTCTCCATAGCCTTGGCAACTCATGACAAGAGCCTAGGGTGATTACTGATGCCATAAACAAGAGTGTCAATTTGTTGGGTCAACAACAGGAGTCACTGTGCACTTACTCCTCATGTAGGATCTCTGTCCTTAATGTGCTGTACAATGTGATTTAATGCTATAACTAGGACTCAAACAGTATATTTCACTTTGTGTTTCTGTGTGGGTACAAACTGTTGAAATCTTTACTTAATATATGCTAAACTGATCTTCTGTATACAGAGAGAATTGAAAATGAATCTTGATGTGAATGGAAGGGGAGAGGGAGCAGGAAAGGGGAGGGTTGTGGGTGGGAGGGACGTTATGGTGGGGGGGAAGCCATTGTAATCCATAAGCTGTACTTTGGATATTTATATTCATTAAATAAAAGTTAAAAAAAATAAAGTGAGGTGTTGACATCCTCCCCAATATTATGGTACTAGAGCCTGTCTCATTGATCCATTAACACTTGTTTTGAATGGACTGGCCCCATGAATTCGGTCCAAGTATATTTCTTTTTTTATTTTTTATTTTTATTTATTTATTTATTTGGACAGGCAGAGTGGACAGTGAGAGAAAGAGACAGAGAGAAAGGTCTTCCTTTTGCCGTTGGTTCACCCTCCAATGGCCACTGCGGCTGGCGCACCATGCTGATCCGAAGCCAGGAGCCAGGTGCTTATCCTGGTCTCCCATGGGGTGCAGGGCCCAAGCACTTGGGCCATCCTCCACTGCACTCCCTGGCCACAGCAGAGAGCTGGCCTGGAAGAGGGGCAACCGGGACAGAATCTGGCGCCCCAACTGGGACTAGAACCTGGTGTGCCGGTGCTGCTAGGTGGAGGATTAGCCTGTTGAGCCACAGCGCCGGCCCCAAATATATTTCTTACAGTTTCAACTTCCTGTTGAATTGATCCCTTAATCATCACATAATGCCATTCTTCATCTCTTTAAGAGTTTGTGTGTTAAAGTCTATTTTGTCTTACCTTAGGATGCCTACTCCTGCTCATTTTCGCTTTCTGTTAGGATGGAAAATGGTAGTCCATGCTATCATTTTGAGTCTGTGTCTTTGTGGGTGAAGTGTGTCTTGCAGGCAGCAAATAAATGGGTCTTGTTTATATCTTGTTTACATATAGCCTGTCTATATCATTTAATTGGAAAATTTAAGGCATCAACCTTCAAGGTTACTATTGATAAGTAGATTTGGTCAAGCCATTTTTCCATACGCAGTCCTTGTTTATATTTTGGATTTCCTTTGTGCTTTTACTAGATTTTTTGCCTTCCCATTCTTTCATGATGGAGACTGTTACCCACAGCTATGGATAACTCATTCTTAAGCATCCTTTGTAAGGCTGCATGAGTGGTAACAAATTCTTTGAATTTGTTTTGGAAGGTCTTTATATCACCTTCATTTATAAATGAGAGCTTTGCTGGATACAGTATTGCATGTTGACAGTTTTGTTCTTTTAGGACTATTTCTCTCCATTCTCTTCTAGTCCATAGGGTTTCTAATGAGATGTCAGCTGTCAGTCTAATTGGAGATCCTCTGAAGGTAATCTGGCATTGTCTCCTGCATATTTTAGCATCTTTCATGTTTTACTCTTGGAAGTTTGACTACAATATGTCCTAGTAAAGACATTTGCTAATCATGTCAATGAGGAGTTCTATATGCTTTCTGTGCTTGTATATCCCTGTCTTTGTCCAAATTAGGGAAGACATCTGCTAGTATTTGACTAAATGGGTGTTATAATGTATTTCATACCTTCAGGAACTCCTAAGACCGGTATGTTTCACTGTTCAATAGCATCCAATAAATCTCAAACACTTCGATTTTACTAACTTTTTGCTTTTGTCTGAGATATTTGCAAGATTTGCCTGCTCGCTCAGATACTATTTTGTCTGCCTAAGTAATGGACATCTTGAATTGAGAAGGGAACTCTCAGGAACACACTTCAATCTGAGCTATTCTAATCTCGCATGACAGGGTTCTGGATATATGTCTGAAATCTTATGAAAGATAACAGATTTTATATAGTATAAACAATGGTGACCTTTTCTAGCATTTTGGAAGTGGAAGTGTGGCATCCTCAGAGACAGAAAAATACTCATGGGCTAACTGAGAGGGCCAATCATTAAACAATAACAAAATGATGGGTAGATAGAACTAAAGCCAATCACCTACATAGAAATAACACGAAATAGCACAAAATAAATTTTTTAATTTTATTTTCTCCCCAAAGAAACCATTTATTTAAGGAATGCAGACTTCATGCATTTCATAAGTGCAACATTAGGAATATAGTGATTCTTCTTATGCTACCAACTTTCCTTTTCCTCCTCCCTCTCCCATTCTCAATCGCATTCTCCACTAACATCCATTTTCGATTAACATGACCAACTGAATACTAAGTAAAGAGTTCAACAATTTGCATGGGAAACAAAACAAAACAAAACAAAACAAAAAAATCATGTTCCTCAACAGTCAAAGACTTTTCAATGTCATTCCATTATGAACTTAAAGAAAAACCCAAAAATGATAAATCTTTTGTGAGCACTATGACATAATAATAATACAATTCTGAGGACAGAGGACCTGCATGTGAAGTTACTACACAGTGATTCCTGTTGTTAGTTTAACAGTTAACACTCTTATGAATGATGTCAGTGATCACCTGAAGTTCTTGACATAAGCTGCCAAGGCTAGGGCAGCCTTTTGAATCTGCAATCTCCATCAGTATTTAGGTAAGGCTTTAAGCAAAGTGGAAGTTCTTTCCTCCTTCAGAAAAAAAGTACCTCTTTCTTTGATGACCTCTTCTTTCCACGGGGTCTCACCCATGGAGGTCCTTCATGTAGGACATTTTTTTGCCACATTGGCTTGGCTTTCCATGCCTGAAATACTTTCATTGGCTCATCAGCCACATCCAAATGCTTTAAAGGCTGATTCTGAAGTCAGAGTGCTACTTAAAGCAATTGTCATTCTATGTCTGCTGGGTGTACTGCTTCTCATGTTGGAGCATTCACTCCCTCTTAATTCTATTATTATTATTACCAGACACCTAATCCTATCCATAGGATCACTTAAACACTGAAGACAGTATGTTTACCACTCGGCTTAAGAGGATTTGAGGTCCCATGGTAACTTTAACTGTACCCTTAGAAGTCCATAGGGATATATGCAGAATTATACAGCTTTACAAACTTCATAATTACAACTTTAGGAATATGGTGATTCTCCCCACTGTGCCCAGTCTCTCACTTACACTCCCAACTGCTCTTCCTCATCCCTCTCTTATTCCCACTCTTATTTTTCACTGAGATCTATTAACATAGTTAACCGTATGTGCATAGAGTTCAACAAATGTTTCTCAACAGTCAAGACAAAGGTTGTTCAAGTCATTGCTTCTCAAAGTGTCAATTTCACTTCTACAAATTGCCTTTTAGGTGCTGTATTAGTTATCATGGGTCAGAGAGAATGAGTGGTATTTGTCCCTTTGGGACTGCCTTATTTCATTAAGTATTATGTTTTCCAGATTCAACCATTTTTTTGTAAATGATTTTTTTTTACCACTGTGTAGTATTCCATAGTGAACATATCCCATAATTTCTTTATCCAGTCTTCAGTTGACAGGAATTTGGGTTGATTCTGTGTTTTAGCTATTGGGAATTGAGTTGCACATGAGGGTGCAGATAAATATTTCATATGCTGATTTCATTTCCTTTGGGTAAATTCCCAGGAATAGGAAGGCTGGGTCATATGGTAGGTCTACATTTAGAGTTCTGAGGTATCTCCATACTGTCTTCCATAGTGGCTTTACCAGTTTACATGCCCACTAACAGTGGATTAGGGTACATTTTCCCCGACATCCTCATCACCATTTGTTGTTTGTTGATTTCTGTATGAAAGCCATTCTAACCAGTGTGAGGTGAAACTTCATTGTGGTTTTGATTTGAATTTCTCTGACAGCTAGTTATCCTGAGCAGTTTTTTATAGGTCTGTTGGCCATTTGATTTTCTCTTTGGAAAATATCCATTTACGTCCTTTGCCCCTTTCTTCACTGAGTTGTTTGTTGTTGTTGAGTTTCTTGATTTCTTTATACATTTTGGTTGTTAATTGCTATCTGTTGAATAGTTTGCAAATAATTTCCCCCATTCTGTCAGTTGCCTCTTCACTCTCCTACTTTCTTTTGCAGTACAGAAGCTTCTAAATTTGATATAATCCTATTTGTGAATATTGGCTTTGAATACTCGTGCCTCTGGGGTTTTTTTCCAAGAAGTCTTTGCTTATGCCAATGTCTTGCAGAGTTTCCCTACTTTTCTCTAACAATTTGATGGTATTGGGTCAGAGAGTAAAGTCTTTAATCCATTTTGAGTGGATTTTTGTGTACTATGTAAGGTAGGGGTCTTGCTTCATACTTCTACATACTGAAATCCAGTTTTCCCAGCACCATTCCTTGAAGAGACAGTCCTTGCTCTAGGGATTGATTTTAGCTCCTTTGTCAAATATAAGTTACCTGTATATGCTAGGATTGATTTCTCATGTTTCTATTCTGTTCTATTGGTTTGTGCATCTGTTTTGGTACCTATACCTGTACCAGGCTGTTATAATTATAAATTCCTTGTAGGACTTCTTGAAATCTGGTATTGTGATGCCTCTGGATTTGCTTTTGTTGTATAAGATTTTTTAGCTATCTGGTGTCTCCTGTGTTTCCATATGAACTTTCAACATAATTTTTCTTTATCTAAGAATATCCGAAAGTCAGATTATCTGGGGCAGGCAAGATGGTGGAATAGGAAGGGAGCACACTGATAGTCCGGGGAGAGACAGTTTAATAAAAGTGGAGATACTGCAGGTTCAAGGAAGAGTAGGGGAGGAAACATCAGAAAAAACTCTTCTGGAATGAGTGATTCACAGTGGACCTGCGTGGAGAGCATGGGAGCCCACAGTTCGGGACACTAGCGGCAGACTCAACACACCAGCGCTGGAACGTGAGGTGAGCCGAACCTCAATAGCCCGAGAGACACCGGTAGGCAAGCGGAAAGAGGAGACTAGAGGGAACGACCCCGGGGGGAAAAGTTCACCAGGCTAACTAGAAGAGAGAGAGAAGAAAAAAAAAAAGTGACCGATACGGACATGGGTTTCTCTCTCTCCGCTCACCTCTCAAAGGCTAGCAAGACAAAGAGCAGGCGCCATCTTGGACATATGTCATAAGCAGAGTGACCTCAGGTCTGCACGGGCCCTGAGCCTAGCAGAAAAACCTGACTCTGGGCGGGGCAAATTAACAGGAGATTAGGACCTAGTGAATTTGTGGTGCTACTGAACTGAGACTATGAAAAAAGAGACAGTGGGGGATAGAACTCACAGAATTCACGTGAGTGCTCTCCAGAGACACTACAATTCTGTAACTTTGGCAACCCAGTGGGAGACTGAAGGAGAATTTGAGCCCACTCTGAGGGCAGAACAGATTCCCTGTGTGGTCCTTGGGAAAGAGCTTCCAATCTCTGGCTCCTGTGGGTATATCATTTGCCTGCTAACTACCTCCAACTTCATTCAGCTGTGTGGAATTACTTCCCGTTTGAATCAAAAAAAGAAAGAAAGAGAGAGAGAGAGAGATCTACCACGCCTAACCTGGGAGTGCCACTTTTAGCACACTAAACAGAGCTCTCAGGCCACACCCATCTCAAGCCTCTAAGGCTCCATAAAAGACAGACAGCCCACTTAATCTAGAGTCATAGTATAACAAGAAAAAGCACCACAGTGAAGAAACCAAATATCTCCAATATGCCAAATAACAAATGCAAAAACTGAGGTAATAAAAACAAGAAAGTCACTATGATGCCCCAAATGAAAAAGATACCCCAATTCAAGATTATGAAGATGATGAGATAGAAGAAATGCAAGAAGCATATCTCAAAAAATTGATAAGAACATTAAGAAGTTCTTAAAAACAAATTCTTGAACTACAGAAATCCTTAATGGACAAGATAGAAAATCTCTCTCGTGAAAATGAAATATTAAGGAGGAATCAAAATGAAATGAAACAACTAGTACAACAGGAAACTGTGATAGTGACGAGAAATCATAATGAAGTGAAGAATTCAATAGATCAAATGAAAAATACAATAGAGAGCCTTACAAACAGAATGGGTGAAGCAGAAGAGAGAATCTCAGACTTAGAAGGCAGAGAACAGGAAAGGATACAGTCAGACCAAAGAAAAGAAGAGGAAATTAGAAATCTAAAACATATTGTCGGGAATCTTCAGGATACTATTAAAAAACCCAACATTCGGGTTCTAGGAGTTCCTGAAGGCATGGAGAGGGAGAAAGGATTAGAAGGCCTTTTTAGTGAGATATTAGCAGAAAATTTCCCAGGTTTGGAGAAGGACAGAGAAATCCTAGTACAGGAAGCTCACAGAACCCCTAATAAACACGACCAAAAGAGATCCTCACCATGGCACGTTGTAATTAAACTCTCCACAGTGAAACATAAAGAAAAGATCCTAAAATGTGCAAGAGAGAAACGTCAGATTACTCTCAGAGGATCTCCAATCAGACTCACAGCTGACTTCTCATCAGAAACCCTACAAGCTAGGAGGGAATGGCGAGATACAGCACAGGTACTAAGAGAGAAAAACTGCCAGCCCAGAATATTATATCCTGCAAAGCTATCATTTGTGAATGAAAGTGAAATAAAGGCTTTTCATAGCAAACAGAAATTGAAAGAATTTGTTGCCACTCATCCAGCCCTGCAAAAGATGCTTAAAGATGTGTTGCACACATATTCGGGACATGCTCAAGCTGACTTACCTCAAACGGTAGATTTAGAAACATACCAGGGGATTCCAATTCAATCCCATCAAGGTGGGCTTCCATAGCCTTGGCAGCTCATGACAAGAGCCTAGGTTGATTACTGATGACATAAACAAGAGTGTCAATTTGTTTTTTTTTTATTTTTAAACTTTTATTTAATGAATATAAATTTCCAAAGTACAGCTTATGGATTACAATGGCTTCCCCCCCATAACGTCCCTCCCACTCGCAACCCTCCCCTTTCCCACTCCCTCTCCCCTTCCATTCACATCTAGATTCATTTTTGATTCTCTTGACACTCTTGTTTATGGCATCAGTAATCACCCTAGGCTCTTGTCATGAGCTGCCAAGGTTATTTCAAATAAATATTAGTTCTAAATGCTTTAAAATAGTTTTTTTTAAATCTTTTTATGTCTGTGGCATTACTTACATTATATTGTTCTTTACTGCTTTTTATTGTTGCTAAACTCATGATTGTAACGTTACTAAAGCTTTTTTTTTAAACTTTTATTTCTGGCATGGAAAGCGAAGACACTCTGGGAAAAAAAAAAAAAGAAAACCTAAATGAAAGATCTCCGCGTGTGAGATCCCAGTGGAAAGAATGGGCCAAAGAAGGAGGTACCTTTCTCTGAAGGGAGGAGAGAACTTCCACTTTGACCATGGCCTTGTCTAAATATGATCAGAGTCAGTGAACTCAGGGGGCTTCCATAGCCTTGGCAGCTCATGACAAGAGCCTAGGGTGATTGCTGATGCCACAAACAAGAGTGTCAATTTGTTAAGTCAACAACAGGAGTCACTGTGCACTTCCTCCTCATGTAGGATCTCTGTCCTTAATGTGCTGTACATTGAGATTTAATGCTATAACTAGTACTCAAACAGTATTTTTCACTTTATGTTTCTGTGTGGGAGAAAACTGTTGAAATCTTAATGTATGCTAAACTGATCTTCTGTATATAATCGAAAATGAATCTTGATGTGAATGGAAGGGGAGAGGGAGTGGGAAAAGGGAGGGTTGCGGGTGGGAGGGACGTTATGGGGGGAAGCCATTGTAATCCATAAGCTGTACTTTGGAAATTTATATTCATTAAATAAAAGTTAAAAAATTTTAAAAAAGAATATCCTTGGTATTCTCATTGGTACTGCATTGATTCTGTAAATTTCTTCGGGCAATATGGATATTTTGATGATATTTATTTTTCCTATTCAGATTCATGGAAGATTTTTCCTTTTTTTTTGTATCTTCCTCTATTTCTTTAATGTTTTGTAATTCTCATCATAGAGATCTTTGACATACTTCCTTCATTAAATTTATTCTTAGGTATTTGATATATTTTGTAGCTATTGTGAATGGGATTTTTTAACTTTTAATTAATGAATATAAATTTCTGAGGTACAGCTTATGGATTACAATGGCTTTTCCCTCCCCATATTCCTTCCCAACTGTAACCCTCCCCTCTCCCACTCCCTCTTCCCCTTCCATTCACATCAAGATTCATTTTCAATTCTCTCTGTATACAGAAGATCAGTTTAGCATATATTAAGTAAAGATTTCAACAGTTTGCTCCCACACAGAAACACAAAGTGAACAATACTGTTTGAGTACTAGTTATAGCATTAAATCACAATGTACAGCACATTAAGGACAGAGATCCTACATGAGGAGGAAGTGCACAGTGACTCCTGTTGTTGACCCAACAAATTGACACTCTTGTTTATGGCATCCGTAATCACCCTAGCTCTTTTCATGAGTTGCCAAGGCTATGGAAGCCTTTTGAGTTCACTGACTCTGATCATATTTAGACAAGGCCATAGTCAGAGTGGAAGTTCTCTCCTCCCTTCAGAGAAAGGTACCTCCTTCTCTGATGACCTGTTCTTTCCACTGGGATCACAATTGCAGAGATCTTTCATATTTTTTTTTTTTTTTGCCAGAGTGTCTTGGCTTTCCATGCCTAAGATACTCTCATGGGCACTTCAGCAAGATCCAAATGCCTTAAGGGCTGATTCTGAGGCCAGAGTGCTGTTTAGGACATCTGCCATTCTATGAGTCTGCTGTGTATCTCACTTCCCATGTTGGATCGTTCTCTCCCTTTTTAATTCTATCAATTAGTATTTGCAGACACTAGTCTTGTTTGTGTGATTCCTTTGGCTCTTAGTCCTATCATTATGATTAGTTGTGAAGAGAAATTGTTCACTGGGACTAGTGAGATGGCATTGGTACATGCCACCTTGATGGGATTGAATTGGAAACCTCTGGTATGTTTCTAACTCTACCATTTGGGGCAAGTCTGACTGAGCATGTCCCAAATTGTACATCTTCTCCCTCTCTTATTCCTCACTGTTATATTTAACAGGGATCACTTTTCAGTTAAATTTAAACACCTAAGAATAATTGTGTGTTTATTACAAGTTCAACCAATAGTATTTAGTAGAACAAAAGAAAAATACCACAAGGGATATAAAGTATTAAGTTGTTCATCAACAGTCAAGGCAAGGGCTGATCAAGGAACTGTTTCTCGAAGTGTCCATTTCACTTCAACAGGTTTCCTTTTCGGTGCTCGGTTAGTTGTCACTTATCAGGGAGAACATATGAACATATGTCCCTTGAATGGGATTGATCTTAGAAGATCTTTCTCAGCTATGGCATTGTTTCTGTATAAAAAGGCTGTTGATTTTTGGAAATTGATTCTGTATCTGACGACTTTATCAAGCTCTTCTGTGAGTTCCAGTAGTCCCTTGGTGGAGGATTTTAGATCCTCTATATATAGAATCCTGTCATCTGCAAATAGGGATAGTTTGACTTCCTCCTTCCCAATTTGTATCACTTTGATTTCTTTTTCTTTCCTAAAGACTCTGGCTAACATTTCCAGGACTATATTGAATAGCAATGGTGGGAGTGGGCATCCTTGTGTGGTTCTCAAACTCAGTGGAAATGCTTTTAATTTTCCCCATTCAGCAGGACACTGACCACTGGTTGGAAATAAATTGCCTTGATTGTATAGGGCAATGTTCCCTCTAAACCCAATTTGTTTAGAATTTTCTTCATGAAAGGCTGTTGTATTTTTGTCAAACACTTTCTCTGCATCTGCCTACGTGTCAGCAGGTTCCAACCCACTAAATAACTTGGGTCCTTACCCAGTTGGGAGACCCAGATGGAGTTCTAAGATCCTGGCTTTGGGTTGGTCTAGCCCTGGATGTGGTAAGCATTTGAGAAGTATGCCAGTGGAAGGGAGAGATAATCATTCTCTCTTTCAGATAAATCAAAATCTTAACCTGTATTTGGGGAAATTACAGTGAGCCTACCTTGACTAGTGAAATGATTCCAGATTCTTAACCTAGGTCAACATTTTCTTACTAATTTTCATACAGATTAGTCATATTATCTGTTCATCTATTCAAAATTTATCTTGGGAGCATGTTTCTATAAATGAATATAAAGAATTCTAAAAACTTGTTTTTCTAATGGGTTCTTCTATGTATGTGGGCTGTCTGGAGATGCTTTTTTCTAGGGTGATTTTTTTTTTACTTTTTTCATTTTATTTCAAAGGGAAAAACACAAACATCAGTCTTCCTGCTGCTAGCTGACTCCTCAAATCCCTACAGTGGTTGGGGCTGCACCAGGCTGAAGCCAGGAGCTCACTGGGGTCTCCAGCATGGGTGACATGGATATAATTACTAGAGCACTCACCTCTACCTCCCAGGGTATGCACCAACAGGAAGCTGAAATTGGAAGCAGGGCCAGGACCCAGCCCAGCCACTCTGATAGCAGGTGCTGTTCTAAGTGGCATCCCAATCACTACACCAAATGCCTAGCTCGTGTGGTCTCTTACATATTTTAGGCAATTTCACAATTTGGTTTATGATCTTAGCTAGCAAAATGAAAGTTTCAAAACTGAATCTCTAGGTGAATTATCACAATCATGTCTACTTTGATAAAAGAGCATCTTTTGACTTTTCAGTAGTCCACTTATCATTAAGCCTAGTTTGGTGCCTCAGAGAAACATAATCCCAGAGCCACATAGCCCCACTTTGTCTTATGATTTTAGATTCCATACCTGAATTCAGGAGGTATCTCCACATGTTTGTAACAAAAAACTTACCTCCAGAGGGAAAAGCACCATATGATGATGCTCAACTAACATCATTTGCACATAAGACTAGATTGTCTATTCTCTGAGGTATCAAAAAGTAGAAGTCGGTTAAGCATCAAATTAAGATTTTGCCTTCAGTTAATCAAGAAAGCAATGTTTCTGGAATTTTAAAGGAAGTTTTATCCCTTTCAAACAGGATATGCAGAATGGCTACAGAGTCTTTATGCAACAGACTAAGACAAAAGTTTCCATTCCAGAAACAGCCAGACCTAAAATCAGAATTATTTCTAATTTGCAATCATTAACTTGAAATCAAGAATATGAAGTTAGTGCATATACACATTTTAAGCATATGCAAATATCATTTTGTACATGACAGTGTATTCTAATGAGAAAATTATGATTTAAATTGTTATATTATCTCCATAATATTAAGAACTGTCTAAAGAAATTAATTGCAATATAATTATACTAATATATGCAGTTTCTAACTACAGTGGATTTACACATAAACAGGAGTTGAATGCAAAGGATTTTTGACAAAAGGTTTATCCACTTATTTTTATTGTATTTGAAAAGCAAAGTGACAGAGAGAAAGGAGCATTCTATCAGTAGCTCACTCCCCCAAATGCCTATAATGGCCAGAGCTGGGCCAGTCTGAAGCCAAGAGTTTTGAATTCAAGCCACATTTATAATGGGAGTGGCAGGGACCCAAGTAATTGAGCCATCACTTGCTGCCTCCCATCCTAAACATTTAGCGTGAAGCTGGAATCAGAAGCACTGCCTGAACTCAAACCAGGCACCCTGGATGTGCGCTACATACATCCCAGTGTCTTAACCCCTATGCCAGAAGCCTTCCTTGGCCATGATTTCCTGAGCTGAACCATATCCAAAGGAATCTGGAATTTCAACACAATACTTTTATTTTTAAGTTTTTGAGTTTAGAAATGAGCATTTTAGTTTAGACTTCCATTTTGGCTCATTAAAAAACCTTGGAGGTGGCATTGTGGCATAGCAGTTAAGCCAACAGTGATGCCAGCATCCCATATGGATGTCAGTTCAAGTCCTGGCAGTCCCACTTCTGATCCAACGCCCTGCTGAGGCCCTGAGAAAAGTACTTGACCATCTCCTTCTAACATGGGAGACCCAGATGAAGCTCTTGGCTTTGGCTGGCCCAGCCCTGGATGTTGCAGCCATCTGGGGAGTAAAAGGTTCAAATTTAATGATAGGCAATCTTCTTAGAACATATCATTTAACATTTTTTCTCACTTTTAAAGAAGAGTCTTGCTCTTATTCTATAAGATTTATTTGAAAGCAGTTACAGGGAGGGAGGGAGGGAGGGAGGGGGAGAGATGGAGAGGATGGAGAGGAGGAAGAGGAGGAGGAGGTCTTCCATCTGCTGGTTCACTCCCCAGAGGGCCACAACAGCTGGAGCCAGGAGCTTCTTCGAGGTCTCCCACATGGGTTCAGGGGCCCAGGGACTTGGGCCATCTTCAACTGCTTTCTCAGGCCATAGCAGAGAGCTGGATCAGAAGTGGAGCAGCCAGGTCTCAAACTGGTGTCCATATGCGATGCAGGTGCTGCAAGTGGCCACCTTACTTGATAGGCCACAGCACCGGCCCCTAGGATTCTTTCCACTGAAACTGAAAGGGAAGTATTCAGAGAACAGGGTAAAATCTAAAAACAGGTTGTTTTTTTTTTTTTGGTTTTTTTTTTTTTTTGACAGGCAGAGTTAGACAGTAGAGAGAGAGAGACAGACAGAGCAAAAGGTCTTCCTTTTTTCATTGGTTCACCTCCCAAATGGCAAATAGAGCCAAACAGAGCAGGCACCATTTTGGATATATGTAACAGCTAACAGCTGCACCAGCTTGGGGCTGTGCCCGCCCTCAACAAAACAGAAAAACCCGACTCTGGTGGGGAGAAATAACAGGAGTGTGGGAGAATTCACGGTGTGGCGGAGATGGGAGTAGTCTCATTGTGAGACAGCACAAACTCCGTAGCCTTGGCTACCCAGTGAGAGACATCACTGGGGAATCTGAGCTTACACTGAGGACTGAACAGATCCTTTGTGTGGTCCTTGGGACAGAGCAAATGAATACTATACCCACTGGGGATAGCGCTCAGTCACTGATTGCCAGCAAGGAGAAGAGCTCAGCTGAGCGTAATTACTTCCCTTCTGAAAAAAAAAAAAAAAAAAAGAGGGAGAGAAGATTTACCATGCCAAACCTGGGTGTGTCATCTTAACCCTGAAAAACTGAGCAGAGCTCTCTGGCCACACCCACCACAGGCCTCTAGAGATTCACCAAAAGCAGACCGTCCACTTAACCTAGAGTCATAGTATAATGAGAAAAGCCACCACAGCAAAAAAGAAAGAAGAAGAAACTTAAGAATATCTCCACAATGCCAAACCACAAAGGAAAAACCAAGGAAAACATCATGATGCTCCCAAATGAACATGACACTCCAATACAAGATATGAAGATGATGAGATAGAAGAAATGCAAGCTACGGAGTTCAAAATATTTATGACAAAAACATTAAGAAGTTGTCAAAAACAAATGCATGAAATACAGAAATCCATATAGAACAGGACAGAAAATCTCTCTCATGAAAATGAAATCTTAAGGAAGAATCAAAATGAAATGAAGAATTTAGTAGAACATGAAATTGAGACATTGAAGAAAAACCAAAATGAAATGAAGACTTCAATTGGGAAGGAAGAAGTCAAACAACCGCAAAGTAGCAGGATATAAAATCAATGCACAAAAATCAACAGCCTTTGTATACACAAGCAATGCCATGGCTGAGAAAGAACTGCTAAGATCAATCCCATTCACAATAGCTACAAAAACATTCAAATACCTTGGAGTAAATTTAACCAAGGATGTCAAAGATCTCTACGATGAGAATTACAAAACCTTAAAGAAATAAATAGAAGAGGATACCAAAAAATGGAAAAATCTTCCATGCTCATGGATTGGAAGAATTAACATCATCAAAATGTCCATTCTCCCAAACACAATTTATAGATTCAATGCAATACCAATCAAAATACCAGAGACATTCTTCTCAGATCTGCAAAAATTGATGCTGAAATTCATATGGAGACACAGGAGACCTCGAATAGCTAAAGCAATCTTGTACAACAAAAACAAAGATGGAGGCATTACAATACAACATTTCAGGACATACTACAGGGCAGTTGTAATCAAAACAGCATGGTACTGGTACAGAAACAGATGGATAGACCAATGGAACAGAATTGAAACACCAGAAATCAGTTCCAACATCTACAGCCAATTTATATTCAATCAAGGATCTAAAACCAATTACTGGAGCAAGGACAGTCTATTCAATAAATGGTACTGGGAAAACTGGATTTCCATGTGCAGAAGCATGAAGCAAGACCCCTACCTTTCACCTTACACAAAAATCCACTCAACATGGATTAAAGATCTAAAACTATGACTCGACACCACCAAATTATTAGAGAACATTGGAGAAACCCTGCAAGATATAGGCACAGGCAAAGACTTCCTGGAAAAGACCCCAGCGGCACAGGCAAAGTCAAAATTAACATTTGGGATTGCATCAAATTGAGAAGTTTCTGTACTGCAAAAGAAACAGTCAGGAAAGGGAAGAGGCAACCAACAGAAAGGGAAAAATATTTGCAAACTACCCAACAGATAAAGGATTAATAACCAGAATCTACAAAGAGATCAAGAAACTCCACAAAAACAAAACCAACAACCCACTTAAGAGATGGGCCAAGGACCTCAATAGACATTTTTTAAAAGAGGAAATCCAAATGGCCAACAGGCACATGAAAAAATGTTCAAGGTCATTAGCAATCAGGGAAATGCAAATCAAAACCACAATGAGGTTTCACCTCACCCCAGTTAGAATGGCTCACATACAGAAATCTACCTACAACAGATGCTGGAGAGGATGTGGGGGAAAAGGGACACTAACCCACTGTAGTTGGGAATGCAAACTGGTCAAGCCACTATGGAAGTCAGTCTGGAGATTCCTCAGAAACCTGAATATAACCCTACCATTCAACCCAGCCATCCCACTGCTTGGAATTTACCCAAAGGAAATTAAATTGGCAAATAAAAGAGCAGTCTGCACCTCAATGTTTATTGCAGCTCAATTCACAATAGCTAAGACCTGGAATCAACCTAAATGCCCATCAATGGTAGACTGGATAAAGTAATTATGGGATGTGTACTCTATAGAATACTATACAGCAGTAAAAAAAATGAAATCCGGTCATTTGCAACAAAATGGAGGAATCTGGAAAACATCATGCTGAGTGAAATAAGCCAGTCCCAAAGGGACAAATATCCTATGTTCTCCCTGATACGTGACAACTAACCGAGCACCAAAAAGGAAACCTGTTGAAGTGAAATGGATTCTTTCTGAAACAGTTACTTGATCAGCCCATGCCTTGACTGTTGATGAACAACTTAATACTTTATCCCTTGTAGTATTTTTCTTTTGTTCTACTAAATACTATTGGTTGAACTCTGTAATCAACACACAATTATTCTTAGGTGTTTAAATTTAACTGAAAAGTGTTCCCTGTTAAATATGAGTGGGAATAAGGGAGGAGATGTACAGTTTGGCACATGCTCAGTCGGACTTGCCCCAAATGGTAGAGTTAGAAACATACCAGGGGATTCCAATTCAATCCCATCAAGGTGGCATGTACCAATGCCATCTCAGTAATCCAAGTGATCAATTTCTGTTCATAATTGATCATAATGATAGGACTAAGAGTCAAAGGGATCACATAAACAAGACTAGTGTCTGCTAATACTATCTGATAGAATTAAAAAGGAGAGAACTATCCAACATGGGAAACAGGATACACAGCAGACTCATAGAATGGCAGATGTCCTAAATAGCACTCTAGCCTCAAAATCAGCCCTTAAGGCATTCAGATTTGCCTGAAGAGCCCATGAGAGCATTTCAGGCATGGAAAGCCAAGACACTCTGGAAAAAAAAACCTAAATCAAAGATCTCTGCAAGTGTGATCCCAGTGGAAAGAACGGGTCATCAAAGAAGGAGGTGCTTTTCTCTGAAGGGAGGAGAGAACGTCCACTTTGACTATGACCTTGTCTAAACAAGATTGGAGTTGGCGAACTCAAAAGGCTTCCATAGCCTTGGCAACTCATGACAAGAGCTAGGGTGATTGCTGATGCCATAAACAAGAGTGTCAATTGTTAAGTCAACAACAGGAGTCACTGTGCACTTACTCCTCATGTAGAATCTCTGCCCTTAATATGTTGTACAATGTGAATTAATGCTATAACTAGTACTCAAACAGTATTGTTCACATTGTGTTTCTGTGTGGGTGCAAACTGTTGAAATCTTTACTTAATATGTACAGAAGATCAATTTAGCATATAAAGATAATTGAAAATGAATCTTGATGTGAATGGAATGGGGGAGGGAGCAGGAGATGGGAGGGTTGCGGGGGTGGGGGAAGTTATAGGGTTGGGGGGAAAGCCATGGTATTCCTAAAGCTGTACTTTGGAAATTTATATTTATTAAATAAAAGTTGAAAAGTTTAAAAAAAATTCAAAGAGTGAATAGGAAAGAAGGAGGAGGGTGGATGTGGAAGCCAGAGTGGAAGGGAGGGTAGGGTGAGAAGCACTGTTTGCTCCTAAATCTGTATGAAGTACATGGAATTTGTTCACCTTGAGAAAATAAATAAAAATAGAGGCAAGCTCTGTAGCATAGCAGGCTAAGTCTCCGCCTGCAGCACCAGCATCCCATATGGGCACCAGTTTGTCCTGACTGCCCCTCTTCTATCCAGATCTCTGCTTACAGCCTGGGAAAGGAGTGGAAGATGGTCCAAGTGCTTGGACCTGCATGGAGACCCAAAAGATGCTCCTGGCTCCTGTCTTCAGATCAGCCCAGCTCAAGCTGTTGCAGCTATTTGGGGAGTAAACCAGAGGGTGAAAGATGTTTCTGTTTCTGCCTCTGTCTGCAACTTTGTCTCAAAAATTATGCAAAATATTTAAGAATAAAGGTAAAAATAATTTTAAAAACTTCCAGATGCCTAACATACATAGCAATGCTGAGGCACACTGTCAGGCTTGCTACCTAAATGCCTGGGAAACTGGTAGTGTATCTGTAGTGTCTAGCAGGTAAATTTAGGGGATACAGTTTGCTAGTGACATATAATAGTTTACAGTAGCTTTCATTGCCACTGATGATTCCTTAAGTCTTTATTGCTTGGTCTCCTTTCCTACCTTTGCTGCTTTACTAATAACTGACTTCTCTCAGCAGATAAGCAACTAGGTAAAAGAGAAAAGTCACTTTGTATACCTTGAAGTCCACAGTAAAAGAATTCATAATGAAGAAACTTACATTGTTCACCAAAGCTCAACATCTTGGACACTTGCTGCCTCATTCTGTTTGTGTCCTAAAAGACAATTACAGAAGGTGCTTCACTCAGCTATCTTGCATCAGCTGGTTCACTCTCCAAATATCCACAATTCCTTGGGCAGGACCAAGGAAAAGCCAGGAGCCTGGAACCTAATCCAAGTCTCACACGAAGGGGCAGAGAACCAAGCACTTAGGCCACCATCTACTGCTTTGCATGGTGTACATTAGCAGGAGGCTTTATTAGAAGGCAAGGGGTCAGTACTCAAACCCAGGCTCTGATGTTGGATGCAGGCATCCCAAATGACATTCCAACTGCCTCACCAAATCCCTGCCCCATTGCCTTTAAAAAAAATCGTAATTGATATTACTCAGTTACATAGAAATTAGAAGCACAGCAGTTTATTATGACCCCAAGAGGCTACTTGTACCTAAACATTCTTCAAATGAGATAAAGAATCTAACACTGCAGATTTTATAGCTTCCTCTTAAATAATTTCCAGCTCTGGGAAGATCAAAACTATTAGGTTAAGAGAGAGAAGAGTGTAACTCGATAATTGGTTCCTTAATAACTTACAGTAAGAAGACCTAAGAAATAAGGATACTCCTTCAAGAGGCAATTTGTCTTCAGTTTGTTCAACAACGGGACATTTTGCCAGCAGTAAGTACTGGATCACCTAACTGGTTCATCCAAATGGCTGTGCTCATTGGGAGTTACTAGGATTTAACTCGCATGCTAGGAGGTACTAGGATGTCACATTCGTAGTGTTTTACCTCACAAGAGAAATGCCTGCTTTCTCATTTTAAAAAGTGTTTTTTAATTTGTCTTCCTTCTGCCAACTGTTTGATTATTCCTTACCTTATGTAACAGAAAATCTACACATTATTATCCCCTTTCTTGATACACTTTGTAATCTGTTATGCAAAAATGGTGCAGCAAAGGAAAAAACATAATAGGAAGAAATGTAGGCTTTCTGTGATAAATGCACACCAGCAAGTTAATTTAAAGGTTTTTCTTAAACAAGAGAATGGAGTGCAAAATCTTGAAAAAAGCTATTGTTAACAATGATTTCCACCCCAAACTGAGAAGATGTCACAAAAATCCATCCCCAGGGGCTGTACCACTCACATTATAAATGAGAGGTACTTCTGCTTGCCTATATTAACTTGTACCTTGTATACAATCATTTGCCTAGACTCAGAGGCATACAGGAATCTCTCAAGTTCTCTAGAGTGACTTTTTCTCTAAACTATGCAAGTAGATGAAATAGCTGTGCTAAAAATAGTTAACACACAATGTATGGGAGCCAGGTCTAATGGTCCCATTTTATACCCCAGTAAATCAACCTAAATCTCACTGTTTTCAGGAGATCTTTCCTATCTACAACACCCTTCTCCATAACAGATGTCTTTTTTTTCCAGCTGGGGTACCACTACATGTAGACCAAGTCTCAGCCTACCTTTATCTACCCATAAATTCTTGCAAAGTCAAAAGCCAAGAGACTATGAAAGTCAGCTTTTTATTCCTTGTTGTTACATTTTAAAAATTTCACAATTAATACAAAGATAACAGGATGCATGTCGTTCATACATACAATTCTAAGAAGGACACTGCCATTCCCTACTCCTCTTTCTTAATTTTTGTGACAGTTTTAATTTACTTTATAGTCATGGGCTTAATGCTCTACTAAATAAATAGCTCAACAAGTAAAAAGTAGAAACATCATTCATAAAGCCAGACTTTCCTCTACTATGAATTTTAAGAGAATTATACATTTGTCTTTTTCCACCCATAGAAGAGAAAAATATCCATACTGTTTACAAAGTGAAAACTGTTTACAAAGTGTAAAGTTATACTATTGTTCTAAGCGGTACTTGTCACACCTGTAAATTCCTGCAATTAAAAAAAATCATCCATCCTCATTGATATGAAGCACCACCAGTGCAGATACCAAGTTGGCCTTGAACATCAGCACTTTCCTAGTATCTATATTAAAGTATTGGGCATATGGTAGGTTCTTCAGATCAATGGGAAAATTGACAAATGTGCTACAAGATCATTATTGTATATCACTCCTTTTCTGGTGATATGAAGCTAGTATCTCTGAAAGTCATTCTTGGAAATGGCCTGCCCAAGATTGTATGACAAGTGAATGACAAAGCCAGGATCAGAATATTGGATTCTTTAGTTTCATTTCTATTCTCTGTCCATTACACAACAGAGGGTCTTACATCAGGTACCCTGGACAGCAACATGACTCCTAAGTGTGATACAGCAAGCTTTGTTGTTTAAACTCCATTTGGTTTGGTGCCTGGTTCCCAGCATTCTGTATCCGTTGTAACAAAAACTCTTCCGGAAATATGCCTGGTTTATGCATACTTAATGTAGGACTGCAAGAACAGAAGCCAAAACAGAATTCTACAGCCATAGCAGAGTGTCATTTTACTGTTTCATGTGAGAGTCAATTTTTTACATAAGCCAAACCACCAATGCCAATGCAATTTCCATGGGGCAGCTACTGCTAAACCAAGTATTCTGCTATACAGCACTTCTATTTTTATGGGTTTCCTGAAAGCAGATTCATTTTAAAGTAGACCTTTTCCTGGGCACATTAAAAAAATAAAGTGTGAATTATGAGGGGTGACACAGATGATTCAAAACTAGGTTGTGGTGACAGTTGCCCAACTATAGGTTTATGTAAAATGGGTTAATATTTAAAAACATATTCCAAAAAAGCTGCTAAAACCTGCTAAAAGTCTGAAAATCAGGTGAATATTTGAACTACTTCTTTTGTAAACATCTCCTACAAAAACTGTAAAGGTATTCTTTACTATCCCCATGCTACTTCAATCATGGTTTACTTAAAAGGTCACACAATTTCCCACACAGGGGCCAGCTCTGTGGTGCAGCAGGTTAACATCCTGGGCTGCAGCACCAGCATCCCATACGGATACTGGTTTGAGTCTCGGTTGCTCTACTTCCAATCCAGCTCTCTGCCATGGCCCGGGAAAGCAGTAGAGGATGGTACAAGTGCTTGGGCCCCCTGCATCCATCTGGGAGACCCAGAGGATGCTCCTGGCTCAGCTCTGGCCATTGTAGCCATCTGGGGAGTGAACCAGCAGGTGGAAGGTATCTCTACCTCTCTACCTACCTCTCTATGTGACACTGTCTGTCAAATAAATAAAATCAACTCTTAAAATTTCCCATGCAATTTCAGTAAAGATCATTTAGAGGCTAACCAAAATATCTATAAAGAACCAAATTTCTTCTCGGTATCGAAGGAGTGACAGAGTCTATACCCACATTTTCCATGACCAGTCCTGGGACTTGGATTGAAGGGGTTGAAAAAAATAAAAAAGAGAAAAAGAACCAAATTTAACTGAGATAGAAGTAAGAGATATTGACATGTATGATTATCTGCACAAATGAGCTACAGATTTTAATTTTACTAGGCATAGTGTTTTAGTTCAAAACCTGCCACTAATTGGCAACCACTGGATTTTGAACAAGTTCTAGAACACACCCCCCCCCAGTTTCCCCATCTATACTATTTGTCTATGTGAACCAGATTTGAATGAAATAGCACACAGATCAATTGTTATCTGATGAATAGCCACTAACATGCTAGAATGTCTTAGTAATGATCATCCTATTAGCCATTTTTGCAGATAAAACTGGAACATAGTGAAATTCAGTAGTTCAACCAAGATGGCACACAGTTAGTGGCAGATACAGAAATCCAATCTAGAATTACCCAGCTCCAAAAACCTAGATGCTCACCCTATATTCTCCATCAGGCTTTGGGCTTTTGCGTTTGTTACATACGGGTATGAATCCTGACCTTGTCTTTAGTATCTCTTCCTCTGATGACAGACTTCCTCATCTGTGAAATATCGCCCGTTCCTCACCCTCTGGGAGGTTGGGAAGATTAGAGAGTGTAACTCCTATAATCAGAATCTATTCACTAAGTTGTCTTTCTCATCCCTCTGCAGCACAGCTCCCTTCCTATGTAGATTTTTATTAAGTCTGTTATTTCCTGATAGTTTACCTGGATGAACTTCATTGGAACCAACTTCTATCCAAATCAATTATAATGAATGAAAGCAAAACAGCGCTATTTCTTCAGACTCCGGCTCTGTGGTGAAGACTGTGAACAAGAGTGTCAACTTCAAGGGGTGCTCATGTGCCCACCTGAACTGAGCTAAGGTCACAGACCTGTCTCTGCCCTACAGACGTCTAAATGACAACTCTTGGTCACTACAAACCAGAGTTGCAGCCAAACCAGGTGGGAAGTGTTTATCTCCTTTCTATTCCTCTTAGCCAGCTATTCATTCTCTAATACCTCATTGACCATAATGCAAAATAACAGATTTTCCCCAGGATACTAATTTCAATGCAATGCCTTTATTTTCATGATGTCTGATAATTCTAGAGGCCAAAGGAAATGTTTCTGTAATAGAGGTTTGTCAGCAAAAAACCTGTTTGATTCTGTGTCATGGAATAACACACCTTCCAAATGTTACCTCCCAAGTTACCAGATAAGCCCTAATGCAATGTGACACTTTAGTTGTGGCAAGGAAATAGAGCAGGTGCTAGTGAAAGCCAACACAAAAAGCCAAGAAAACCATCACTCAAGTTAACATGAGATGAAAAATAGTCCAAAACAGTCTAAGATAGTGTAAAGTCTAAATGTAACAGTTTTCTTCCACATTACAAGTTAGACTTCAGTAAGTAGTCTAACAAACATTATGCAACAGCTATGTCTTTTCAGAGCATTATTCTACTTTATACCAAATTCACTTAGAATCATAGTAATTAAACACTAGCTACTTTTCACAAAGCTAGCAGAAGTACTGTATTCAAAAATACTGAACTCTAAATTTGTGTGATTAGTGAAGTTCTCTACCAACTGTCCTGGGAATTTAATTAGTCCCTACAGGCTGATGAGGCTTCGTGCACCAGTAAAGTATCTTCCTTGATCATCTACTTCTTTCACAATTTATAAGCAACTAAGAAAGAAACCTACAATGTCATATGCTCACTCTGTTTTCTATTGTCTGATGTGTAGGTCTTCTGCGTCAAAAACTTCATTTAAAAAGTCCAATTCTGGCCTGCGCCGCAGCTCACTAGGCTAATCCTCCGCCTGCAGCGCCAGCACCCCAGGGTTCTAGTCCCTGTTGGGGCACCAGATTCTGTCCCGGTTGCTCCTCTTCCAGTCCAGCTCTCTGCTGTGGCCCAGGAAGACAGTGGAGGATGGCCCAATTCCTTGGGCCCTGCACCTATATGGGAGACCAGGAGGAAGCACCTGGGTCCTGGCTTTGGATTGGCTCAGCGCGCCGGCCATAGTGGCCATTTGAGGGGTGAACCAACGGAAGGAAGACCTTTCTCTCTGTCTCTCTCTCACTGTCCAATTCTGCCGGTCAAAAAAAAGTCGAATTCCATTGTGACTAAAACTGATGTAAAATAGCAAAAAATTATGATGTACAACACGGGGTTGTCAATTAAAATTCCTAAACCTTGTGCTTGGTATAGCTATGTCTAAACAAGTTAAGAAATAAGACAACTGCAAAACATGAAAAAACACGTAAACTAGCCTTTCCAGGCCCAGCCACGCATGGCTTAATGACGGGAATATATTCTGAGAATTTTGTTAAGCATTGTTGGGAGAACTTCAAAGTATGCTTACACAAGCAAGGATGGCTACAACGTCACTAGGAAATATCTTACTGTTCCATGGAATATGTGGTCTGTCATTTACTAAAGCAACATCATATAATTTGTGACTATATGAATAGCTATTATGTTCTTGAACATTAAAGAAACACTTTGTGTCTAATAAAACTAAATTGTTCATAAATGTACTACAATGCTTGTCTGAAATGAACATCCCAAGACATCCTGTGAGAGATTTGAAGGATTTTATCAATTGACCCCAATGGCCAGATTCCAAGGTTTTATCCTTATAGCCATATTCCAATGTACCATTGACAGATAACCACCAAGCCTCAGAGGTCTCTGAACAAAGATTTCATGGGTTTTATTTATTGATGCATGTCTTCTTTCTCTTATGCTGTCACTAACATAGTTCCCCAAAGTGGCACAGAAAAAAATGGTCAACACACAACATTTTCTGAGAAGCCACTGTGCTGCAATGATTAATAAGGAGAAGCTCCCAATTAAAAAAATCTTTTTCCTTTTAGTCCTTACCTTTAATTGTAGGATAGAAAATCTTTTTGCTGGAATAGAAAATGTGCCCCAAAAAAGTGGTTTCCTAACACACTCAAATGCCCATCAGAACAGAAAAGAAACCCACACCTAATGTACAACATTAGCCACCAAAGCATGCAGGTCCTTTTTACTGCAGACATTAAAATAAGTTAGCAAAAATCAATGAATACATTTTAATTTATGATCAAATGGCTTTATATACATCATCTTGACTATGTTTTTCCTGTTGGTAATTTGTCTCCTTTGCTTTACCGTAACAATCTTAGCACATTATTAAAATAACATTTGAGGCTCTATTTGTCATCCTTTTGTCTGAGACATGTTGATTTTATTAAAGTTCAGTCTGCATTCTTTCTTTACTTTTGTTACAGCTAGACCTGATGGACACAGACCTTTGTTATAAAATGCTCTGCTATAGAGAAAACCTTATTAAGTAAGATCCATTTACCTGCTGGGCAGTTGCATTCTGAAGGTGCTTTTCTCGCAATTCCTTTAGCCATATGTCCGTAGGATTTCTGTAGGAACAGAAATATTACGAATCATTTGACAGAATTAGGTACTCTCTGGTCACATGTCCAATTTACCAACATTTCATAGCCTGGACAACATTTACATGTGCACTTGGACTTGGGTCAAAAGCTAACAGCACCCAGGATCTCAAAAAAGAAAACAGCCATTGACATGGTGTCAGGATTGCTGGATATTTCTAACATTTTCCCCTATTCTTCAACCATTAACACCCTCTCCCTTGTCTCAAGCATACATACTCATTGCACAAACCTGGCACTAACACGCTGCAGCTCCAGGTAAGCTGTAGCTTATCAGGAACAGCCAGTACTTTAAACATGAAGGTTAACTGTATTAGGATATGCAGCAACCACTGCCAAAAATCTACCTCTAAAGCCATCCTTAATCACAACATAGGTTCCTTTCAACTCTCAACTGCAATGATTCTGAACTCATGAGTACCTCTGGCTATGCATCCTTCACCAAAAAATGAAGCTAAAAAAAGTTTAAGCCCTTATTACGAAAAAGTTCAATGGCAAAATTGTTCTAATCACTAACACCTAGAATCTTAAACTTGTTAACACGTGAAGGCTATCACAGATGTTATCTAGACAAGGAATAGTCTTTGTACAATTTGTAACGAATCACATTAGACTACAAAACTAGAACCTGTTGCCTCTTTTAGACCTCCACAAATGTTTAGCAAACACTAAGGCAGAGTGAGTGAAGATGACACAGAGGCTGTCTTATCAAGGGATGTGCAAACACAAGCTCCAATGAGCGCAGATGGACACCTAACCCTGCGCACACAGCCAAGCACACAGCGAGGGTAGCGCCTGGTCGCGCACAGAATGACGCCTTTGCAAGATCATACTCACGTTCAAAAAACCTCTGCCTCTGACATCTGAGCCAGAAGGCGCTCCACTTTCTATGGCACCTTTCTTGAACTAATCCTGGTCCCTTTGGCGGATTCCGGTGCAGCGATGCGAGCCTGGAAGTTCTTAGTTTGCACCCGAGGTGCAGACAAGGCAGGACGGCCACCACTGACTGGAGGGCCGCCAGGGACCTGCACTGGGGTACCGGCCCAGCGCAGCGCTGCCCGGAGAGGCTCCTGGCCTCCTCCTTCAGTGTGTGCTTCTTTCCCTCATTGTGCGGGGCCGGCTGCCTCGGTTTCACCTTCCCCCCTCGACTTCCTCCAATCATCGCAAAAGGAAAAAGACGGGCCGAGTCCTCCACAGTTCAGTATAGGTGGCCTCGCAACTAACTGGCGGCGCGGAGGCAGGCGCGAAGAGGGACCTGGGCGTGCCTTAGCGTCCAAAGGGACGGGCGAGGAGCATCCTCCACCTTCCTTCCCCATCCCAGAAAGGCGTGAAAAGCACCCTGCGTCGGGGGACTGGGTGGCCACAGCGTGAAAGCCGAAAGGAAATCCACCGGGCCCCTCCTCCGAGGTCCCCGGGAGCGGCAGCTCGGGGTCCGAGGGACAGCCGGTGAGGGTCTGCCGCTCGCCCCGCCGCGGAGCGCGGACCTGTTGCATCCTCGCCACTTGGCCTTTTTTCCACGTTGATTCGTTGTCTTCCTGCACGCTGGCTTGCTTCCCACCTGGACTCCTCTGGAGGCAGGCAGGCCAACAGACCAGGAGAGCGCGGCACCAGGGGACCACAAGATCGAAAAGGCCGAGCCGCAGCTATCTGAAGCTTCTCCGCGGCCCCGTGCCTGCAAGCCTTAAATAGCCTTCGGACTGGCCACGTGTGAGTGCGAGCACCGGTTGGACTCCGCCCGCCCAGCCGCTCTGGCTGCGGAGGGAGCGCCCCTTGCTGGAGACCGGCTTATTACCATAATCACTTTCACCAGGTCTGCAGCGCAGCCCAAAATAGGAGCATAATGTGTGCAAATAGCGAGAGCGGCCACCGAGATTGGATGAGAGCCTGGGGACCCCACCCCCTCCACAAAGTAACCTCAGTATCCCCGACAACAGTTCGGGGACCCACGTTTGGTCAGTCCAGGGCCCCGGGCTCAAGTGAAGTCGGAGGTGCAGAGGCTCCCACCACTCAGCCCTGCGCACCACCTTTATCCCGCTGAGAAATGGAGAAATGGCCTCTGGGAGGGGCGCCGTGAAACGGAACGTACCAGCCCGCCTGCCCTACCGCCTGCACTCAGGCACTGCATTTCCTGTCCTCCCTCACCTCCCCGCACGCCCCGAGGCAAAGCTCTGTCTTCATCTGGAGGGTCCACGTCCCCACTTCTCTTCTCCCCCCACGGCTCTGCCGTGCACCCCAACCCCTGCCTGTGTCCAGGGGGCTGAGTCTGCCCCAGCCCTGCGTTCCCGCTCAGTACTTGGGTGCTGATGGGTTTTCCTGAGGCTGTTTTGTGGGACTGAAAAAAGGAAATGTTCAGGCACCCACGTTTGTCAAGATTTATGCAGGGACTGAAACACGAGGTCAGTTTTTCCTCTTTGATTCTTATGCAGTTCACCTTACTCAAATTACAAGGTCGATAATGGGACCTTGGTTGCAAGCAACATTTTACTTTGAATTGACTTTCAGGGCAAGTAGGAGCGCGGAATCGCTCCTATTACCCCAAAGAGCTCTCCCTCAGCTCCTTTCCCCGGAGAAATAACACACTGTTGCTCTCTAAGCAGGCTGCCCTCAGGCGGTTGCTCACTGCTGCACTAAGTGGATTCTTCACAAGGGTCAAAGGATGACTGCAGGTAAGCAGCAGGGTGACAGCATCATTAGAGGACGAGACACACATCACATTGAAGGGAAGCAGGGACTTTTGCTTTCAAGTCAAAACAGAAATTCTGTACATTTGTGTTACCTAGTTGTGCTCACAGGTAACATCAGCATCACCTGAGACACAAAAATCCAAATGCCAGGATCCCAGCACAGATCTTCTAAATCAGAAACTACAATAACGAAGTAGAACCAAAAAAAAAAAAAAAAGGCAAAACAAAACAAAACTTGTGTTGACATGCCCTTCAAATGATTCCATGTACGTTAAAGTTTGAGAACCACTGGTGGCAGACTTCACAAAATGGCAAACAGATTTTTTTTTTCATTTGAATATCAGAACCCTGTGTTGCTATGGTCCCGATTTTATATGACAAGAAACAACATTCAAGGCACCTTTAACTGTGATTAAACAGGTTTCCAAAACCAGGATCCAAGCCATAGCTACAGATAAATTTTTTTGAGATTTATTTATCTGAAGGCAGAGTTAGGGGGAGAGAATGAGAATGAATATTTTAGATCCACTGGTTCACTCCCCAAGTGGCTGCAACAGCCAGAGCTGGGCCAATCCAAAGCTGGGAGCTAGGAGCTTCTTGTGGGTGTCCCACATAGGTGCAGGGAACCAAGGACTTTAACCATTTTCTACTGCTTTCACGGGCACATTAGCAGGGAGCTGGATCAGAAGTGGAGCAGCCAGGACTCCAACAGGTGCCCATATGGGATGCCAGCACTGCAGGAGGCAATTTTACCCTCTATGCCACAGTGCCAACCCCTACAGATTATTTTTGTTGGTGGTGTCACCTTTTTCTGATTTTCCAGTCACCTCTTTAATTATTTTTTAGTCTCCCTTGCAAGCTTTTCCTTTGCCTGTGCTCCTTGCGTCTCTGTCTTATGTGGCCTTCTCTTTGAACTCTGTATACTCTGACCAGTGGAGTTGACAACTACCACACTTAAACTTATGGGACAACAATCCATATAGCAAGACAAACCTCAGTTCCCTCTTTGCCATCTCCAGTTGGATATTCTGCTAGTAATTTTTTTTCCAACTTCATCTGCATCTCCCCTCCATGCTACGCTTGTTCTGGTTTCCCATCTCAGTAACTGAAGCTACCATTCATCCAATGTCCCCAAGCCAAAATACCCAGCAATAAACTCTTACTTTTCTCTTGCTCGCTTGTCCCTGAATTCTCTCTGAATCCTTTCAAGTTCTTTCCCACTGTGCTTAGTCTTATGTTGTACAAATCTCCATTTGCCATCTCACCAGCGCATTCTTCTCACACTCTCAACACTGGTTCCTATAAAGTATGGTGACAAGGCACCACTCAGTAGAAATGCCATTCTCTGCCTTGACTGAATCTGGCAGTCAGTTACACATTCAGTGTGAATGATGCAGTGTTCTTATATCATGCTTTGTGTAAATTGGAACATCAACAACTCTTGCAACTCTCAGAACCACCAGATCTTACTAGGGAGATTAGGGATTTTGTGGATTTGGAGCCTCTATTCAGAAGATTATATTTACCGTATGTCTTTGGAGGGCACAATACCTCAGAAATGTACCAGCTGTTACTACTAAGATGTCAAAACTCATTGTATTCTCTGAATCAAGCACAAAGAATGCATGGACCAACAAAGCCCAAAGTGTTTGAAACCGTGTTGTTCTACAGATTCATCAGTACACAGTTGTTATTTGGGTTCCTATGGGGAGAAGGATTCAAAAAAAGTAAAAATAGCACTCAAATTGCTATAGTCCAGCTGACACCAGTTTGCCTAAAACTGATACCGATAGAAGTAAAAGACAGCAGTTGGTCATAGAATAGTTTTGTGGGAAGAAAAATGGGCACCGGAAGATGTGCACATTCTAATCTCTAAAACCCATGCATATGCTATATTCCATGACAAGACAGATTGGCAAATGTAATTATCTTGAGATGGGGAGATTTTCTTCAATTATGTGAGAGTGATCAATTCTGTCAGCCAGCTTTCTATCACTATAACAAAACCTGAGCAGGCTAACTTTACAAAGAGGTTTATTTTGGCTCATGGTTCTGGAGGTTCAAAGTCAAAGACCAAGAAGAGCCTGCACTGGTTCGGCCTCTGGCCATGGCCTCCTTCTGACGGAGACATGAGATGACACAGGGCAGCACATGGCAAGAAACAGGGAGCATGTGTGTCCATATCTGTCTCTTTATCCTTAAAAAGCCACCAGGAGTCAATCATGGGGGCTCCACCCTAACAGCCTAATGACCCAACATCCTTACTTTTCAACCTCTCAGCCCCATAATTAGATTGAGCTTCTTCCTTCTTAGTGTCATAAACATAAGACTTAGGGTTATATAAGTTCAGGGGCCAAATCATGTTCAAACCACAGCACCAATGTAAGCACAATGGTCTTTATATGGAAGGCACAACCTCAAAGTGAAAGGAGATGTGACCACAGAAGCAGAAGTCAAAGAGATGTGAACTCTGGCTTTGATGATGGCAGCGAGCCTGAAACCAAGGAATACAGGCAGCCTCTAGAAGTTGGAAATCATGAAGAATGAATCCTCCACTGAAACTTCCAGAAGGAAAGAAGCCCTGACCACATCTTGATTTTAGGACTTTTGAATATCAGACCTGTAATTAATAAGTTTGTATTATTTTAAGCCACTAAGTTTGTGGGCATTCATTATAATAGCCAAAGGAAAATTAATACAATCACTGTCATAAGAAAACAGTGTTCACCTTTTAGAGCATTGTAAATGGTATTGAAACCACTATAATGCCCCTAAAGCCCCACAAAGCCCTATACTAAGTCCTATGTCTCAAATGTTTAGAGATTTCTATTTCAGTGACATATGCAGTGTGAAATAATTTGGGAGACATGTTTTCTTCCTTGTCATCTAAAAGTAGGATGCCCTCTACAGAGGCATGATAAGCCAAATAAAATGTATTCTACTTCTTCCCTGCCTCCACCTGGTACAACTCAAAAGCAATAAAACAGGCAAGCGGCACATCCACCCTCACATCTCCTCCTTCTAGAGCAAGCCTAGCCAAGACCCCTACTGAGCACTTAGTCTAATGACTAGTACTTCTGGTACCAACCACTAGATCACTGAGAAAACTAAGCAAAGACTTCTGACAGAGAGATAAGGCTGGAAGTTAAAACGAGAAAGAAGGTGCTTGGGAGAAAAGCAAAAAGAAGAAAGATAAACAAAAATGAGATGCTAGAGGAAACAAGATTTTTAAATGAGAAGAGTTAAATTTTTTAAAAGGCATAATTTCTAAAAGCACAGAGGGGATCAACTGAAAACCTATTTGGAATTTTGATGTTTTACATGCATTTAGAAAGACTGACCAAAGGAAGTGGCTGGAAGAATCATGCTGTATTCACACTTAACTACAGAAAAATACTCCAACCCACATAGAAAATATCTTTTAGCATCATTAATTTTTTTTTGACAGGCAGAGTGGACAGTGAGAGAGAGAGACAGAGAAGAAGGTCTTCCTTTTTTCCGTTGGTTCACCCTCCAATGGCCGCTACGGCCGGAGCACTGTGCTGATCCGAAGGCAGGAGCCAGGTGCTTATCCTGGTCTGCCATGGGGTGCAGGGCCCAAGCACTTGGGCCATCCTCCACTGCACTCCCGGGCCACAGCAGAAAGCTGGCCTGGAAGAGGGGCAATTGGGACAGAATCTGGCGCCCCAACTGGGACTAGAACCCAGTGTGCCAGCGCTGCTAGGCAGAGGATTAGCCTATTGAGCCACGGCGCCAGCCTAGCATCATTAATTTTTGAGGCTAACTGATTTCCTAACACCACAATTTTAACCAAAATTCACCAAGAAAATTACCAAAGAGCAGCAGATGTATGAGGAGACTTGTGGCCATCTTTGTAATGCACAACCACCTGTGGATTGTGTTCACTAAGTACCTTAATAAAGAAAATGGGGCAGGTGGTATTTAGCATAGCAGTAAAGATATCTGTTAGGATACTCATGTTGCATATCACTGTGCCTGGGTTTAATACTTGGCTTATACTTCTGACTCTAGATTCCTGCTAAGGCAGACTGTGGGATACAGCAGTGATGACTCAAGTAATTGGGTCTCTGCCACCCAAGTAGGAGATCTGAATTGAGTCCCTGGCCCCTGCTTTCAGCCTTGCCCAACCACAGCAAATGAGAGTGCTCTGGGAGTGAATCAGTAGATGGGAACTTTTTCTATCTGTGTCACTTTGCCTCTGGAATAAATAATTTTTAGTAGCCTAATAAATTGTGTATGGTATTAAGCATGCCACTTGACAAATTTCAATGAATGAAATTTCACAGAAACCTCTCTTAAGAGGACAATTTCCCAGAGTATGAAATGGGCAAAAAAGAGTTAAGTGAACTGAAGTTTTAAGATGCTCACAGGCCAGCGCCATGACTCAATAGGCTAATCCTCCACCTGTGGCGCCGGCACACTGGGTTCTAGTCCTGGTCGGGGCACCAGATTCTGTCCCAGTTGCCCCTCTTCCAGTCCAGCTCTCTGCTATGGCCTGGGAAGGCAGTGGAGGACGGCCCAAGTCCTTGGGCCCTGCACTTGCATGGGAGACTAGGAGAAGCACCTGGCTCCTGGCTTCGGATCAGCGCTGTGCACCAGCCGCAGTGCACCAGCCACAGTGGCCATTGGAGGGTGAACCAATGGTAAAAGAAAACCTTTCTCTCTGTCTCTCTCTCTCTCTCAATGTCCACTCTGCCTGTAAGAAAAAAAAAAAAGATGCTCACAGTCAGGCTTCAATGAATCTGAAACAAATTATAAGTCTCTTTCAGAGTAGAAGAGCAGAAAAGAAGGATTTGACTCTTAGTGACAAGATGAAAAATTCTCTCTGAGTTCAAAAAATTGATCCCACTTACTCAAGTTTGATTAAGCAGGGGTCTTAGGGGCTTAGAACTGTATGAATCTGGCCGGCGCCAGGGCTCACTAGGCTAATCCTCCACCTTGCGGCGCCGGCACACTGGGTTCTAGTCCTGGTCGGGGCACCAGATTCTGTCCTGGTTGCCCCTCTTCCAGGCCAGCTCTCTGCTGTGTCCGGGAGTGCAGTGGAGGATGGCCCAAGTCCTTGGGCCCTGCACCCCATGGGAGACCAGGAGAAGTACCTGGCTCCTGCCATCCGATCAGCGTGGTGCGCCAGCCGCAGCGCGCAGGCCGCGGCGGCCATTGGAGGGTGAACCAACAGCAAAAGGAAGACCTTTCTCTCTGTCTCTCTCTCTCACTGTCCACTCTGCCTGTCAAAAAAAAATTTAAAAAAAAAGAACTGTATGAATCTAAGAATCTGGATAATAGGAGCCCTCCAAAATTTGGAGAGAAGTGGTGAATTTTTCCCCTCAAATCTTAAATAACAAGGTAATAAGCCCACCTAACAGGATTTCTTTCCCAAACTTTCCAGTTATATTGCTAATTCAAACAAGTGGTAATTGTTCTTTGAACTTCTAAATCAGTTTTTCATGTAATGCTAAGGAGAGAGAGCATGCTTGTATCACTAGGTCAGCTCATGGTGAAGAACGGACAGGAATCAGGCTGAGGAAGCCATGGAGCTACAGCACAGGAGATGTTTTATAGAAAGGAAGAACTCAGAGCACAGAAAAGAACAAGCAAACAAAAAGATCAGAGAACAGAGCCAAGAGCCACCAAAAATAATTCCCAGGAAGGAGTAAGCCTTAATCCTATTCAAAGCACTTCCAACACTGGCCCAGCTGAATTTCAGAAGTTCTATGGACTAGGTGAATACTGTATTCTTTTCCCCCAACTTTTAAGCAGCAACAACTATAACAATTATCCTACATTTGTCGAAAAATGTATGCTGGGAAAATGTTAAGCAGATAACTTATCTCTTTAGTTCCACAAGTCTTCAGGTGGAGAGCAACAGTTCTCAAGAAGAGGAAGTTGAGGTTCCTAATCAAGGAACCATAGGTGAAGAGCCTCATTCACAGCTGGATCTGATTAAAGGATGAATTATTTGACTTCATAGTGTGCTCTAAGAGACCTATCGTGGTTATAAGATTAGTGACATCAATAAGGCCTACTCACAATGAGGCCTACTCACAGGGCTGACACTACATGTCACCTAGCACATGATGCAAACTGACTTGGGGATTTCCAACCATGATCCAGAGATTTCAGGGGTTAAGGACAGGGAAGCTAAATAAAAAATAGACATGAGAAGAATGGAATAATTAGCTGTGTGGACACTGAAATCAGGGAAAACATGAAAGTAATAGTAATAAAATGGTAAGTACCAAACTAAAAGACCCAAGGAATGAGGATGAGTAACTCCAGGATTCCAGGCTGTTTAAGAGTGATAGTATCACTAGGAGGAAATGTAGATATATAGCAGAGCAGTGTATTTGTGGGAAAATTTTTCAACATTTTGGAAGAAACAACTTAAGATGTGATAGCAAGGAAAACTGGATCTCCTCATGCAAAAGCATAAATTTATATCCTAATTTATACCATATAAAAATCAACCCCAAATAATCAAAGACCTAAATGTAAAAGCTAAGATTATAAAGCCCTTAGGAAAAAATAGTGGTAAATATACATGTATTTGTTTATGATTGGCAATGATCTCTTAGATGCAACACCAATAGCATAAGAAACAAAATATATATGAATCAAGCTTTTTCCAAATTAAAAATAATTTTCATGTCTCAAAGATCACCATCAAGGATGTGAAAAGATAACGCAAAATGGGAGAATCTTTTGTAACTTAAATACATGATAAGGAACTTACAGCTAGAAAACAGACTTTTACACCTCAATAATAAAAAGACAACAATTTAAAAATAAGCAAAGGATATGAATACACGTTTTCACTAAAGAAGTTATACCATTGGGCAAAAAGTTCATGAACAAACATCAGTAACTGTCAGAGAAATGTAAATCAAGACTTCAACATACCTCTTTGTACCCTCTAAGATGGCAAGATGGCTGTGATATGGGGCCAGCAATGCGGCATAGTAGGTTAAGCCTATGCCTGTGATGCAGGCATCCCATATGGGTGCAAGTTCATGTTCTGGATGCTCCTCTTCTGATCTAGTTCTCAGCTAGTGTGCCTGGGAAAGCAGTGGAAGATGACCCTAGTGTTTGCTCCCCTGAACCCAAGTAGGATACCCAGAGCAGGCTCCTGGCTCTTGCCTTCAGATCGGCCCAGCTCTAGCCACTGTGAACATTTGGGGAGTGAACCAGTGGATGGAAAACTTCTCTGTCTCTCCCTCTCTCTGTCTGTAACTCTACCTCTCAAATTAATAAAAAAATTAAGTTGATAAATGTTATCAATTTTCTTTCTTTCTTTTTTTTTTTTTTTGACAGGCAGAGTTAGACAGTGAGAGAGACAGAAAGGTCTTCCTTTTTCCATTGGTTCACCCCCCACATGGCCACTACAGCTGGCACGCTGCACTGATGCGAAGCCAGGACCCAGGTGCTTCCTCCTGGTCTCCCATGTGGTGTAAGGCCCAGGCACTTGGGCCATCCTCCACTACCTTCCTGGGCCACAGCAGAGAGCTGGACTGGAAGAGGAGTAACTGGAACAGAATCCAGTGCCCCAACCGGGACTAGAACCCGGGGTGCCAGCGCCGCAGGTGGAGGATTAGCCAAGTGAGCCACAGCGCCGGCCATGTTATCAATTTTCTTAGTGTGCTTGTGCCTCTATAACAATATACCATGGTTTGAGTGGTTTATAAACAAAAGTTCCTCAAGATGACCATCTTCTACTGTAACTTTATGGGGCAGAAGGGATGAGGGCTCTGTTTGAGGTCTCTTTTATAAGGACACCAGTCCAATCATGAGGCTCTATTCTCAGGATATAATTATCTCCTCCAAAGCCCACCTCCTAACACAATCACCTTGAGCAATTCTTCAAAAGATTAAGCCTGGAGTTATTATATGACCCAGCAATTCCCTTCCTGTGTATATGTCCAAGAGAATCATTGCACAAAAAGTTGCATACATGTGTTTATTCCAGCAGTATTCACAATAAGCATTAAGCATAAATAGCCAAAATAGTCATCAAGTTAAGAATGGAAAAGCTGGGGCGGCACTTTTTTTTTTTGGCATAGTGGATAAAGCCACCTGCAGTGCCGGCATCCCACACAGGCACTGGTTCGAGTCCCGGCTGCTCCACCTCTGATCCAGCTCTCTGCTATAGGCTGGGAAAGCAGTAGAAGATGGTCCAAGTCCTTGGGCCCCTGCACCCACATGGGAGACCTGGAAAAAGCTCCTGTTTCTTGGCTTCGGATCAGTGCAGCTGCAGCCGTTGCTGCCAACTGGGGAGTGAACAAGCATCTAGAAGACTCTCTCTCTCTCTCTCTCTCTCTGCCTCTCCTTTTCTCTCTTTGTAACTCTGACTTTCAAAAAATAAATAAATCTTTTAAAAATGGAAAAGTAGGAAAGGGTAAATACATTCAAGGAAATGTTGAGCCATAAAAAGGAGTGAAGTATTTCACACATGCTTCAGCATGGATGTACCTGAAAACACTATGCTAATTAAAGCAAGCCATTCACAAAAAATACACATGTCATGTTATTTTCTTTATATTAAATACCCCCAAATAAGCAAATCTGTACATACAGAAAGTAGATTAGTGGTTGTGTAGACTTGGAGATGAGTGGGACAGGAAGTGGCCATTGAAGAGTACAGCATTTTTTCTGAGGATAAAATCATTCCAAATTGATTGTATTGGTTGTGACACTTTGTGAATATAGTAGAAATAAATTAATAGTTCACTGGTGATGAATATTATGGCATTTGAATTATATTACAATAGAAACCATTACAAGATAAGACACAGTATGTTGTTTAAAACTCAAAGATAATCAGAGTATACAAAAAGTCAGTTTTATATTGTGGCAGTTGCACAAAAAGTTAAATGGAGAATTATTGTTGGGGCCAGAGCTGTGGCATAGCGAGTAAAGCTGCCAGCTGCAGTGCTGGCATCCCATATGGGCACCAGTTTGAGTCCCGGCTGCTCCACTTCCTATCCAGCTCCCTGCTAAAGAATGTGGGAAGCGAGCAGATGATGGCCAAAGTGCTTAGGACCCTGCCATCCATGTGGGTGAGATAGATTGAGTTCCTGACTCCTGGCTTCAGCCTGGTCCAGGCCCAGCTGTTTCAACCATTTGGGGTGTGAATCAGCAGATGAAAAATACATCTCAAAGTCTCTCCCTCTCACTATGCTACTTTACCTTTTTATAAATAAATGAATCTTTAAAAAAAAAAGATAATATGTCCACATACAAATTTGCACACAAGTGTTCACTGCAGCATTATTTATATTAGCTAAAGAGGAAAACAATCCAAGTGCCCATCAATTGAGAACTAGGTAAACAAATTGTAATGATACATAAAATGGAGCATAATTCAGCCAAAAAATGAACTTAGGTGAAGGATTCCAAGATGGTAGATTAGGGAACAACATCCTGTTCTAGGCTAGGGATAAACAGTCAAGAAAAGGGTGTGGGAAGTGCACTCTCGGGGGTGAATTGGAGAGAAAACTGCACAGGAAATCCTACAAGAGGAGGAGAAATGCTGTGTACCCATGTGGAGGGTGTACACTTGCAGCACGAACAGTAACACAACTTACAATTGCAGCAGCCAAGAGCCAGAACGGTTGGCAGCTTGGAGATGGAGGTGAGACTAGACTGCAGCAACCCATGGTGAGAGCATGGCATCAGTCCAGACTGGAGCTCTACTGGCTAGCAGTTGCCCGCAGACTGAGTGGAAATGGAGGGGCAGGGTTATCTCTCCCCAACTGTCCCATAACAGCACTCACTGCCCAGCTGAGAAAGGGCAGGTGTCATTTTCAGTTTGGGTGGGAGCTGTGGAAAACTGTGCACACACAGTAATTGGCTGAGATGGGATGCCATCTTCTTGGCAGTACTGGTGGCAGTGGCAGGGAGAGAGCAACATTCAGCCAGTGGTTCTCATGTATGCAAGTGATCCAGAGATTCTAGCAGAGGGAACAATCCACAGTCCTCACTGACTTTGAGCCTGGCTGGGAGGTGGCTGAGCAACCATGTAAAACAGTGAGGTGCCCACAGCCTCCCAAGATCAAGACACCTATGCAGAACTGTCTTGGGAAATATCTGCCTCTCAGGCTGGCAGAACACAGAGAAACCTCTGCACCCAGCAACTATGGGAGACTTGTGTGCTGAGACCATGGAGAATTAGTGGTTATGTGAGAAGGTGCAGGGTGTAGCCGGGTCTTTGGGAAATCACTGGGCATGACTTCCTATGCTCATAGATCCTTGGCTGCCTAGAGCAGGTCATTGTAGCAGGAACTGTGCTCACAGTGAGGAAGGTGCAGATCATTTGTGCAGCTCATACGGTGGCACAGAACACACTAGGGGCAAAAGTGGGGTGCTACCCTGGATACTTGTCCCACCTTGGAGCACTGAACAGAGCTCTCTGGCCACACCCACCACACACCCTCTTGGTAGTCAGTGAAAGTGAAAACATTCCATTAAGCCAAAGAGGCATACCTCAAAGATAAAAGCCATCAAAGGAAAGAAACAATAATCAACTCCACAAAGGCCTAAAAACAAATGCAGAAATTCAAGAAACAAGAATAAGGAAGACACCATAACACCCCCAAAAGGAACAAAACAATATTTCAATATGAGAATGAGAAGATGAAGAGATTGAGGAAATGCTATAAATGGAAATGAAAATGTAAATCATAGGATAACTAAAAATCAATAAGAATAAAATCCACAAGCTAAAGAAAATCATACATGACATGAATTAAAATTTGTATCATGAAATTAAGATTGTAAGGATAAATCAAAATTAAATATTAGAAATGAAGAATTCAATAGATCAAATAAAAGATGCAGTAAAACGCCTTAACACCAGACCTGCTGAGGCAGAAGAAAGAATATATGAACTAGAAAACAAATCTTTGGAAATATTACAGTCAGACCAAAAAAAAAAAAAAAAAAAAAAAGAGGAGCAGGAGAAGAAGAAAGAAGAAAAAAGAATAAAGAAGAAGAAATTAGAAAACTTAAAAACATTGTTGGAGCCGGCGCCGCGGCTCACTAGGCTAATCCTCCGCCTTGCGGCGCCGGCACACCGGGTTCTAGTCCCGGTCAGAGCGCCGGATTCTGTCCCGGTTGCCCCTCTTCCAGGCCAGCTCTCTGCTGTGGCCAGGGAGTGCAGTGGAGGATGGCCCAAGTGCTTGGGTCCTGCACCCCATGGGAGACCAGGAGAAGTACCTGGCTCCTGCCATCGGATCAGCGCGGTGCGCCAGCCGCAGCGCGCTGGCCGCGGCGGCCATTGGAGGGTGAACCAACGGCAAAGGAAGACCTTTCTCTCTGTCTCTCTCTCTCTCTCTCTCTCTCTCTCTCACTATCCACTCTGCCTGCCAAAAAAAAAAAAAAAATTGTTGGAGATTTGTGGAATACTATCAAATGACCCAACATATGGATCTTAGGAGTTCCTGAAGTGTAAAAACAGAGGGTGGATTAGAAGGCCTACTTAGTGAAATAATTACAGAAAAATTCCCTAATTTGTAGAAAGAAAGGGATGTCCAAGTACAGGAAGCACACAGAACTCCTAAAAGGCATGATCAGAAAAGATCTTCATGATACACTCTAGTCAAACTTTGCACAGTAAAACATAAAGATTCTAAAATGTGCATGAAAGAAATTCAAGATTACTTACAGAGGATTTCCAATTAAACTCACACGTGAATTCTCATGAGAAATCCTGCGGGATAGAAGGGAATGGCAAGATGTAGTCCAAGTCCAAAAAGAAGAAACTGTCAACCCAGAATACTGTTTCTGCTAAACTCTCATTTGTGAATGAAGGTGAAATAAAGACCTTCCATAACAAATAGGATTGCATCAAGCTGACAAGCTTATGCACTGCAAAAGAAACACTTAGCAAAGTGAAGAGGCAATGAGAAAATATTTGCAAACTACACAATGGATAAAGGGTTAACATACAGATTCTATAAAGAGCACAAGAAATTCAACAACAACAAAATAAACAGGTAACTTTTCAAGAGGGGAAATTCAAATAAAGAACAGACACATGAGAAAACGTTCAGGATCACTAGCCATCAGGGAAATACAAAATGGGCAGGTATCACCTCAGTCCACTTAGAAAGTCTCTTATACAGAAATCAACAAATGACAAATGCTGGTGAGGATGTGGGGGAAAACATACCCTCATCCACTGCCCCTGGGAATGTAAACTATAGTGATGCACCCACTATAGAAGAGGAGATTTTTTAAAAAGTCTCTTCCCTCTCTTTATTTAACCTTGTGGCTTCATGGTTTTCAGCTGCTTTTATTTAGTGCCTCAGGCTTCTACAACAAAGCAATGAGTTCAGACTGGTAGGGGAGAGCTTCATTCTGCATGAAGAATGGGATACCACAGTGTCACTGCCAGCACCTCAAGGCCAAGGTCCCTCCCTGCCTTGTCATTCATCCGCCTAGCAGCATGTTGCCTTTTGGGCCTCTTCCCTGCTTGTGTATGGCATCTGCGGATTTCTGCACTACAAAGCCTGGAGCACACCTCTATGCCAGGAGGTCACAGTTCCTGAGTGACACATACACATCATTAGGAATTGTGTCAACCATGTCCAGCTTCTATATTATGCTGCATGAGCTACCTGGGGCCTTGTTGAGTTGGGAGGGCCTGCTTCTCCCAGGCTTACCCAGTTCCTAGATACAATATGCAACTGTCTCAGGAGCACTCCTTTCAAATGCAAAACAACCAACCAGCTTCCACAGCCTCAGCCACCTCATTAACCTCAGGCATTCCCACTTTAGGTCACTATCTCCCTGGCCTAATAACCCTTAGATAGATCACTAGTCAGCTGAGGACAGGCCCTTTGCTCAGGGGTCTGCTGCAATTATTCAAACTACCTAATTCTACTCCTTTCCCCACTCCTCCTGCTTCCACACCACTACTAGAACTTCCTCTCATATCCCCCCTCACACACACACACACACACACACACACACACACACACACACACATTCTGCCTGCCTCCTGCTTCCAGGGATTGGTGAATCTAACACACTTCATCCTGTCACTTCCCAGTCTGCCTGAGCAAAACAAACCCCAGGCATTAGAACGGTGTCATACTATTTGAATGACAGGAAAATGAAGTACTGGTAGCAGTGGAAATGTGTCTCTTTACTTGCTTACTTTACTTGCTTAGTAGTTCACTTAGTCCATTAACATCATCACAGCTAAAATCACTGAGAAGAGGTGATTTTATGATATTAGGAACCCAATGGTCAGAGTCAACATTGGATTATTTCTTGGTTTATGTAATTTCATTAACAATTAATGGTTTGAATGTGATATCCATAGGAGAAGATATCACAGGGGACTTTTCTGACTACAGAAAGAAAAGGGGAGGAGTGGGCATGTAGCTGAACCATTTAAATCCGTGATCCCGCATCAGAGTACCTAGGTTTGATTCCTTGCTCCTTCCTCTGACTCCCACTTCCCACCATTGTACACCAAGAAAGGCATGGGGATGGCTGTGGTCACTGGATTCCTGCCACTCATATGAGAGACCTATTTTGCTCATACATCCAAGCCCTGGAAATTGCTGACACCTGTGCAGTGAACAGCAATGAGATCTCTCCTTTCCTTGTCTTCTTCCTTCCCAAACAAGGAGATTCCAAAAAGTAAGATTTTAAAACATAGAAAAGAAATTTGTATCTCCGTCTCTTCTTCCAATCGCAAGCCAAACTTCCTAATTTTATATTTCAGCATGAGTGCCCAATTTGCCAAGGACAGTTCTAAATTCTGAGTGGACAATGATGATCAACACCAGCATGTGTCTTGTCAACAATGCTTCTCAGTCCATCCAAATCTATCTAACTCCTCACAAACTAGGCTCTTCATTCTACACTGGCCAGTTTCCCCAAATCAGTTTCAGTCATTCCTGCACTAGCCCTTCTGCTTGTACAATTGCCATTGCAGATGACTCCCTCCTGTCCCTCCCTATCTAATTCATCCTACAGGGTATCATCATCTCAGACATATGGCTAAATTTCTTGAGCCACCTGGCTTTCTTCCTTCTGCATCTCTATGACCTTGTAATTGTTTTCATTTAATTGTTGTAAAGTTTTAAGAAATTATTTTAAACGATGTTATTCACCTTAAAGTTTCTGAAATTCAAGACTCTCTCTTCCTCTCTCTCGGTCTTCACACACACGGTTGTTTTTATGGGAAAACATACTCATCCTTGGATTCCTGAGGAAGAAATGCTTTCTTGGAATCCTTCCTGTGTCACCTAAGCTCCTCCTGTTCAAACTGTGCTTGTAGTAGCAGTACAGGCTTCTGAGACGCAGCTGGAAATAAGGAATCTCGGGCCCACCCCAGACCACCTGGTTCTTACCCCAGTTGGTTTCAATGGATGGGAAAGAGAAAGCAGCAGTGAGCTGGACCAGAGCTACTCCCAACAGCACAGCTGCAACAGCAGCACCAGAGAGCTCTTTGGGAGTGAGAAGCACAATGTGGGGAAAGACTGCCACCCAGAGGATCTGAAGGGCTCTCATATCTCCATGACAATATACAAATTCTTCTGGTGTGCAAAGATGCAAACACAGGCTTCACTATGGATGTGCCAAATGGCAAGTGAGTGCAAGGAGAGATGCTGGGCCTACTCATGGTTCAGAGAAATGTCTCTGAGATTGTACTCCCTGTCAGAGTGGATACAACAGAAAATCTGGACAAATCCCCAGTGAGGCTAGCAGGAATTGGAGGTAACTACTCTTACACATTGCTGGGAGGAATGCGAGATAATACAGCTATTTTGGAAAGCAGTGTGTCACTTAATCTTAAAAATGCACTTAATTTGTGGTCCAGCAACTTCACTGCTCACTGTTCTTTAAAATTTATTTTAAAGAAAGAGAGGCAGAGAGAAAAACACAGAAAGCGGGGTTCCACCTAGTAGTTCACTCCTCAAATGCATGCAGCAGATGGGACTGGGCCAGGCCAAAGCTGTGAACCAAGGACTCAAACCAGGTCTCACACATGAGTGGCGGAAATCCAATTATGTGAGCCATTACCACTGCCTCCCCTGGTCTGAATCAGCAGGGATTTGGAGTCCGGAGCCAGAGCTGGGTATAGATGACTGGCAGTTTGACATGGGACATGGGATTCTAAACCGGCACCTTCTCCATTAGGCCAAGCTCCCACCACGAAGCCTCAGAATTGACATAAGTGAAATAAAAATTTATGTTCAGACAGGTGTACATAAATGGTGGTGGCAGCTTAATTTATCACCTACAAAACCTCAAAACCTAAATGCCTTGAACCGGTGAATGAATAATCCTTCTCCGTGTCATTCCACACAGTAGAAACCTCCTTTACAGTACAAAGGGATGGAATATGCATGTTGTGGGAACACAGAGAAACTGTGATGTATTCTGCTAAGTCTAAGAAGCCAAACTCCAAAGGTTACCTACTGAGCAATCCCATTTATAGGACACTAGAAAGGGCCAAGCCTCAGAGGGATGGAGAAGAGGTCCAGGGATTCCACAGCCTAGTGGTCTGGGGAAAAATGAACTGCAAAGGATCATGGGAGACATGAGTGGTACTGGAAGTGTTCTCCATCCTGCATGTGGTTATGGAGCCGTTCCATGCCTCTGCATCTGTGCACCACAAAGGGTGAATTTTAATTCATGTCATTTAGCCTTCATAGGAGAAAGGGAAAGGTTTTATGACGTGAAGTCCAAAATATATACTGTATTTCACACATTCCAAGATATCGAGGTTTTCACATTGGAACAACTGTGAATCATCTTGTCCTCAAGGGCATCTAAGATCATGTTGTGTTCACAATGGGCAGTGTTTCCTCACAGGGTACCTCACAGTCACGATGTCATAGGCTTGAAGACCTACAGTGTGCACAGACACACTTTCTACTTAAGGAACACAAGCTTAAGTTAAAAACCTGCAGAATCCAATTGTCAAAGAGGAAAAAATAGCCACTAATTCTAGACATTCAAGTTGTACTGATTTTACACCACTGTATTTTATTGTCTCTCAACTCTACAGGTGCAACTATGCTTGTAATGTAAAACATTTGCACATTTTTAAAGCTACCTGGCTTTGAATGCCACTGCTACCACAGAGTTACTGAGGACACACTGGGGCCCCTCCCTTACCTCTCTAGCTGCCTCAGTTTACTCAGATGACACCTGGATTGGCCTTCCTGGCCACTATTCTCCATATCTCCAAGTTTGCTTACTTGGGCCCTAATTGCTTTTAAAACAATATACTTCCTCACAGGTTTCTTAGTGAATTTCAAATGTTCCATCCTAACTTGGGTGCAGTTTCTCCAGTATGGAGAAGAAAACAATGACTTACCTTTTTAAATGTGTCCACTGGAAATTTAACATCAGAAATATGTGAAGCTGCAATTTAAAAATACACAATCAGTTGTTAATTATGAAAAGTGATATATTTACATGACCATGCACTGCCATCCCACAGAATTAATTTTTATACTTGAAAACCTTCTATTCCCACCTATGCCTCTTTTGCCATATGCCAAATGAGTAAATGTATTAAAGCTTCCAGTGAGTTGTTATTCATAACTATTATTAGCCCATAAATCACAAGAGCATGTAGTTTAAGCTTTTCGGTACTCACTAAGTTTAGAAGTACAGACAGGATTCAGCAGGCATTTGTGAGGCAGCCTGAGGGCACGACCATTGGAGCAGCCCCTGCCCAACGTGGTTCCCAGATGGCGCAGAACCAAAGTCCGGCAATCTCAGGGACTCCAGGAAGTACAAAAAGGGCTTGAGGCAGGCAAGGTTCCTCCAGTAGAGAGCAGCCGCTCCCTGGCGACTCCCTGGTGCCACTGGCGGCGCCCACCTAGGACACAGCGGCACAGACCACTTGTTCTTGTCTTCAGCGGCAGGGCAAGCAGACCACGCAGGGCAAAGCAGCTCCCTCCGGTCCCTCCAACCAGCGCAGGCCCGTGGACGTCGGCTGCTTGGAGCGTCCTGTCCCCTCGTCATGTGTCCCAGGTGCCATCCCCTCTTGCGCAGGAGCAGCTGTTAACTTGGGCTAGAGACCGTGGCCACAGCAGCCCACGGAGTCTGGCCGCAGCACTGTTGTCCCATCACCCTGCATCGCCTGCCGTCAGAGGAGCACGAGATGGTAGGAAACTGGAGCTAGGAGCGCAGGGCTCTGGGTGAGCTGGGGGGTACCCAACAGGCGCGCCATCCCGGCGCTCCCAGCACCCTGGTACTTTCCCAGGGACTCTCAGATTGCAACGGATCCAGAGCCCGCCATGGAGATGCGCATGGAGGGAGGGGCCCACCACACTCGCCCGCCTGTCCTTCTGTCTTTGGAGGGTACACTGTCTCGGGGTGGGGTCAAAGGGAAGACAGGGCTGCAGCCACCAGAGGAAATGTCTGACTCTCACAGCCAGCCCCAGGTCCCTGCCAACCCTCCACCCCCACACCACCTCACACCTCCCTGGACCGCCTCCGCCAAACCCCAGCGAGGACATTGAGGGGCCAATGAGGATGTATGGCTCCCACTATCCTAGTCTCTTTCCTTTCTCCTCCCTACTTGGCTGTGGGGACCCAGGTGTGGCCAGGCTGCACGGACCTCTGCAAGCGCCACTCAGGAGGTGTGGAGGGCACCATTCCTGGTCTGAGGCACACCTGATGCACGGCATATTGGCCACTCACCAGCCCAGACCTCGGTCTCACCAACATGGCCAGGAATTCCAGGTGGCTTGGACATCGCTGTTCCACGCCAAGGGCAGTCTCCGGGGAGCAACATGCGGGCGTCACCAGCTGATGCACCGCGGGACGTGGGTCACCGGAGACACACAGGTATCTCTCTTCTGTGCCCAGAACAAAAGGTTTGTACAGCTTCTCAGACGCTGCAGTGTCAACTTAATGAAAACTGAGTGTCATTGTTGTTTTGCTGTGTGTGTGTGTGTGTGTGTGTGTGTATGTATGTTAGTGTGTAGGAATTTTCCGATATACCAAGACTGCTGACAAATACACCCATGAGTACTCACACAGTGTTGAGGCCAAAAGACTCATTTATTTGTAAGTTTGGTTGGATGTTCACGTTAGAAATGGCCTCAGCATCCACAAAATGACTTCAAAGTCACACCACCAGTTTGAAACCTCACCCAAGCCAGGAAATCCCAACATGCTTGTCACCAGGACAGGTTGGGAAATGATCAGGAAAAGTGTCTCTGTGAAAGGCTTTGGATGCTTCACTGTGGGGATCAACAAGGACAGTGACACTAACACATCACTGTCCTCTTCCTCACTCTTGTCCTACACCACACAACAGACACACACATTCACGCCCAATGTCCAGTAGGAACCAGATCTCTACAGTCCTTCAGGTCTCTGGATGGAGACCCCTGCGCCTACACTTGTCAAGATTTGAGCATGCATACTCACAGACACACAAGCTGACTCCTGAACAGTCATTCAGCAAACAGTCTAACAGACTCCAGCATTCCAGGATTAACCATTTTCTAAAGACCCTGCTAGAACCCAAGCTCAACTGTCTCCCAAGAAACACGCTCAACTACACCCATTATGACAAAGTCCCTGCTCTGGAAATCTATTTCAAAATTGTTAGTTAATGATGTTTCCATCTTTTGCATCTTAGAGATGTTAAACATAGTTTTATTGAAGCAGTGTCTTCAGTCCCTCTTTAGTGTACTTGCATAAAACTGATAAAAATAAGCAGAGCTGTCTTCTGGCAAATGGATACTCGAAACATAAAATATAAGCCCATTTAAATGATGTAATTTATTTAAGTGAAAGAGAAACAAATTCCACTTGAGTTAGTTGTTTTGACCTCTTCCACCTACAACATCATCTTTTAGAGAACTGCTGAAAATAGTAAAGAAAGACTTGGGGTGCAGAACCCTTAATTGCACCTGATCTGGCAGTAGAATTGGTTAAAATCATTCTAATATTCAGTGGCAGGAAATCAAAGGAACAAAAGAAAAACAATGATAAAATAACAACTCCACAGGCTGTATCACCAATCCACAAATGACTACAAATTAGTTATGCATGAGTGAATTTTTCTTTCTCCAATTATCAGGTAGAGAAAAGTGGCTTTATAAAATAATGTGAAATGTGATTGAATGGCATTGCTCTCAAAACTCTTAAGTCTTCTTTATTCCTTGTTTCAGTAATTAGAATTTCAGCACTTTAATATAAACAAATTACTTTAATATGATAAAAGCACTATATTCATAATACATGTTTTGAGAGAACAACCTATCATCTACAAAATAATTCAAATATGTGCTCTTTTCCTTTTTTGACCTACATTTAATTCCATTAACATTGAAGTGGTCAACAAGTAATTTCTGAGTACATATTATATGCCAGCTATTTACATTTTCACAATGCCAGATGCTATATCTAATTCCCTTTTCAAAGAAAGATTATGAAATATATGGGGATTAATAGAGAGAGTCAAGGATTTCCTGTAGAAACAAAACAGAGAGAGAATTCAGAGATCTAGCAAGGACCCAAGGCGTGGTGGTAAATGGTCATCAAGTGGTTTTCCAGATCAAAAAGTTCTGACTCATGGCATTTGCCAGTTTACTTAGCATGAATAGGAACACTGGGTGTGATTTGAAGCCACCAACTGGACGCTACTGAATGTGGAGTTGCCAACCACCAATTCTCCTGAGTCATTATGAGCCTCTAGCATGTCAGTTAAGTCCCCACCAAACAATGACTTTCTAGTGAGTGAGAATGCTCTCTAGATCAGCTAAGACCAAAAACAGCAAGCATAAAGTGCACTAATCAATGGTTGAAAACCTTAACCAAAACCCCAAGGGAAACAACCATTATATATAACAGTTATATTTATTATTATTATTATTATATATAACTGTTTGACTGTTATACCACTAAATTAGGGTAGGTAAATGTCATGCCAGCTACTATGTTCATGTGATTAACCCAAATGTAATGCATGTTTTAGATAATACAAAAATAAACTTTAAGCTGTAAAAAGCAATAGTTCAAATAAAAGTGAACTCTAAAAGTGATTTTAGTGAATTTTGAACACACAACAGCTAAGACACAAACTGGGATTAGATATCCCACTGTACTTATCCATAAACCCAAACACAGAATTAACAAAATTATTCACAAAGTACCATCAACAAGAGCCTAAAACTCAAAGGACTTGATGATGCTTTTTATTCCTCTAGAAGCCCCTACTCTATGATCAATAAGTGTGGGGAGCAACCCGGACTGGACTGAGTTACTGGAATTAAGACTTATTCTATGCATCTGCTCTCCCACAATATGGCGCTGGGAGAGGAGGCAACAGCTTCTACCCAGCTGCCTCTCACCAACTTGACAAGCTGCAGGACCTGCTCCTGATTGGAGGAGAGCAGCATACTCGGCGTGTGGGCAGCCGAGTTAGGATTGGTGGAAGAGGACTATAAAGGAGGAGAGAGACAACATGCACCAGGAACATCTAAGGGGAACACCTGTGCAGCCCCCGAGAGAGCCGGCCGGCGGTATGCCGCTCCCCCGCGGAAGTGGGTGAAAGTGGCTAGGGGGAACTGCCCTTCCACGGAGGTGGAAGGGTCGGTAGCCAACCCGGGAAGAACCAGCAGCAAACCCGGGAAGGGCCGAGCAGACGAAAGAACAGCGCAGGGTCCTGTGTCGTTCCTCCACGAAGACGGGGAGCGACATAATGGTGCCGTGACTCGGATATGAAGCCTAGGCAGGACTTAGTGTCGTTCCTCCATGAAGAGGGGGAGCGACAAATAAGCCCCTGAGAAATCTCATCATCTCTTGCCAAATCAGCCAATAGGCCATAATCTTCAGCAAACCTTAAAAAACATTTAAAGTGTTGCAACAACATTTAACATATTAAATCTTTTTTTTTTTTTAAACAAGCAGAGTGGACAGTGAGAGAGAGAGACAGAGAGAAAGGTCTTCCTTTGCCGTTGGTTCACCCTCCAATTGCCGCCGTGGCCGGCGCGCTGCGGCCAGCGCACCGTGCTGATCTGAAGGCAGGAGCCAGGTGCTTATCCTGGTCTCCCATGGGGTGCAGGGCCCAAGGACTTGGGCCATCCTCCACTGCCTTCCCAGGCCACAGCAGAGAGCTGGCCTGGAAGAGGGGCAACCGGGACAGGATCCGGTGCCCCAACTGGGACTAGAACCCAGCGTGCCAGTGCTGCTAGGCAGAGGATTAGCCTAGTGAGCCGCGGAGCTGGCTTAACATATTAAATCTTAAAATCGCATATAAGAGAAGATAAGCGATAAGGTAAGTCTACTGGAAACAATGCTTGGATAAATCAAAGTGTAGCTTAATCATAAAGTATCTGGGGCTTATACCCACAAGATTTCATATAAATGGCCACTTTGAGCTAACACTAGCCCTCATCACCTCACATCAAAATTATAAACTAATTCATATATAATCTAATTGTATAGAGATAGATATTATTTATTTGGTGATGTAGAAATAGTACATTAAGGGAAAGGTGAAAGAACTGATTACAATGTTAAAAGCAAATTTTAACACTTACACTTTTCTTTTAAAAGATTATTTATTTGAAAGGCAGAGTTTAGAAAGGCAGAGGCAGAGAGAGAGAGAGCAAGAGAGAGAGAGAGAGAGAGAGAGGTGTCTTCCATTCACTGGTCCACTCCCAAGATGGCTGCAATGGCCAGAGCTGTGCTATTCCAAAGGCAGGAGCCAGAAGCTTCTTCCGGGTCTCCCATGTGGGTGAAAGAGCCCAAGGACTTGGGCCATCTTCTACTGTTTTCCTGGGCACACTAGCAGAGAGCTGCATCATAAGTGGAGCAGCCAGGACTCGAACCGGCGCCCATATGGGATGCCAACACTACAGGTGGAGGAGGTTTTTTTTTTTTTTTTTTTTTTTTTTTTTTTTTTTTTTACCAGCTATGCTACAGGGGTGAACCAATGGAAAAGGAAGACAAAGGAAGACCTTTCTCTCTGTCTCTCTCACTGTCCACTCTGCCTGTCAAAAAAAAAAAAATCAAGCTCAATAATAAATATAACCTAATCAAAGGCACAACAATAAACTCCTAACCCCTGCTGAAGTGTTTACAAATATAAGTATCAAGAATCCTATGCTTTTTGCGTTAGTCTATATCAGACCAAATATTCACTGATCATTAATGAAGTTAATAAGCAAATAATGAAATAAATTAAAAATTATTAACCCAACACAAGTATGCAACTAAGGAAAACATCTTAAAAGTAAAAGGAACTTGACAAACACAAACTCCTCCTATTTACCAAAAGCCTCATCTCTAACATATCTAGTATTTGAGACACTGCCTGCCCAGTGACATATATAATGTATGCAGTGTCCTAACTGTGCAAAAGCAGCACAATCAGTTGTTCCTTACATGGAATTCATACAAACAATCACATGAGGAATTAACTGTCCCTTACTTCCACTCGGTTAAGGTGAGAATACTCTGCAGTGCTTAAATTTACTTACCCACAAAAATTTATCTAAAATTCTACAGAGAAATAACAATGTAACTACTATATTACAAATTTGGTTGGGTTTGTACTCAGAGTACAAAATAACTTCTAAATGAATTTAACCTAAATTCAATCAAAGTACTTTAGTCATCAGCTAACCCAATAATTTGATCAATCGAACAGAACAGGTTACCCTAGGGATAACCACAATCTTATTTTACAGTCTTATTTTACAGTCCATATTGACATTAGAGTTTATTTCCTTGATGTTGGATCAGGGCATCCAATGGTGTAACTATTAATGATTATTATTAAAGTTCTGTGTGATCTGAGTTTGGACCAGAGTTATTGAGATCAGTTTCTATTTGTATTTGCCCAAGAAGGGACAAGAGAAATAGTATACTGAACTAGTGCTGTCAGTATAATAGATAAGATTATCTCATTCTAGTATATGGGCCTATGCCCTGTCCAAGAATAGGGCTTGTTAAGGTGCCAGAGCCTGGTAATTGAAAAAAAAAAAAAAACAAACAAACAAACCCACAACTTAAGACCTTACACTCAGAGATTCAAATTCTCTTCTCATCAACATGTGTCTAGTTAATCTCCTGTTACTTATTCTCCCAGTCCCTTAGCTACAGCATTCCTAACCTTAGCTCATGAGTGAGGAATGTTTGGCCCAAAGGCAATATAAGGTCTGTGAAATCATTTGATCTGGCCCTGCCAAGGCAACTGTGGGGAGCAACCCGGACTAGACTGTTACTGGAATTAAGACTTATTCTATGCATCTGCTCCCCCACAATATGGCGCTGGGAGAGGAGAAAAACAGCTTCTACACAGCTGCCTCCAGTTCAACCAATAAACTGTAGGACTTGCTCCTGATTGGAGGAGAGCAGCATACTCGGCGTGTGGGTAGCAGAGTTGGGATTGGCGGAGGAGGACTATAAAGGAGGAGAGAGACGGCATGCACCAGGAACATCTAAGGGGAACATCTGAGGGAACACCTGTGCAGCCCCCGAGAGAGCCGGCCGGTGGTGTGCCACTCCCCTGCGGAAGTGGGGAATGTGGCCAGGGGGAACCGCCCTTCCACGGAGGTGGAAGGGACAGTAGCCAACCCGGGAAGAACCAGCAGTAAACCCGGGGAGGGCCGAGCAGACGATAGAACAGCGCAGGGTCCTGTGTTGCTCCTCCACGAAGAGGGGGAGCGACAGCAACCTCAGTTGGAAATCAAATTTCCATAAATCGATAACAGTCTAATTTTTAACTTGTCAATTTTGTATGTCCTGCAAATGACATTATAAATAGCTAAATGGCCCTTGACTGAAAAAATGTTCTCCTACCCTGCCCTACCTGAATGAACAATCTTAGCTTCTACAAAACTCTGAAAAGAACATTACATTTTAGGAGCTGGCACTGTGGCATAGTGGGTAAAGCCACCTGCAGTGCCAGCATCCCATATGGGTGCCGATTTGATTCCTGGCTGCTCCTCATATGATCCAGCTCTCTGCTATGGCCTGAGAAAGCAGTAGAAGATGACCCAAGTCCTTGGGCTCCTGCATGCATGTGGGAGATCTGGAAGAAGCTCCTGGCTTCAGATCAGCTCAGCTCTGGCCATTTGGCCATTTGGGGCATGAACAAGCTCTGGCCATTTGGCCATTTGGGGAGTGAACCAGCAGATGGAAGAACTCTCTCTCTCTCTCTCTGCCTCTCCTCTCTCAGTGTAACTCTGACTTTCAAATAAATAAATAAATCTTAAAAAAATTTTAAAAACAATGTAAATTTTTAAAGCGTTATTTATTTATTTGAAAGGCAGTTACAGAGAAAGGGTTAGAGAGAGAGAGAGAGAGAGAGGGAGTCTTCTAACTATTGGTTCAGTCCCCAAATGACTGTAACAGCAAGAGCAGGGGGGTCAGGCTGAAGCCAGGAACCAGGAGCTTCATCTGGGTCTCCCAAATGGGTACAGGAGCCCAAGCACCTGGGCCATCTTCTGCTGCTTTCCCAGTAGGGAACTGTATCAGAAGTGGAGCAGCTAGGAAGCAAACGGGCACCCATATGGGATGCCAGCATCACAGGAGGTGGCTTAACCCAATACACCATAATGTGAGCCCCAGTACTATGTAGACTTTTTTTAATAACTTATTACAGAGCTCAGCCATTATCAAACTCTTGATCCAATAGCCTTTAAGGATTAGCACGCATAATACCATTCATAGTAAAACATACCCTTGTATGGTCTTCACCAGGAGCACATATAAAAGCTCTGATTAGTAGTTCTTGTAGCTGTGTTATTAAAGCTAAGAGACTGCAGCATAACAAGAATACTGTAATCTTAAGTATCCTAACAGGTTAAAGAACCTAGCCATTCCCTGTACTGTTGCTATGAAGAATAACCATAACAAGCTCAATTTGCCTATGCCAAACAGACCAAAAGTTGCTAATCACTTACTCATTGATAAGCCACATGGCATTTTAGTAACTCTAGGTATCCTTATTCAAACCCTGTGAATTATGTTTTTAGCTATTACTTTTCCATAAAGGAATTGTTAATATTTTATGCATAGAAATAATGCATTCTCTGATTTCCTCATCTTCCATGTCCAATTCATTCATAAGTCCTCTAACCACAACCTCCAACACATAACCTAAATATGTCTTTTTTTAAAGATTTATTTTATTTATTTGAAAGACAGAGTTACAGAGAAAGGTAGAGACAGAGAGAGAGGTCTTCTATTCACTGGTTCACTCCCCAGATGGCTGCAGCGACTGGAGCTGCACCGATCTAAAGCCAAGAGCCAGGAGCTTCCTCCAGGTCTCCCATGTGGGTGCAGGGGCCCAAGGATTTGGGCCATCTTCCACTGCTATCCCAGGCCATAGCAGAGAGCTGGATTAGAAGAGGAGCAGCTGGGACTAGAACCAGTGCCCATAAAGGATTTTGGCACTTCAGTCCAGGGCTTTAACCCACTGTGCCAGTGCCAGCCCCTAAATATGTCTTTATATCTCTATTTTATAGCTATCATGGAGGTTCAGCCCACCACCATCCTTCACCTAATTTGCCTCCCTTCATTTTTATATCAGATAGCTTCTTAAAATCCTTCAACGATTTCTCATCATGGAATAAAATCCAAACTCGACCACAGCCTACAAGACGACGTCCTCTGGACTGCCTAACTATCCCTGACCTTGCCTTGCACACTAACCTCAGATCTCCCTGTACCTCTAGTGCACTCCTATAATCGTCTTTTCTGTTTTGTCTCTTAAACACAACAAGCTCACTCTCACTTTGTATTCTTGTATTTGCTGCTCTTCCCCCCAGGATTTGAAGGCCAGCTTCTTAGCCAGGATTCTATTCAAATGTCAACTGTACAAAGATGGTGTCACTGACTATACTATTTAAAGTTGCCCACATTTCTCTCATCACTTTGCATTATTACTGTTTTATTGTTTATGGCACTTTGCTAGCTGAAGCTGTTTATTTGTTCACTGCCTGTCCCCACTCCAATGTAATCTATCAGAGCAGTGACCTCGCCTGCCACGTTCATCATTGCATTTAAATACACAGCACATAGGGCTCACTAGATATTTATTAAATGGTGAGAACTTCACTTTCTTTTTCAAAATTCAGATTTCCTTTGAGTATTCAGGTACTGATAGATTCAATATGTCCTCCAAAGACTATTTATAATGTTAATCAAAGGAACAAAGAAAAGTGAATTCTGGCTTCTGATAATTTAACTCATGCCAGTTAGTTTTGTGATTTTTTTTTCTTGTTGCCAACAGTACACAAGCATAATTTAGGACAAAATGTACCTCGAAATATCTTGATTTCCAACTCCAAGAAAAGATGCTATTACTATGTTGTCACAAGCTCCAAAAGCCATGTAAATTCATATCCTCAGTAACATCAGTAATTCCATGACTTATGCTAGGCAAGTCTTGACTGGTCTTTGCAACTTAGTTTCTTGTTCAGTTTAAGAATATGACAAAAGTTTACCTTATCAAGACACTATGCAAAACAGTTTCCATTTATTGTGAGTACTGTATGATTTTTGTGTCTATGTTGGTACAATAACAACACATTAATCCCATGACAACATCAAAAGACTCTGTGCCATAAAGGCTGCCACATTCTTAGAGACAGGTTAAGGATTATATGTCATATGTCAAGTTAATTTGGAAGATTCTGTTGCAGTTGAGTCTAAAGATAAATTTGGAATTTATCTAGATGGAAAGAAAACTCATTCAACAGAAATTCAGTTTTGTCAACAAAGAATAATTAGTGCAATTCATTATAGTCATACACCACTTAAGGATGGATGTATGTTCTGAGAAATGTGTTACTAGGTAATTTTGTCGTTATGCAAATATCAGAGTGCACTTGCACAATCCTACATGTTATAGGTCAATCATTAGATGTGGCTCTTGTTGTAGTCAATAAATCCTATAAACAAAATAGTAGCTATTGGCATAGGATGACACACTAGTTTAGGTCAAATTTGTTTTATATAATGAGTAGAAGTGTACTTTCTAAAATAGCAACAAAGTACCATATAATAATTGTATAAACCAGTAACAAAATTGTCTATTATCTAGTATTATGTACCATACATAATTTATGTACTATACTTTCATATGATGCAATAAGTAGGATTATTTACAATAACATCACCACAAACATGTGAACAATGTGTTGCACTACAACATTATGATGGCTACAATGTCAGTCACATGAAATTTTTAGTTCTCTTATAGTCTTATAGGTTCACTGTCATATACATTGTCATTGATGCAAACATCAATATATAGTGCATGACTAGATTTATCTCTCTCTCTCTCTCTCTATATATATATATATATAATTCCCATATCTGTCTTTCTTTTCATAAAACCCAAGTTTATTCAAAAAAATCTATCCAGAAAGTCTGGAAAGGATAATAAATATCTGTACAGTGGCCGCCCGACACATGAAGTAGGGAGTGGGACACAGGACGGTCTTTACCGCGACTGTGGAGCTCGTGGCGAGTGCTGGCAGGAGCAGCGGGCGGAGATGCGGGTTTCAGAGCCGTGCTCGCCACGCTCCCAGCGTGGCCCGACACTGGCGCCGTGGGGGGAGCGAGGGTAACAAGACCCTCGACACTCGGGGAAGCTGGTCAGCTGTGCCGCTCTGGGCTCACAGCACTGGCTAACGTGAGGCCCGGCCAGCACTTGCAGACACGAGCACACGCACATTCCAGGGTCACGCGCAAACCTGCCCCACGCCCTCCTGGGGGGGGGGGGTGGAGCCCTGCAGTGCAGGCTCTCCCATGGTGGGGCCGGGCTGGGCTTTCTCTCCAGCAGTGAGCGGCCCGCGCAGGGACCACGCAGCGCTGTTAGAGAACCCACAGACCTGATGGTCTCTCAGTCCTGCTTGGTGCTGGCGAGGGGGTGTCTACAATACCATGCGTGCATGGCCCGCGTGTGCAGGTGCGCAGTGCCCGCGGGCTGAAAACCGCACGCTGCCACCACTCACACGCCACAGGCTGCTTTGCACAGGGCTTCCGAACTTGACAGAATTGTGGCTTCTCTTCCGCAGGCTGACTCTGCTGACCGACGCCAGGTGGCCTGTTCCGGGTGGCGGCAGGGGCGACAGGTATCTGACAGTCTGCGCCCAGCCTGGCTGTGCCAGAGTCGTCCTCCGATACCCGCGGGACCCACGAAGGGACAGGGTTCCGGGTGCGGGGACTCGGGTTCCTCTGTGAGCTTGGTGTCTGGAAAGTAAGGCCGTTCGGGCGGGCGTAGGGGCAGCAGAGGCGCAAGCACACATGGAGGGAGCCGGGCCCGGTCACTCACTCCACTGCTTCTCTCTCCCTCCCTAAGAGCGAGCCGGCTTGAAGCCGAAACACACATGCGTACGCGTGCACATACTTGTGCATGCACACACACAGAGGAGCCCGGGGCCGAAGACTCCTGCAGTGGGTAGGCGAGGGACTCGCGAGCTCAGGACGACCCACTTTCCCCCAGGTTTTCCGAGACCTCAGGCCCAGAATGGCGGGGGTGGCCCCGGCCAGGGTCAGCTTCCCAGTTGCTAAAGTTTTGGTTGTCTGAGGGGAGAACAGCCCCTTGCGGAATCATTAAAGCTTCGGAGACACAGTCATAGTTAAGATCTGGAGACAGTGAGACCACGCTAAGGAATTTTTTTTTTTTTTTTTTTTTTTTGAGTGAGGTACTGGAGTGGGTGGAGCTGTAGGGAAAAGAACCCAGGAAACAGGCGGGCGCCACGGCTCACTAGGCTAATCCGCCGTCTTGCGGCGCCAGCACACAGGGTTCTAGTCCCAGTCGGGGCGCCGGATTCTGTCCCAGTTGCGTCTCTTCCAGGCCAGCTCTCTGCTGTGGCCAGGGAGTGCAGTGGAGGATGGCCCTGCACCCGCATGGGAGACCAGGATAAGCACCTGGCTCCTGCCATCGGATCAGCGCGATGCGCCGGCCGCAGCGTGCTGGCCGCGGCGGCCATTGGAGGGTGAACCAACGGCAAAAGGAAGACCTTTCTCTCTGTCTCTCTCTCTCTCTCTCACTGTCCACTCTGCCTGTCAAAAAAAAATTAAAAAGAAAAAAAAAAAAAAGAATCCAGGAAATAAATACGCGGCTTCTCAGTGCAATCCCGGCTGCCACAGACAGGAGCGAGCAAGTCCTGGGGTGGGGTGGGGGGGCTAGGAGAGCGCCCCCTGCCCAGCCAGGCCGGGCTGCTTGGAGGATGGCCCCAGCCTCCAGAACGGGCACAGCACAGCACTGCCAGGACCCCGTCCAGGGGAAAACACCCACGCGGCGGACACGGCACACAGGCTCGGCTTCGGCATGGCACATGGCTGTGGCTGGCCGTGGAGCAGGAGTCGCGGCAGCCACGGTTTTCCTGAAGGCGAGCAGAGGTGAGTGCAGCCAACCCTGGCTATGGGCAAGTGGGAGGAGGGGTCCGAACCCTCTGGAGCCTCCAGGAACCTCGTGGCCACCGAGGGGCCCTCACCTCAGCACAGCGGCCCCACCTCCTCAGGGCAGCCATCACGCCCTTCACCAGGTGCACCTCTTGTCTGCTGAGCTGGCTTTGGGACAGGTATACTATGCACAAATACTTAAGTGGGTATTTCTGAGGGTAATATCCTAGCATTATTTGTGTTGGCAAGGTATCAGAGTCAGCCTTAATATTCATCCTCAGGGAAATGGCTAATCAGAATGTGTGGTGTGTACATCCAATGGCATTATATATAGCGGTGAGTAAATAATGATTTTTTATACAGCAATGTGGATGAATCTTGAAATATAAGAAGAATGAATTCCACAAGACAAAGCAATTTATATACATTTAAACCACTCACACAAAGAGAACACAACAATATGTTGTATCTCATGGTCATATTTTCAGATACCTAGGTATCTATGTTGTATATATTAGTGTGAACATCACTGACAGGAAGGATGATGTAAATGAGAATAAATAGGACAAAGAGGAAAGAGCAAAAAATAATGAGAAGGGCATTGTGTGGGCTCAGTGATAGAAGAGTCTAAAATATTTGTAATTGAGGGCCATATGACTCATGGGTAATGTTTTGTGTCCTAATTTGGGTAAGAAATATTTAAAAATATCCAGGAAAAGGATACACAGGCTATAACAAACTCTGGGAGGATTTGTATGGCTTTATGAAAAAGACAATGTCTATTTGAGCAACACAAATTCTACCTGAAATATACTCCATCATTAAAAAGTACTACAAATTAATCTGAAATGAATTTGTCTCCAAAAATCATTCTAGGTGAGGAGCTGAAATTTGAAAATACGGCCATTTAATTTTTAAGGGAATTATCCTGTAAGTTTGAGAAATACAAAGCTACACCGTCAAAAGACTGTCTTTGCTGCGTGTCACGTAATCAGTCTGGAGAGTTTAAAAAGCACTAGCTTGTTTGTTCTGGTGTTAATTTCGAGAAAGCTTCTGGCTGCACCGGCCCTGCTTTCGCCGCAGGGGGGCGCCCAGGCCTCAGTGGAGGCTCAGGCCGCTGCCCAGCCCATGGTCATCCTGCCAGGACCCTCCGAGCTGCGGCATCGCTGGCCTCTACAAGGCACTAGGGGCCGCACTGCTCAGGGACGTCCCTGTCTCCTTCGTATACTGCGCTGTCTTTGCCATTCTGACCTAACGAGGACGTTAGGCGCCGAGGAAAAGTCGCCCTTCTGGGTGGCACTGCTGGCCGGCCGTGGCGGGCAGTGCAGCCGCGGGGGCCGGGAAGCCCTGTGACGTGGTGAAGTCTTGTCGATGACGGCAGCTGCTCGGAGTTTCTGAACTGCGCAGGAATGACCTGGCAGCGCGCTGGCCTCTGGACATATGGATGGGCGCCTCCTGCGGCACCCCGTCATCGCCCCTCTCTGCTCAACATCGCACAGGCGCTCTACACCCTGGGCATCGCGAATCCCGCCTGGAAGGGACTCCAGCACCCTCAAGGCCTGCTGGGTGCGATCAGAGCAGGGCAGTCAGCCCAGGACCATCCCTACCCTGTGCCCTCTGGTGAGCCCTGCAATCCCCACCCACTCCAGAGTAGGGTTCAGGTACTGTGAGGGGAGTGTGCATGTGTGTGTGCATTTTGCAGAGCAGCTTGTGCCCACCAGTCCTTAGCTGACCTGGCTCCTTGCAGATACAAGAGGCTGCTGGCCGTCTCCATGTTCCCAGGCACTAAGCAAGCTGGTGAGCTGTCTGCACCCAGACTCTCTGCTGACCTGTCCAGATGTCCTTCTCCAGCCTGGCCCTTCTTGCAGCATCTTATGTACACTGCTCTGCTGAGATCCCACCCTTGCTCTGGGATTGGCCAAGCCAGAGGGCAGGCATGAAGGCCAGTGTGGAGACTAGGGACCCCTGTTTTGCTTCAGGAGGCCAGGCATGTCCTCCCAGGGCCAACCCCGTTCTCTGGGCTCTGCTTAAAGGCCCTGATGACGCTGAAAGCTCTACCCCTGCAGACTCCTCCATGCCGTGAATTGAGGCAGACTCTGCCTGCTGTGTCCATGCCATGTGATCCTGGTGATGATTGTGTCCCCAAAACCAGGCCCCAGGTCAGAGGCCCACCCAGGTGTGCTCAGGCCTGGACCTTCTAGTTCACAGGGGTTCCTGGGAGCTGCCCGAGCCTGTCCCATTGTACCTTGAAACTGCTGCTACTCCTAGAGAATTGCTTGTTTTTCTTTTGAGGAGTTTTAGGAAGTTGTGACTTTTTGCATCTCATCACATAACAAAATAAGTAAATATTCTGTGTAGAAAAAAATAAACATGTAAGTTAAAATTATGCTTTGAATCATGGTTTAATACATTTAGTAAAATGTTTTAGGACTCACTAAATATGTTTCTTGTCACGATTTTGTCATTTCTTTATTCAGTATAGTTCTGGACATATCATCCCTTACCTTTTCAACATTTTTCATGCTCTGGAAACATAAAATGTGGCAATGCTTCTAAGGCACCCTGAGCAAACTGGGTGCAGTTGCTTGTAGCCAGAGGCGACTGCCCCCACCATGGTCCTGCTCTACCCCTAAGGGCTGGAGAGCATGCTGTCTCCAAACTCTTACAACCATGTGTGTCCCAGTACCCTGATTAGCAAACTGGACTTATGCTTTGGAATTTTTCAAAAGAAAGAGATTCCTTTCCAGCCTCTAGTGTTGAAACTCACTAGAATATGATGAGACGTCCTGTTTTATAAAGAATTTAAAAGTAATAAGAGATAGTGGAGTACTACTCACCATGAAAGAGTGGCAGAGATTCAACGACGATCAAGATTTTCTCATGATACAATTGTTATTACCATTCTTATTAAGAATCATTTATATTTGGAATCAGGAAATTAGTGTCTGGGTTTATTAATACTTAAGAGTTGCTACTAGGAAGGTATAGAGAGATGGACACGCAGACAAAAATAACAATGGGGTGAGCATAGGAGACTAAAGTAGAGGTAAAACCAGAGAATATTCCAGAGTAATAAGTCACAAACTGTTAAGACATACACTCTATAAAAAACTAGAACAGAGGAATTGGCAGGTGCTAAGCACAAAGCAAAAAAGAAAAAAAGGGTGTGTGTGTGTGTGTGTGTGGAAAACCTGACTGTCTGGTTTGATCAGTTTACATTGTGTATATGTGTTGAAATATTACACTCTACCCCACAAAATTGTATAAGAGTTACGTGTTAATCAAAAATTAAATAAAAATAAAGATGCCTTACCAAATTGTTTCTTAAAAAGGAATAAAGGCTGTTCAGATAACCTTTCAGTGTCCAGAGTAACTGGTGGAGGTGCTGAGGCGATACTGCTGGGACTATCCATTTCCCACACTGTACTCTGCACCACATCGCTGTGAGACAGGCGTAAGTTTGGGGACAGAAAGAAAGAAATCCTTTATCAAATAAATCTTAGAAATTTTGAAATTAAAAATTATACTTGATGCTTGATTTCTCAGCCTTTAATGTACTGATATTCTTTGTGTTTCCAGACACCATAATATACACCTTTATCAAATGAATTATTGGTGAGCTTTTCACAATATTTAGTAAATTTGATGGAATTCAGTGCTATGGTTTATCTGTGGTTTGTCCTCTGAAAGTTCACTTGTCCCTCAGGGTGGTGTTGTGGAGGTGGCATCAGGTGGGAGATGATTAGGTCATTGGGGACATTGCCCTCAGAAAGGATTAATGTAGTTCTGTGGGACCTCAGTTAATTCTCAAGAGAATGAGTTGTTATAAATTAGTGAGTCTAACTCCTAGATATCTCTCTCTCTCTCTCTCTCTCTCTCTCTCTCTCTCTCTCTCTTTCTCTGGCTTATGTCTTGCCATGTTCTCTCTCCCCCTAGAATATGCTGCTGTGAGGTCACCCACCATGATGCAACACCACCAAGGGATTCCACAACAGAAGCTGAACCGATGGAGCCACCTGATCTTGGATTTTCAGGCTCAAAAATTGTGAGCTAAATAAACTTCTTTTTGTAAAGTACCCAGCTTCAGGTGTGTTGTGATAGCAACAGAAAACAGCAATAGAGTCAGTGACCCAACTGTGTATTTTAATTTCATTTTTTTACATGTTATAGTTTTTCTAATTTTTCTGTAATAAAAATATGTCATTTTTACTGTGAAAAAGGAGGGCTTGTTACATTTTTCTATATGACTTTGTATGAAACATACAGTCCCAAAAACTAGAAGGAAATATACAAATTGTAACCATGATTATCCTGGAGTAGTGAGGCATTACTTTTTTCTATTTTTGTATTTTTTCTATGATGAACATGGGGATAACCTTAATAATGTATACATCTCTTGGATAGATAGGAGAAAACTATCCTTTTTTTTTTTAACTTTTATTTAATGAATATAAGTTTCCAAAGTACGAATAATGGATTACTATGGCTTCCCCCCCATACCGTCCCTCCCACCTACAACCCTCCCCTTTCCCACTCCCTCTCCCCTTCCATTCACATCAAGATTCATTTTCGATTATCGAAAACTACCCTTTCTAAGGTGTGCTCTTTAAGTGAACTGCTGTCAAGTCGGTGTTTAGGTAAGCCTTGCTGTTTATACATCTTAGCCTACTCCTAGGAAAATCAAAAGCCTTCATATATCTTAAATTGAGGGACTGAAAGGAGGCCATGGAGACTGATCATCAAAAGAAAATCTTAAAAAGTATTAATATGAAGATTTCAAAATTGCATTACATAATTTACAGCAAAGCTGTCACCTCCCTGGTGTGGACCCCGGCAAGGACTGGGTCACTCCCTTTCAAGGGAAGATGGGCAGCTTTAGAAGGGACAGTGATTTCTCTTTAATATAATGTTGCTCCCTAAAACCCAGAGCTACCAAAGACAATTAAAGAATATGAACCTAAATATCCTGAGGATGTTTTCTCTATTGCCTGATCAAGAATCACAACTGAAGCAAGTTATAAATACTATAAAGTTTTGAAAGAAAACAACACTTTAGCAGCCAATCAATTCTGTGTTGAGTCTAGGTTAAACTTAGTTTCTGATTAATAAAATACTTTAGTCAATTTTATTTTCCAGAAAACTTAAGATATGTTAGTTAATAAGTTGCTCTACATCTAAAATATTATCAATACATAGGTAAAAATAAAAAAGAGAATAATAAACATACATGGCTTTAATGCTTTCAGTGAGGTTTGTTTCAAAAGAGAGGAACTGCTTTCCTCTCTTTGTGAAGCCTCTAATCTCAGATCCAGCAGCAACAAAAATCTTCTCCTGAGGTGTGTTCAGAACCCCTCCTAGTTCCAGCCTCTCGATCTTCAGGCCTGGTAAAGTCTTGAACACAGTCTGCAAACATCATTCATGGAACAAACGGTAAGACACAAGTTTCTTTATTGTAAGCATTTTCCTTTACCATAAAATACACTATGATTTTAAATTTATAAAATATTAGAGTTCTAATACATAGAAACAACCATAGATAAGAACCTATTCAGGGGGCCAATGCTGTGGTGCATGTTAATCCTCTGCCTGCAGTGCCAGCATCCCATATGGGTGCTGGTTTGAGTCCCAGCTGCACCACTTCCGATCTAGCTCTTTGCTTTGGCCTGGGAAAGCAGTAGAAGATGGCCCAAGTGCTTGGGCCCTGCACCCATGTGGAGATCCAGAAGAAGCTCCTGGCTCCTGGCTTTGGATCAGCTCCGCTCTGAATGTTGCGGACATTTTGGGGGGTGAACCAGCAGATGGAAAACCTTTCTGTCTCTCCCTCTCACTGTCTGTAACTCTACCCCTCAAATAAATAAATAAAATCTTTAAAAAAAAGAAAAAAGTAAAAATCTATTCAGGTCTTCAGGGGGTTGTTTTGGAAAATATTTCTACATACATAATAATGACCTAATTGAAGTCTATACTCTTATATTTCTAAGCAGGGTTCACTAATCATCACTGTTAACAGCACTAAATTTTTTAAGATTTATTTTATTCTTTGAAAGACAGAGTTACAGAGAGGGGTAGAACCAGAGAGAGGGAGAAAGTCCTCCATTACCCGTTCACTCCCCAAATAACTGCAACAGCCAGAGCTTAGCTGATCTGAAGCCAGGAGCCAGGAGTTTCTTCTGGGTCTCCCATGTGGGTGCAGGGGCCCAAGGACTTGGGCCATCTTCTATTGCTTTCCCAGGCCACAGCAGAGAGGTGGATTGGAGGTAAAACAGCTGGGACTTGAACCCATGTCCACATGGGATGCTGGCGCTGCAGGCCAGGGCTTCAACCTGCTGCACCACAGCACCAGCCCCAACATCACTAAATTTATGAAAATACAGAATCTCAGGTCCAACACCAGATCTACCAAATGGGAATCAGCATTTTAACAAGATTTCCCAGCTGGGTCCTATACACATTAAAGTTTGAGAAGCACTGTTTTAAGCAATATTCTTATCCACAGGAAAGCCTAAGTATCAAAATCTTTAATTAGGTCCACCAGATACCATTTTCACATTTTAATCATTTTTTTTTTCATTTTTGACAGACAGGGTGGACAGTGAGAGAGAGACAGAGAGAAAGATCTTCCTCCAATGGCCGCTGCGGACGGCGCACCGCGCTGATCTGAAGGCAGGAGCCAGGTGCTTCCCTTGGTCTCCCATGGGGTGCAGGGCCCAAGCACTTGGGCCATCCTCCACTGCACTCCCTGGCCACAGCAGAGAGCTGGCCTGGAAGAGGGGCAACCAAGACAGAATCCGGTGCCCCGACTGGGACTAGAACCCGGTGTGCCGGCGCCGCAAGGCAGAGGATTAGCCTATTGAGCCACGGCACTGGCCTAATCATCTTTATTTAAAAAAAGATTTTTCCTTATTTGAAAGGCACAGTCACAGGGAAAGAGAGGGGAAAGACACAGAGAGAGATCTTTCATCCACTGTTTCACTCCCCAGATGGCCACAACAGCCAGGGCTGGACCAGACAGATGGCAGGAACCAGGAGCTTCTTCTCGGTCTCCCATATGGGTGGGCCATCTTCTGCTGCTTTCCCAGGCACATTAGCAGGGAGCTGGATAGCAGAAGTAGAGCAGCTGGGACTCAAATAGGCACCATTATGAGATGCCAACATCACAGGGGGCAGCTTTACCTGCTACACCACAAGGCTGGTCCCTAATCATCTCTTTGAAATTAATCTCTTGGGGCAGGTGCTGTGGTGAAACAGGTAAAACTGCCCCTGCAGTGCCAGCATCCCACATGGGTACCGGTTTGAGTCCCAGCTGCTCCACTTCCAATCCTGCTCTGTGCTATGGCCTGGGAAAGCAGTAGAAGATGGCCTAAGTCCTTGGGCCCTTGCACCCATGTGGGCCTTCACAACCCCTTCTCCCTTGTCTGTATTTTAGAAAAATTTTTAACCTAGGAGTATTCAACAAGTAGTACATTTCATTTAGAAAAGTTTGTTGGGGGCTAGTCTTATGGCGTAGCAGGTTAAGTTGCCTCCTGGAACACCAGTGTTTCCTGAGGGCACCAGTTTGAGTGCCAGCCCCTCTACTTCTGACCCAGCACCCTGATTATGCACCTGGGAAAGCAGCAGAAGACAGCCCAAGTCCCTGGGTCCCTGAACCCATGTAGGAAAACCAGATGAAGCTTCTGGCTCCTGGCTTCAGGCTGGCCCATCCAGAGCCATTGCAGCCACTTGGCGAGTAAATCAACAGATGGAACATATCTCTCCCCCTCTCTATAACTGCCTTTCAATAAGTAAATATTTTTAAAGATTTATTTATTTATTTGAAAGGCAGAGTTACAGAGAGGTAGAGAGAGGACTTTCACACACTGGTCCACTCCCCAGATGGTTGCAACGGCCGAAGCTGTGCCAATCCGAAGCCAGGAGCCAGGAGCCAGGAGCTTCTTCCAGGTCACCAATGTGGATCCAGGGGCCCAAGTCTTCTACTGCTTTCCTAGGCCATAGCAGAGAGCTGGATCAAATATAGAGCAGTCGAGACTTGAACCAGTGCCCATAAGGGATGCCAGCACTGCAAGTGGTAGCTTTACCCACTATGCCACAGCACTGGCCCCCAGTAAAATAAATGTAAAAAGAAGAGAAAGAAAAGCTTTTCTCACTTGCATTGAAGCTACACTTACCACTGTTTCTCCTTTCTTCATGCCAAAGCACATAACTACCCCATCATTGTCTCCAATAACCACCTGTAATAGATTGAAGAGAATCCAAAATTATTATAACTATGTCCTTTATGAGAAAAGCAAGATTCTCAATAAATAAATTATGACTTTAAAAATAGATCAGAAGCTGGTGCTCTGTTAAAGTGGGTAAAGCCGCTACCTGCAATGCCAGCATCCCATATGGGCACTATCAGTTTGAGTCTCGGCTGCTTGACTTCCTTTCTTTTTTTTTTTATAGATTTATTTATCTATTTGAAAGTCAGAGTTAAACAGAGAGAGAAGGAGAGGCAGAGAGAGAGAGAGAGAGGTCTTCCATCCACTGGTTCACTCCCCATTTGGCTGCAATGGCCAGAGCTGCACCAATCCAAAACCAGGAGCCAGGAGCTTCTTCCGGGTCTCCCACATGGGTGCAGGGGCCCAAGGACTTGGGCCATCTTCTACTGCTTTCCCAGGCCATAGCAGAGAGCTGTATCAGATGTAGAGTAGCCAGGACTTGAACCGGCACCCATGTGGGATGCTGGCACTGTAAACAGCAACCTTATCCACTACACCACAGCACCAGTCCCTTGGCTACTCTACTTCCCATCTAGCTCTCTGCCATGGCCTGGAAAAGTGGTGGAAGAGGGTCCAAGTCCTTGGGCCCCAGCAGATGGAAGACCTGTCTCTCTGCCTCTGCCTCTCTGTAATTTTGCCTTTCAAATAAATAAATAAATCTTAAAAAAAAAAAAAAAAAAGTAGAGAGGTAAGAATATCTATGAAAACAACTCCCACAAAAACTAACCCTCCATGGAGCCAGAGCTGTGGCATAGTAGGTTAAGCCTCTGTCTGCAGCACCAGCATCCCATATGGGCACTGCTTCATGTCCCAGATGCTCTTCTTTATGATCCAGCTCTCTGCTTGTGTCCTGGCAAAGCAGTGGAAGACGGCTCAAGTGCTTGGGCCCTGCACCCACATGGAAGATCCAGAATGAAGTTCCTGGCTCCTGGCTTCAGATCAGCTCAACTATGGCCATCGCAGCCATCTGGGGAGTGAACCAGCAGGTGAAAGACCTCTCTGTCTCTCCCTCTCTGTCTGTAACTCTACCTCTCAAATAATAATAATTTAAAAAAATCTTTAAAACTATTCCTCTGAAGAGTAAGAAAGGGCTAAAAGAGAAAACTATGAAGAATCAATATGAAAGTTATTGGCAACTTCAAATTCACGGAAAATAGAATTAGAAAATAACATTTATTTCAGTGCAAATTTTTTGAAATTTATGCATATGCGAGTTCATGAAAAATGTATATTATGAGAAAATTATGCATGGATTTCAAAACTTTCTGCACCAAAATTAACTTTTCTTGAATGTATTTATTTATTACTTGACAGGTAGAGTTATAGACAGTGAGAGAGAGAGATAGAAAGGTCTTCCTTCCGTTGGTTCACCCCCTAAATGGCCACTATGGCCGGCGCTACGCCGATCCAAAGCCAGAAGCTAGGTGCTTCCTCCTGGTCTCCCATGTGGGTGCAGACTATCAAATAAGGTTGTGATCAAACTGCTTAATAATCTCTAAAACCTTTTTAATGGGAAATGTTGAGCAAATGAATAAGTACACAAAACATCATTCAACAATTACTAACACATGGCCAGTGGATTATTTTGAAATAAACATAGAGCGAAATTTTAGCACTTTTTTCTCAGAGACAGATAATCAAGCAGACAAAAGATATTACAGAAACAATTACCTTTTACCTAATATACATGTGTCTATGTTTCTATGTGTGCATGTACAGTTGAGGGACCCTCAAAAAGTTCATGGAAAATGCATGTTACAAAAACATTATGCATAGATTTCATATTTTGCTTCAAAATAAACCTTTTATAAATTGTCTGAATAGGATCCAGTTAGAAAGGATCCTCTTCAGCACAGTGCCGGCCATGGAGGCCATTTGGGGAGTGAATTTGGGTAGTGAACCAACGGAAGGAAGACCTTTCTCTCTGTCTCTCTCTCACTGTCTAACTCTGTCAAATAAAAAAAAAAAAGGATCTTCTATCACAGAAAAATGAATTCTGCTAAACTAAAGCAAAAACATCAAATTTATGATGAAGCTCATGTGGAAGAATGGTGAAATCGTTGTTTTACAAAAATGTATGGGAACAATGCCACAAAGAAATCAACAATCTGCAAATGGATAATTTAAGAAGGGACCAGATAACACTGAATATGAAACACCTAGCAGACCATTCAATATGGGATGAAAAATTAATCTTGTTGGTGCCCAAATTGAAGAAGATTAACAATTAACATCAGAAATTGTAGCCAACATAATAGATCCTCAACTGGTTCAGCTTATTGAGTCCTGGCTAAAAATTAAACTGCAGCAAACATTCTGATGAACAAGTGGCCAAACTGTTATATCTAGATCAGCTGCAGTCAAGAGCAGAGCTTTTAAAATAAAAGATTTCTTCAAAGAACTAGACCAAGAGTTGAAGCATTGTTTTACCAGTACAATCCTGAAGACAAAGCAAAATCAAAGCAATGGCTACCAGGATGAGGTGAAAGTAGTCCAATAACAGCAAAAGTGGACTGGTGATGAGCAAAATCATGGGAACAATTTTTTGGGAAGCTCAAGGAATTTTGTTTGTTGGCTTCTTGGAAGACCAAAAAATGAATACTTATTAACAGAGTGTTCTGATAAAGCTAACCAAAGTTTAGCATAAACTTCTTTTTGTTTAGCTCAGAAAAGCTTCACCAGAGAAATCTATCAGAACAATGTTCCTACTTATTCCTTTCATCAAACAATTTTTCTGAGTTGTTAATGGGAAATAATTAGGAATCCACCTCACATTCTTGACTTGGATCCTTTTGACTTCTTTTTATTTCCTAATCTAAATATATATATATATATATATGTGTGTGTGTGTGTGTGTGTGTGTGTGTGTGTATATATATGTACTGGCACTATGGTGTAGCCAGTAAAGTTGCTACCTGCAGGACCAGCATCCCATATGGGTGCCAGTTCAGGTCCCAGCTGCTCCACTTCTGATCTAGCTCCCTGCTAATGTATCTGGGAAAGCAGAAGATGGCCCAAATCCTTAGGCTCCTGCACACACACAGAAGACCTGGATGAAGCTCCTGGCTTCTGGCTTCAGCCTGATCCAGCCCCAGCCACTGTGGCCATTTGGAGAGTAAACCAGTGGATGGAAGCTCTCTCTCCCTTTCTCTTTTTTTTCTCTCTCTGCCTCTGCCTCCGCCTCACATTCTATGTAACTCTTTCAAATAAGTAAATAAATCTTTAAAATATATCTTTAAAGGGTACCCATTTCCTTCAGTTAATAATAGTAATAAAAAAGATTGCTTTGACATGATTAAACTTCCAGGACCCTCCATTCTTTCAGGTGGAACTAAATGGCTGTAATATTGCTTACAAAAGTAGCTTGAACTTGATGGAGCTTATGTTGAGAACTACAGGTTATATTTTTACCTTTTAATTCTGTTTTCTGTTAACTTTTTTTTTTAAGATTTATTTATTTAATTTGAAAGTCAGAGTTACACACAGAGAGACGGAGAGGCACAGAGAGAGAGGTCTTCCATCTGCTGGTTCACTCCCCAGTTGGCCACAATGACCGGAGCTGTACCATTTCGAAGCCAGGAGCCAGGAGCTTCTTCTGGGTCTCCCATGCTGGTGCAGGGGCCCAAGCACTTGGGCCATCTTCCACTGCTTTCCCAGGCCACAAGCAGAGACCTGGATCGGAAGTGGAGCAGCAGGAACTTGAACTGGCACCCATATGGGATGCGATATAAGGCATGGCAAGCGGCAGCTTTACCCACTACACCATGGCACCAGCCCCTGTTAACTGTTTTTTAAGATTTTTTAAATTTATTTGAAAGGCAGAGTTAGAGAGATGAAGAGGCAGACAGAGATATCTTCCATTCACTGGTTCACTCCCCAAATGGCTGCAACAGGGGAGCTGGGTGCCATAGGCTGCAGCTTTACTCACTATGCCACAGCACCAGCCTCTCCTTTAACTTTTTGAAGTCTCCTCATGTATTTAATGGGAACTGTGTTCCTATATAGATCTCTTCAGAAAAATCTGTTTTGGAAAGTTGTCAAATTCTCCCTGCATCCTCACATGGTCTTCTGCCTGTATCTGTGTCTCATCTCCTCCTCTTTTTATGTGGACATCAGTCATATTGGATTGGGGTCCAATCTAATGACTTCATTTTAAATCCTTTACCTCTTTAGAGACTGTCTCCAGCTACATCTGAGATACTCCAGGTTAGAACTTCAGCATCTGTGCTGGGTCACACAGTTCAGCCCACAGCAGAAGGGAACCGTCTGATCTCAAAAGGTCAGAAGAAATTAAAGAGGAAAGAAGAGACATAAAAAGGAAGATTACACATTCGGATGTGTCACAAAGATGTCTAAAGGTAAGCCAAAAGGGGAAAAATATGTGCAAAGAATTAACCTTTGAAAACTTTATAGAAATTAATGATTAAAAGAAATACAGTAATTCCAATAACAAATACAAAACATACATAATTCATAAAGAAAATAGATATTGAATAATCATTGAAATCTATTACCTTGTAATCAGTAATATTAAAGCATAATACTTTTTATTTTGCCTTTCAAATTAGAAAAAATGTAAATGATGACACAATATTGTGTAAAGGAAACTTGTGCTCAGCTGTGATATTTTAAACCATAATAAGATGCTTTTCAAAAGCAGCTTAGCCATATGTATCCATACCTATGAATGTGTGGCTATATTTTCACCCTGTAGTCCCAATGGGAATACTTAGTCTATGGAAACAAGATAAAGTAGGTAAGAGGTCATTTGAAGCATTATTTAAAATAGGGACCTAACTGTCCAAAAATAGGAAATGGTGGATCCATCCACTTTGTGGACTATTACATAGCCATTGAAAGGGAATACAATGAAGACTATATAACAATTTAGAAAGCATTCAGAAAATAGCCAAAGAGGACACAAAGCAGGGGATTACATGATTACAATTATGTGAAAGGGGTATTAAGAAATGCATCAAAAATTGTTTGGGGCCGGTGTTGTGGCTCAGTGGGTTAATGCCCTGGCCTGAAGCACCAGCATCCCATATGGGTGCTGGTTTGAGACCCGGCTGTTCTACTTCCAATCCAGCTCTCTGCTATGGCCTGGGAAAGCAGTAGAAGATGGCCGAATCCTTGGGTCCCTGCACTTTCGTGGGAGACCTGGAAGAAGCTCCTGGCTCCTGGCTCCTGGCTTCGGATTGCAAGGTACTGATAAAGGCTGGGCTATGTCAGCGGGCACCAGCTCCTCCCATGGATGATTTTTCTGTGTCCCTTCTCAGGCCCTGACAATGCATGCTAACAACTTAGGGAAAGTGCTATGGATATCATTTTTACTACTTTTTTATTTTCATTTTAACAAACAATCAAAATAATAAAAGCTGGATTAAGTGGAAATTATTTTTTAGAAAACAACCTTTTGAGGGGAATATGAAGCGTATTCTACGGCTGGATCAGATTTTAGGAACCGTCAATGTTTTCCCACTTGGATTCACAAACCCCTTTCATGGCACTTTATTTTTTCTTTTTTAATATTTACTTATTTATTTGTAAGTCACAAAGAGAGAGGGAGAGACAGAGAGAGGGATCTTCCATCCACTGGTTCACTCCCCAGATAGCTGCCATGGCCAGGGCTGGGCCAGGAACTTCATCCAGGTCTTTCACATAGGTGCTGGGGCTCAAGCATGTGGGCCATCTTCGGCATTTTCTCGGGTGCATTCACAGGGAGCTGGATCAAAAGTGGAGAGCCAGAACACAAACTGGTACCCATATGTGACTCCAGAGTCAAAGGTGGCAGCCTTACCCACTATGCCACAACAACAGCCCTTCATGCCACTGTATAATATTTCCAAGTACTATATAATCTTTAGAAGTCTTTAGGGATTTTAATAATTGTCTCATTTTTCATTTTATATGATTGAAAGGTAATTTTTAAAGAAAAGCTGTTTTACTTTAAATTGCTATAGTATTTAAGATAGTATTATGAAATTCATCTTTATGTGATCTTTACAATGTTTGTAACAAAGACAAATACTGGCAATTTTTAGTTTCTATTTAACAAGTGATGCCCACTGTTTAAATTAATTGTGCAAAAGAATTTATTTTGAAATCACATTATTTTGAAACACTAAAATAAGGCCATGACATTGCCTCAAAAATAGATGAAAAGAGTTTGCAAAATGATATTTGAAATTTTGTCATTTTTCATATAAAAAAGCAAGTACTTTATTCTGTATGTTCTGTTTTGGTTCTAAAAGATCAGCAAAGGTTTCAAACTACTAATGTTAAGCATGTCTCAAAAAATCAGCAGGTGGGAAGTTTTCATTCATAATACAGGAATGCCAAGTTATACAAAATGGCCACTGTATTTTTTCTTTGTAAACATGCTTTAAGGTCCTAGAGACAACTTGGTGTTTTACCTGAAAACCAACAGATGATTTCTTCTTGGCCATGATAAAGATCACCTTGAGATAAAGTTGCAGAATTTGGTATGCACCTCATTAATCTATAGCCTTGTGTTGTGGTATTAAAGCCATAATTATGAGTAAAAAATTAAAATGGTTAAAAATACAAGCAATTTAAGGGGCTAGCACTGTGGTACAACGGGTTAAACCCTTGCAGTGCCAGCATCCCATATGGGTGCCGATTCGAGTCCCACCTGTTCCACTTCCCTACTAATGGCCTTGGAAAGCAGTGGAGGACAGCCTAAGTGCTTTGTCCTCTGCATCCGTGTAGGAGATAGAGGAAACTCCTGGCTCCTGGCTTTGACCTGACTCAGTGCCAGTCACTGCAGCCATTTGGGAAATGAACCAATGGATGGAAGACCTCTCTCTCTCTCTCTCTTTCTCTACCTCTCTCTGTAACTCTGCCTTTCAAATAAATAAAAACAAAAATATCTCTTTAAAAAAAAGCAATTTAAATTGCATTTAAGTCAAAACTATCAACATAGTGGTGATCTGCTGAGTGTCTGAGTCATAAGCATACACACTAGTTTTCATTAACACATAGAACAAATTTGGAAACTCTGAAACTCTTGTTTTAAAGGAAAATAATTTATAGAAGCCCATATAAGGTGGATTTTTTTTTTTTTTTTGATAGGCAGAGTGCACAGTGAGAGAGAGAGACAGAGAGAAAGGTCTTCCTTTTTTCGGCCAGTTCACCCACCCCCCAATGGCCACTGTGGCCACTGCACCGCGCTGATCCGAAGCCAGGAGCCAGGTGCTTCTCCTGGTCTACCATGTGGGTGCAGGCCCCAAGGACTTGGGGCATCCTCCACTGCACTCCCGGGCCACAGCAGAGAGCTGGACTGGAAGAGGAGCAACCAAGACAGAATCCGGTGCCCCGACCAGAACTAGAACCCGGGGTGCCGGTGTCACAGGCGGAGGATTAGCCTATTGAGCCGCGGCGCCAGCTGGTTGATCTGTTTTTTAAAAAAAAATAGAGACAGTAATGCCAATCATTACCATCTTGAATGATGGTATCAACTCCCTGAACCACCTCTATGACCTCCCACCCCTGACCCAGAAACCAGGAACCCTGCATGTAGGGTTCCCAACCTGTTGGGACTTAACTAGTTAGGAAGACAGGAGAAGTGAAGCGAATTGTCCCAGGCCACAATTCATTACTATAGCTTCAGTTCTCTGTAGCAATTGTCCATCAGGCAATTTACCTTCCTGTTTATAAAAACTGCTTTTATTTGACTGACACATTTGGAATATAAAAATATTGGCGATGGTTGGACAATTCAGTTATCCTAAATTGGACTAGTTTTCTTGTAATAACCACAACATACTTAGGCCATTTCTAAGTTCTTAGAGTGCACAGAACTCTTTGAAGACACTGGATACCACTTTTCACAGTACCCACTTTTACTTCGAGTCTATGAATCCAAGCTTTTCAACAGACCATGAATTACATAAAAGCAAGAGTACTCAGTAAGTGTAATGCAGCAGGCACTTTATAAAGTGCCAAACTTGTTCCTTTACCTTATCTGTAACAGAGAAAAGAAGTGAGAATAGCAAACAGCCAAAAAGTACATCTCTGTACAAGAAAAATCACAGGGCTTTGACAATCTTCTAATTAACTGGAAGCACCTTGACATCCTTTTCTAGGTAAGGTGCTTTGGTCCTGTTAAAATGCTCCCTTCTCCATGCTGTCCCACCTTCTCTGAGCTCTGCTTTCCTGACAGACCTGTTACAATGAGTAAAGCAAGGACTTGCTGACCCTGAGCTATCTTTAATCTTAGAAGTATTAAACCTCACCTTGCCCTATGGTGCCACATTAATGCCTTACCATTTAACAACAACTAACAAGATTTGAATGCAGTGATTCATTGAAGGAATGCCCTCAGGAAAAAGAGAAGGAGAGCAGGAAAAGGTGGGGAATGAAGCAACAGAGATACCATTTCAGTCTGAATCTGGCTTCAGCCTAATGCTTTCATGGGCTCTAAAGCAGGAATTACATGGAAAGGTTGGCTCAACCTTGAGTCAAGGGAACCAGCTTTGGGCTGGGATTGCAGCATGGAGTGTTAAGCCACCACCAGTGATGTCAGCATTCCATAGGAGTGCAGGTTCGAGCCCCACCTGCTATATTTCCTATCCAGTTCCCTGCTAATGTATCTGGGAAAGCAGTGGAGAATGGCCCAAGTGTGTGGGCCCTGGCAACCACGTGGGAGATCTGGAAGAAGCTCCTGGCTCCTGGCTTCAGCCTGGCCCAGCCCTCACCATTGTTGCCACATGGGGCTGGACCAGCAGCTGGAAACCCTCTCTCTTCCTCTCCCTCTCTCTAACTCTTTCAAATAAATAATCTTAAAAAAGAAGGGGGAGGATGGCAGTTTTTTATGCCCTACCCCAGTCTGACTGGCTCTGGGGAGCAGGAGGTGTAGAACCCAAGACAAGTTTGCTTCTTTTCCTTTCAGTTGAGGGCAACTCCCCGGGGAAGTGATTAGCTGCTGAGGAGTAGCTGGGAGACAGCAGGTGCATTGGCCCAGTAGAAGGGAGCTGGGCAGACCATCAGTATCATCAACGGCACCTACTACACTTTGTTATATCTTTCTTCCTATTATCTGGAAACCATGGAGAAGAAGAAAGGTGAAATATCTCAAATATGTCAGCTGCATATAGTTTAGTAAATAAAACCCCTGTGTTAACAGTGCTACAGTTGTGGGAGGCATGGACCAAAAAAAAAAAAAAAAAAAAAAAAAAGCCACCTATGTACACCCATGGTGTGGATGCCATAAATTTCATCTTCATACCTCTCTGATCTCCAAATTCCAAGGATCTCTGGCTAATTGTCCCCACTCAAATCTGCCACTTTTCACTGAGCATTTTTTCCAACCTCAAATATAAAAATTACTTATTATGTTCCCTAGCTACAAGCAAAAACTCCCACACATGGAATCCTAAACTATACTACAAAACTCAAAGTATCATCTATTACAGAAACTTCATGTCTTCACCATTTTAATAGAAAGTATAGTAACATAACAATGGAAAAATTCAATATTTTATTCAGTTCAGAGGCATAACATGAAATACATTAAATTTGAAAAGTGTTTCAAATAGTATTAGCATAGCACAAAAGCTAATGAAATATTTTATAATGGTAGCAAAAGATGTATAAAGTTTTAAATTTGTTTTGACTCTCAAAAAATTAGAGATTCAGAAGTAATTTTTAAAGAATTTTATGTAGTTCCATTTAACATTCAATTTTACCTTTGAAATATCTGGAAAGCCTTCCTGGTGTGAACCTAACTATTTTGAAGTATCATGGTTTTTAAGACTGCTAAAGCTCTTTACAGTGTTAAAGTCCTTTCCTATTAACATCATGAGGTGTTGTAGTTACCAGTATTCAGTTCAGTCATGTAGTCAGTCAAATTCAGACACAGTACAGACCACTCTGTGCAGAAAGTAGAATTGGAACCCTTTTATTAGAAAAAAGATGTCAGTAATTATCTTTGATGATGGCGAGAGAGGCCTCAAAAGGAAGCAGAACAGACCTGGTGTTGCCTGGCCATGTCTTTCTACACAGTCACTGCTCTTTTCTACTTCTTCCCATGAGCAAATCCTCAAAACTCTTGCCCAAAACTAATGGGCAAGATATGAAGTCAGTCTTTTCTCTTATTTTGTTTATTAAAATATCAGAGGCAGATGTTAGGAGGTTATTACAGAATACAACTTTGCATAACACCCAACTTAAAAAAACCCTCACCACCCACTGACAAAATTTACATTACTCAAAAACAACAAATGGAAGTCTAACACAGAAAGCAAACAGTATATATTTTAGAAAAAATTTTAATGTGTTGTTTTGAATAATTCTATGAAACTTAAATATGTCATTATATTTTCTAATTCATTTCTTGTTAAATTCTTCACTTGGCTCATTGGTTCTAGGATTATCATTGATGCTAAAATTCCAAGAAAATCTCACCTAGTTGTGGCTGGTTGTAAAATTTCTTCAGTTTCTATATTAAAAAAAAAAAAAATCTTTCAGCACTTGGACAAGGGAAGATATGCTACATAGTGATGACTCTTTATTTTTATTTATATTTTATTGGCAGTTCAGTTGGTTTCAACAACATTTATTGAGCACCTACTATGTACCAGGCACTGTCCTAGATGCTGGAGACACAAAGATGAATAAGACATGGTCCCTGTCCCAAGGACTTTATAGTCTCTTGGAGGCAAACAGGTAGTGCAAAGAATTACATGATATCTAAAATGAACAAAAACATCAGAGATGTAGGCAATATTGGGCTTTTAAATACAATGGTATGGCATTGTTTGCAATGTCAAGGCAGACAATTAAATGCATTTTAATGTGATAAAACAAGAAAATCATTAAGACCTAACTTTTAAAGATTCACATGATAAAGGTAGTTAACGCTAAAACTTTACACCATCATTTTTCAAGTATTTCATACTTAGAAATATTATTGCCAACATTTGTGCTATAGTCAAAGCCATGATTCCAGGTGGGTGCATCATTCACATCTCAGCATGCTGGGATTCAGTTTCTCACTGAGTTTATGAATGAGAATGGCTAATTCCTCAGTTGCTTGGCTCTTGTCTTCCAAAAGTTCATAACGCAGGCTGGAGATATCTTGCTTGATTTCTTTCAATTCACCTAGAGTATTTGTATTAAAAATAAACATATTTAGTTGATAATTTGCTCTTTGGACTTAGAAAACAGTGAAATTCATATATATGAATACAGTTATTTCAAAAAGTCTCCAAGTTAACATTTTCAATTTCTTTCCTTTAAAATGTTTTACATATAGTCCAACTATATTTTTAATAGTAAAATTCAGCATTAAGTAGTATCCTTTGGCTCACTCAACTGTTCACACAGCATGAGTCTCTGATAACTGCTCTACAACCAGGGTATCTCCTTTCTGTCTATAAGGAGTACCCTTGTCTCCTTCAAGCATAGGGTTTGACACCTTCATCGAGCTCCCCCTGTTACTAGGCTCAAAGGGAATCCCAGCAAAACTAAACTACATCAAAAATCAAATCAGTCTATTTTACAGGCACTACCCACACAGAGGAAGTAAATATTGAAGGGAGGAAAGGAAAGGAGAAAGATTAGGGGTGTTTATTAGGAAGGCAATAATAACGAAAATGGGGTCAAGGAACACATGGTTTGTGTGACACAGAGAATCGGTGCATAAGGAAATAACACACAACAGTGACACTAGGGGGTGTATATGTGAACCTTCTGGCCATGCACACACTCCATACTCTCTGGAGAGAACAGGGGAGCTTTGTCTATTGAAACACAAATGCACCCATAATTCAGTCTGGCAGTATTTTGAGCATAGTTAGATTGCAATTAAAACTGGATTCTCTTGTGAGGGACTGTAATGCAGATAAGCTAATGACCTTGAAAATAAAGTTGGGCAGGAAATTATCTTAAATCTCAGAAATTATTCTTTAACTCATTGGTACTTTGACTTAGCTTTTCATAGTATAATAGAATGCAAAAGGCATCTTTGAGGACATTTCCTATATCTTTATGATGCATTAAAGTACAATTTCTTTGTTCTACTATATAGAAAGCAGAACCTTTTAATTTTAAGTAATTTTAAGTATCCCTCACGAATACACATAAGGGCCAGCATTGTGGTGCAGCAGGTTAGGCCACCACCTGCAATGCCAGCATCCTGTAGGAGTGCTGGTTCAAGTCCTAGCTGCTTCACTTTTTTTTGGGGGGGGGCGGTGCTCCACTTCTGATCCAGCTCCCTGTTAATGAGCCTGGGCAAACAGTGGAAGATGGCTTAAGTGCTTGGACTCCTGCCACACATGTGAGAGACCCAGATGGAGTTCCAAGCTCCTGCCTTCAGCCTGGCCCAGCCTGGGGCAGGCTGGGCCATGGTTGCTATTTGGGGAGTGAACCAGCAAATGGAAGGTTTCTTTCTCTCTGTCTCAGTCTCTCTCTCAGACATTCTGGCTGTCAAATAAATAAATAAATCTTAAGAAGAAAAAAAGCTCATCAACAATTTTACCGCAAAAATTTAGCCCTTCTCTCGCCAGTCAGACAGATCTGATGGCATCTCATTGGAACAGTTTCCATTTTTAGGACAACGTATTGCTCCCAAGTTGATTTCTTTCCAACTCTGGGACTGAACTTTGGCTCTACCCTTCAGTCTTCAATGAAAAAACTTTTGTAGTCCACATAGATGCCCTGCCTCGGATCTGCCTTGAATAATAGGTATGCTTGGATGACGAGCCATGGAGAAGAGTCACATTCAAAAACAGTTTGAGTATTTGTATCTGGACACCAAGCAGAGGGTCTTCTGGAGACTGTGAATTCTGAATCAAGTGTTCTTTTACCTATGCCACTGGAAAGATGTTCACACTAACACAAAGTCACTAAAAAAACTGATTACTACTGACTACCTATGTAAGGATTTAAAAACCCTAAAAACATGGCAGCCTTTACATTCTAAGCATCAGTTGGAGAACTCTAAGATAAATTTCCTCTGATCAACATTTTTAATAACTGTTTCTTTAGAAAGATGGAATTTTCAAAATGTACCATAATATTCTGCTGTCAATCTTAGGAACCCTAATGGCAAACTGAGATTGGGTGGTTTTGTTTTTGTTGTTGTTGTTGTTTTTTTTTTTTTTTTTTTTTAAGAACTAATTTATTGGCCGGCGCCGCGGCTCAATAGGCTAATCCTCCACCTAGTGGCGCCAGCACACCGGGTTCTAGTGCCCGTCGGGGTGCCGGATTCTGTCCCAGTTGCCCCTCTTCCAGGCCAGCTCTCTGCTATGGCCCAGGAAGGCAGTGGAGGATGGCCCAAGTCCTTGGGGCCTGCACCCACATGGTAGACCAGAAGAAGCACCTGGCTCCTGCCTTCGGATCAGCGCGGTGTGCCGGCCACAGCACGCCAGTCGTGGTGGCCATTGGAGGGTGAACCAACAGCAAAAGGAAGACCTTTCTCTCTGTCTCTCTCTCACTATCCACTCTGCCTGTCAAAAAAAAAATCATTTATTTGAAAAGCAGAGTTACACAGAGAGAGGGAGAGACAGAGAGAGATCTTCCATCCTCTGATTCATTCCCCAAATGGCCACAATGGTCAGGGCTGGGCCAGGCCAAAGCCAGGAGCCAGGAACCAGGAGCTACATCCAGGTCTCCCAAGTAGGTGGCAGGAGCCCAAGTACTTGGGCCATCTTCTGCTGCTTTTACCAGGCCATTAGCAGGGAGCTGGATTGGAAATAGAGCAGCAGGGATTTGAACCAGCACCCATACGGAATGCCAGTATTGCAGGTGGCAGCCTAACCCAGTAGGCCACAATGCTGGCTCCAACCAAGAGATTGAGTTTTTAAAGTATGCTTCAATATGATGTTTTCCAAGATCATTAAGTTCATTACTAAAGGACATTTCTCATCTTGGAGATGCTTACCTTCATTAACTTCATCATTTTCTTTGTCTACTTGTGCTTTCAAAACATATCGTTTTATAAGTCTTTTCATTATCTGCTGTTGGGCAAAAAGAAATGGTCATATCACCAATGATACACATAAGGACCCTGAATCTCATTCTCCAAAGAACCTTAAATACCTGTAAAACAAACAACTTAGGGGAGAAGAATTGTATGTCACTATTTACAGGAGAATTACCCAGGATTTAAAACTTAATCTTTTTCACCTGCTGAGACATTGCATAATCCACAAACAGCCTCTTCTCCCCACCCCAGGAATAGAAGCTTTCAAAACAAAGTTAAGCTGGAACATTTCAACTTTCTTTAAGGCACACTGACCCTACATTATGACCTATGCACACAACCTACCTTATTGTTTTCCATTTAAAAGCAAATACGAATACAGAGAATTTGGAGATATAGAGAACAAAAGGAATAAAACCATTGATAACTACAATATCTATCTAAAGATATTAACTTTTTTTGTGTATATCTTTCTAGTATCTTTAAGTTCTGTATAAATACCAATATGATATGTTTTTAGAGTATTATATGTTCTGTTATATTGCATGCTTATCTCTCACAGCCTTATATAGAGAGTGACTCTTTTTCAATCTAAATAAATGCTCTGACAGGAGAATTATCCTACAGGAAATTATTTATACATATGGAAAAAATTAAACTGGAACCCTATCTCATATACCATGAATAAAAAATTAGTTCCACATGCCTTTTAAGTATGAAAGACAAAGTTTCTGAATCCTTTAAAAGGAAATATAAGGGAATATATTTCAAGGTAAAGCTAGATTTTTTTAAAAAAACAAAATAAATTTTAATCATAATACAAAATACTAATAAATTCAATTTCAATCAAATTTTTAAAATATCATAAAGGAAGTAACAATGCAAGCTACAAACTGTGAGAAAATGCTGTAAATAATTATAACTGACAAATAATTTGGATCCAAATATATAAAGAACTTTACTTGAATGACAAGACCTGAACCAAATTTTAAAATGGACAAAAGAGTCATTTCCCTGAAGCAAAAATGTGAATGCTCAATAAGTTTAGGAAGCTTTTTGCTTGTGGAAATACAAATTATGACTAAAAGCAGATAAAAATTTGCATCTCATAAAGGGAAAATAAATTTGATAATGCCTAGTGTTGGAGAGTATATGAATCAATGAGAATGTTCATACTTCACTGGCATGAGTATAAGTAGACCGATCACTTTGAATATAATTTGTTATTATCTTTTCAAGTTGAACATATGCAAACCCTTTCTTCAAAAGCCCATCCTTTGGTATAGAACCTAGAGAAGCTTTGCACACATAAACCCAGAAACATAACAGTGATACTTACAGCAACCCTATTCCAAAGAGCAAAAACTGGAAACAATCTAAACACACACCAACACAAGAATAGACCAAAAATTGTAGTAGAGCACACAGTGTAATGTCATTTGTTCATTAACAAAATTAATGAACCACAGCCACAGACACAGTGTGGATGAGCCTTAGAAGCACCATGCTGATTGAAAAATTCCAGTTGCAGAAGACTGCATGGAGTATGACACTATTCTTATGAAGCTCAACGACAAATACATCTGTGTGATACATTTTTAGGATTATCTACTTATAAAATAAACATATTTGAAAAGAATGCCGTAACAAGAAGATAAGAAATCCCCACTTCAGGACAGTGATTTCCTCTTCAGTGAAGGCACAGGGATGGGACAGAGCATAACATGTAAGTAGAAAACAGCAATGAGCAATGTTATCTTTGTCAGGTAAAGTGGTGGTTTCATAGGTGTGCATCTGCTCATGCTTCATAGTTTATTACGTGTACCATACATTCTTGTGCATGTATCAAATATCACAGTTAAAATATAATAAAGGAAAGGGGGAAAAGGGCCTGAATGAGAAATCAAGTACAGTAAGAACAGAATATACACCTTAGTTTTAAGGAAGTAGAAATTATAACCTTAGTTGTCCCACTAGATGCCAAGGACAAGTGAAATAGAAGAATATAGGACGATTCTCCAGACTGACTTCCATAGTGGCTTGACCAGTTTGCATTCCCACCAACAGTGGGTTAGTGTCCCTTTTTCCCCACATCCTCGCCAGCATCTGTTGTTGGTAGATTTCTGTATGTGAACCATTCTAACCGGGGTGAGGTGAAACCTCATTGTGGTTTTGATTTGCATTTCCCTGATTGCTAGTGACCTTGAACATTTTTTCATGTGCCTGTTGGCCATTTGGATTTCCTCTTTTGAAAAATGTCTATTGAAGTCCTTGGCCCATCTCTTAAGTGGGTTGTTGGTTTTGTTTTTGTGGAGTTTCTTGATCTCTTTGTAGATTCTGGTTATTAACCCTTTATCTGTTGCATAGTTTGCAAATATTTTTTCCCATTCTGTCGGTTGTCTCTTCACTCTCCTGACTGTTTCTTTTGCAGTACAGAAACTTCTCAATTTGATGCAATCCCAATAGTTGATTTTGGCTTTGACTGTCTGTGCCTCCCGGGTCTTTTCCAGAAATTCTTTGCCTGTGCCAATATCTTGAAGGGTTTCTCCAATGTTCTCTAATAACTTAATGGTGTCAGGACGTAGATTTAGGTCTTTAATCCACGTTGAGTGGATTTTTGTGTAAGGTGTAAGGTAGGGGTCTTGCTTCATGATTCTGCACGTGGAAATCCAGTTTTCCCAGCACCATTTATTGAATAGACTGTCCTTGCTCCAGGAATTAGTTTTAGATCCTTGATCAAATATAAGTTGGCTGTAGATGTTTGGGTTGATTTCTGGTGTTTCAATTCTGTTCCATTGGTCTGTCCATCTGTTTCTGTACCAGTACCATGCTGTTTTGATTACAACTGCCCTGTAGTATGTCCTGAAGTCTGGTATTGTGATGCCTCCGGCTTTGTTTTTGTTGTACAAGATTGCTTTAGCTATTCGTGGTCTCTTGTGCCTCCATATGAATTTCAGCATCATTTTTTCTAGATCTGCGAAGAATGTCTTTGGTATCTTGATTGGGATTGCATTGAATCTATAAATTGCTTTTGGGAGAATGGACATTTTGATGATGTTGATTCTTCCAATCCATGAGCATGGAAGATTTTTCCATTTTTTGGTATCCTCTTCTATTTCTTTCTTTAAGGTTTTGTAATTTTCATCGTAGAGATCTTTAACGTCCTTGGTTAAGTTTATTCCAAGGTATTTGATTGTTTTTGTAGCTATTGTGAATGGGATTGATCTTAGCAGCTCTTTCTCAGTCATGGCATTGCTTGTGTATACAAAGGCTGTTGATTTTTGTGCATTGATTTTATATCCTGCCACTTTGCCAAACTCCTCTATGAGTTCCAATAGTCTCTTAGTAGAGTTCTTTGGATCCTCTAAGTACAGAATCATATCGTCTGCAAAGAGGGATAGTTTGACTTCTTCCTTCTTGATTTGTATTCCTTTGATTTCTTTTTCTTGTCTGATGGCTCTGGCTAAAACTTCCAGAACTATGTTAAATAGCAGTGGTGAGAGTGGGCATCCCTGCCTGGTGCCAGATTTCAGTGGAAATGCTTCCAACTTTTCCCCATTCAATAGGATGCTGGCTGTGGGTTTTTTATAAATTGCTTTGATTATATTGAGGAATGTTCCTTCTATACCCAATTTGCTTAGAGTTTTCATCATGAAAGGGTGTTGAATTTTATCAAATGCTTTCTCTGCATCAATTGAGATAACCATATGGTTTTTCTTCTGCAGTCTGTTAATGTGGTGAATCACATTGATTGATTTGCGAATGTTGAACCATCCCTGCATACCAGGGATGAATCCCACTTGGTCTGGGTGGATGATTTTCCTGATGTGTTGTTGTATTCTATTGGCCAGAATTTTATTGAGGATTTTTGCGTCTATGTTCATCAGGGATATTGGTCTGTAATTTTCTTTCAGTGCTGCATCTTTCTCTGGCTTAGGGATTAAGGTGATGCTGGCTTCATAGAAAGAATTTGGGAGGATTCCCTCTTTTTCGATTGTTCTGAATAGTTTGAGAAGAAATGGGATTAGTTCTTCTTTAAATGTCTGGTAGAATTCAGCAGTGAATCCATCTGGTCCTGGGCTTTTCTTTGTTGGGAGGGTCTTTATTACTGTTTCAATTTCTGTTTCAGTTATGGGTCTATTTAGGTTTTCGATGTCTTCATGGTTCAATTTTGGTAGATTGCATGTGTCCAGGAATCTATCCATTTCTGATAGGTTTTCCTGTTTGCTGGCATACAGGTCCTTGTAGTAATTTCTGATGATTCTTTTTATTTCTGTGGTGTCTGTTGTTACGTTTCCTTTTTCATCTCTGATTTTATTGATTTGGGTCTTTTCTCTTCTTTTTTTAGTTAGTTGGGCCAATGAGGTGTCAATTTTGTTTATTTTTTCAAAAAACCAGCTTCTCGCTTGGCTGATTTTTTGTAATGTTTTTTTGGATTCAATCCTGTTAATTTCTTCTCTGGTTTTAATTATTTCTCTTCTCCTACTAGATTTGGGTTTGGTTTGCTGCAGTTTTTCTAGGTCCTTGAGGTGCGCTGAAAGCTCATTTATTTGGTACCTTTCCAATTTCTTGGTATAGGCACCTATTGCTATAAATTTGCCTCTCAATACTGCTTTTGCTGTATCCCATAAGTTTTGATATGTTGTGTTGTTGTCTTCATTTACTTCCAGAAAGTTTTTGATTTCTCTTTTGATTTCTTGAATGACCCAGTGTTCATTCAGGAGCATGTTGTTCAGTCTCCATGTGTTTGCATACTTTCTGGGGTTTCCTGAGTTGCTAATTTCCAGCTTCATCCCGCTGTGGTCTGAGAAGCTGCATGGTATGATTCTAATTCTTTTAAATTTGCTGAGACTTGCTTTATGGCCTAGTATGTGGTCAATCCTAGAGAAGGTTCCATGCGCTGCTGAGAAGAATGTGAAGTCTGTAGATGTAGGGTTGAAAGTTCTGTAGATATCTGTTAGATCCATTTGGGCAATAGTGTCAATTAAATCTGCTGTTTCCTTGTTGATCTTCTGTCCGGATGATCTGTCTATTTCTGAGAGTGAAGTATTGAAGTCCCCCAGTACTATTGTATTGGAATCTAAATCTCCCTTTAAGTCCCTTAACATATCTTTTAAATAGCCCGGTGCCCTGTAATTAGGTGCATATACATTTATAATAGTTACATCTTCCTGTTGAATTGAACCCTTAATCATTATATAGTGTCCCTCTTTGTCTCTCTTAACAGTTTTTGTATTAAAGTTTATTTTGTCTGATATTAATATGGCTACACCTGCTTTTTTTGGTTTTTGTTGGCAATAAAACAATAAATCCTCTTGCCCTTGCATCTGTGACTGTCTTTTGTGGGTTAATTGGGAAAGGTCTCAGATCCCATAATTCAACAACACAACTAGGAAAACCCTGCATGCTGTGGCTAACTCAGGTGAAAAGATGCTTGCCCTGTGTTGCCTTCTGCCTGCTCATAAGACAGGAGATGAGCACCAGGAAGGTCTACGCCAGGTTGACTACAGTCTCCTCACATCTACACCCCAAGAACCACAGAAGACTTCAGCAGGGGACAGGTGGGTGAAAGGAGAAGACCTTCAGATTTGATTTGGAGACACGTTTCAAAACAAATACCACTGCCTAGTTTTAAAATGAGTTTTCTTTTATCCACTGATAAAAGGTGCATTCCCTAAAAGGCAGCAATGACTGGGGCTGGGCCAGGTGAAAGTCAGGAGCAAGGAGCTTCATCCAGCTCTCCCACTTGGGTGCAGGGGCCCAAGCACTTGGGCCATCTTCTGCTGCTTCCCCAGGCCATAGCAGAGAGCTGGATGGAAAGTGGAACAGCCAGGACTTGAACTGGCAAAGTGGCAAACTGGTGCCCAAATGGGATGCTGGCGCTACAGGAGATGGCTTTAATCAGCTGTGCTACTGCAACAGACCCTCTCTAAAACATTTATATAATATTCTCTGAAAAAAACAAAGTTTACATAGGGGCGAGTGTTTTACCCAAAAGTTAAACTGTCTGTGTCCCCTACTGTAGTGCCTGAGTTGCAGTCCCCATTCCAACTTCTTGCTAATTCTAACCCTGGAAGGCAGTGGCTCAAATAGTTGTGTTCCTGCCACTCACTTGGGAGACCTAGATTGAGTTCCCAGCTTCAGCCTGACCTAGCCCTCTCCACTTCCCACACTGTTGCAGGCCTTTGAAGAGTGAAGCAGTGGATAAGAGCTCTCTCTGTCTGCCTCTCAAATAAGTAAAAAATATAGAAAAGAAAAAGTCTATGTGAACTTATATTTACTGCCAGAAGCAAATATGATACAAAAATAAAATATTTTTAAAGTGTATGTAGAGTTTAGGTTCCCTACAAACACTCTGAACAAAGCTACATGCCAAATCCCCTCACTGAAGAGAAAATATTCACTTTCATTTCGTCTTTAACTTATAGGGAAAATTATGGTCACATTAAATTTTTCCCTTTTAAACTTTGGCATGTTGTAGGCTTGCCACGTCGCCATAAAATTTTTCACCTTAATATTTACAGTTAAAATATACTTATTCACCACTGCTCTAAGGTGGAGCTTCTGTAAAAGGCATGAAGATACTTGATATTGGATTGAAACCATTTTCCCCAGAGATGCACCAGCTAGTAATAATCTATCCTTTTGTTCATGTTGGAAAAATAATTCATGTGAATTGCAAAATGACCTTCAGCTCAGAGAAGGGGGCATAGATTAGCAATTTCCATTCAATCAGGAAGCTTTGGCAAAGACAATCTCCTTAAGGTCTCCTTCCCCTATTGTAATAGCTCCTGAATAAAATCTGTTTTTACCATTTTACTGTCCAGCTCTTTCTTTAACATAATTAAGAACATGAGTGGCAAGTACAAATTGCCTGGATTTGAATTGTGACAATCATTTAGAAGCTGTGGAATCTTGCTGCCTTAACCTATAATGGAAATACTGGAAAGAGATAGTACATGTAAATTACTCAGTTAACATAACTATTATTCTATGTTTATCATCTTGCCCTCTGTAAAGCAAACCTTTTTTCAAATGTTAACTTACTTATTTTCAACTACTTGAAAAGCAGAGTGACAGAGAGAGACAGAGAGAGAAAGAGATGAGAGAGACGTTTTCCATCCACTGGTTCACACCCACACAACTAGGGTGGGGCCAAGCCAAAGACAGGAGCCTGGAACTCCTGGGATCTTCCCTGTAGGTGGCAGGGGGCCAAGCACTTGAGCCATAATCTGCTGCCTCCAGGAAGCATTAGCAGGAACCTGGATTGGAAGCAGCCAGCACTCTGATCTGGGAGGCAAGTGTCACTAGACAAACAATGCTTCCCCTCCCCCAAGCAAATCTTGATTCACTCACCTTAATAACAATACTGTAAGCAAGGACCATGAAAGTCAGAGTAGTCAAAAATACAATTGTAAACATTATGTTTACCTAAATTTCTCTCTTCAAAGCCAGTTCCAAAAATTAAACTGACCCATAACAGCTTCATCTTTTTTTCTCTCTCAGCCACCTTGCTTAATACCACAATAGAAGTCTGCTCCACATTCCACAAACCTCCAGGAATAGGCTAGATTTGATGAGGCTGTGAGTCACTCTTTAAAGAGTAGATGATAGATTTTGTTTCTGTCCAGGGTATGGAAGCCTAGAGAGAAAGTCCAAAACTGTAACTGAGTGGCACCGTAACAGCAGAACCAGTTTAAACCATCAATAACAGGATGCCAAGCCACCTTTCAAATACAACAGAGCCCAAATCGCAGGGCAGGTAACCTGGGTATGCACAGGGGAGGAAGCTTTTAGTCTTAAGGAACATCTTGGAACCAGTATTTCCTTCCCACATAAGCAGGGAGCATGACCGGAACCTGAACGCCAGAAACCTTTCGGGATTAAGGGCTCATTTGACCTGGAAGATACTGTGCAGAGCTCCATCTCACTTATGCCTTACCATAAATGGCCTGGTTCAAAACCCTCCACCCCCAATTAAAGATTGCCTAGCCAGTGCTTCCGCATACCTGCTTGTCTTCCCCATACCACCCGCCCAGACATGAGAAAGGGGAGACTGATTTGAGCCCAATTCCAGCTTCTTTGCTAGCTGACCCCCACTAAAAAGCCATTCTTTGTTCAAAAGCTGGTGCTGCAGTATTGGCTTCTATGCATATCAGACCTCGCTCCACAGCAGTAGCCAGGTGAAGACACCAGGTAGTAGTTACAGAAGACATTTCTTCTTGCAAGCAAAACTCAAGTTGACTTTTAAACCGGGAGAAAGAATTAAGATAAAAGTGGTTGGAGATTTTCCTGCCAAGAGGAGTCAAAGCTTTTCTTTTTACTTATTCAGTTAAACTAGCAATTACTAAGCACTCTATCACGTACTTTCCTATCCATTCTCTCATTTAATTCTACATGTCATCAGTAGATTTTGTGATATGAATTTGAGAAACCTAAAAAGTGCTAATCAAAGTAATTTGGACAAAGAACTCAGAAGTACAGAGTAAAGTTTTAACAGGGAAGGGACCTTTAAAGTCATCGTTTTTTCATATTTTCATTATTAGACTCCTGACAGATCACCTTACACAATCCCTTTATAAACATCTGTGATTCAGAGTCTGGTACTTTTTCCAAACAGCTAGTTTAATCCATTTTTGGGCAACTGTAGCTGTTAGCAAACAATCCCTGTGTACTGAGAACAAATCTGCTTTACTGTACCTTCTAGCCACTGGTCCAAGTGCTGTTCCTTGGAACAAGAAAATATATTTGCTGTTGCTACCGCTTGATTGACTTTCAAATATTTCCTCTTTTGGGTCCCCTACCATTTCATTTAACTGTAGTTAGATTTATTTACATTTCATATAGAGGCATACCTACACTACAAAGTCTTATTACAGTGTTGCGTGAATGTTGGCCTACATTTTTCTTTCCTTTCCTTCTTCCTCACCTCAACATTGCTCTTTTACTCCAGTGGAGAGATTTTTGAAGTCATGGACTGTATCTTAAAGCCTAACACCATGCACAGTAGGGCTTATCCTAAACACGCCAGGAAGCTCATTGCGACTGAAGCGCCATGCGAATGCTTTATTTTGTCCACTTTGACAGAGAAAGGACATAGGCCTCAGCCATTCTAGCTGCTTGTCTGAAAGCAGATACAACCCATCCCACCTCACTCCCAGGACTCCTCTGCCCCTGCATTCTTTCTCAAAGCAGCTCAATCCCACACCCTGCATTGTCCCCTACCCCACCCTCTGCATTCTTTTCCAGCCAACTGGTCCCAGCAGAGAGGAAGGCCCATAGAGTTTTGAGAAAAACCTGTACCAACTAGCTCAGCTCCACCCACCGTCCTCCCCTCTGGACCCTTAGTCTACCTTAGTCTACCGGATTTATATAAGATCCAGCCTGCCTCGTGCTCGCTCTGTGTGCATGCCAGCAGTTGATCACCCCTGTGAACTTACTGCCCTTGAAAGAAATTTGCTTTGCCTGTGAGTTCATATCCTATCGCTTCTCTGTTCTGCCTCTCTTTCCTTACACCCTTTAGAGACAGACTGCAAGTGTTTCCGGTAAAGCAGTGATCCCCTTCTCTTAGAGCACTACCTGGGCTTAAGGTATTCCCCAACCAAAGCTGGTTGTTAAAGCAGAGCTGCTTAGCCGGCGCCGTGGCTCAATAGGCTAATCCTCCACCATGCGGCGCCGGCACACCGGGTTCTAGTCCCGGTTGGGGCGCCGGATTCTGTCCCGGTTGCCCCTCTTCCAGGCCAGCTCTCTGCTATGGCCAGGGAGTGCAGTGGAGGATGGCCCAGGTGCTTGGGCCCTGCACCCCATGGGAGACCAGGAAAAGCACCTGGATCCTGGCTCCTGCCATCGGATCAGTGCGGTGCGCTGGCTGCAGCATGCTGGCCTCGGCGGCCATTGGAGGGTGAACCAATGGCAAAAGGAAGACCTTTCTCTCTCTGTCTCTCTCTCTCACTGTCCACTCTGCCTGTCAAAAAGAAAAAAAGACAAAAAAAAGGCAGAGCTGCTGCAAGAGGAACCACAGACAGAGTAAGACAGAGCCTAGTTCTCAATACACCTTAACACATCTGTCTGCTTTCAACTTGAAATAATGAAAGTAGCACAGGTACTCAAGAAAACATCACTAAAATTGGCAAAAATTCAATCATAATCATCCTTCCAAGTCCTTATATTGTCAAGAAAAGTCACCCCCAGTTTTTAAAAAGGATTTTTACACACATAAAAGATTTTAGCGTGCTATTAATAATTAATTTTAATATAAATCCTGCCATTGATCAAAGCAATTTTGAAACTTTGTTGCCCCTAGAGGCACATTCTATTTTCTGTCTCTAAAGAAATATTTTGTAGAGGAAACACTCATTTGCATATAAAACACTTAAAGTGATGACACTATTGGTTAAGGCCATGTGTTTTTTGAAGGTGAATATGATTATTTTTTAAAAATAACCTTATTATTTTTCAAAAAAATTATTAATATGGATAATTAACTGAATTTAGTAACCATAAAATAATGAAAATGAAATATTTTTGTTTGCTTAAAACTACAGAAGTATTTTTAGGCGTGCCATTTAATTCAACTTATATAAACTTTTTTCTTTTAGTTTTTATTTATTTATTTGAAAGGTAGAGAGAGAGGCAGAGAAGGAAAGAGATTGTCCACCCGTTGGTTTACTCCCGAAATACTCTCGATAGCTGGGACTGGCCCTGGCTAAAGCCAGGATCTGTAAACAATCCAGCTCTCCCTCATGGGTGGCAGGAACCTAACTACTTAAGTCTGCTGCCTCCCAGAGCACACATTAGTAGGAAGCTAAAACTGGAGGCACAGGCATCCGAAGTGTCATCTTAGCCTCTGAGCCACAGGTCCACCCTTGTAACAGTGATTATTTAAAATGTTCTAAAAACGTTCTGAGTTGTGATAGCACCACTAGAATTAGTGAATTCCAGATGTTACCCTTTTGAGAGAAAAATTCCCATTCAGCAGACTTAGTCCTAGAATATTTTAAAGGTAAGTCTTATCTATGGTAATCATAGTTCATGAAACAAAATTCCATAAAAATGAAACAACTGCTGTTATTACTCATGGATTGAATTTTTTTAAGATTTAAGAGGATTATTTACTAATTTGTATTTTATCTGAAAGACAGAGACACACAGAAACAGACAAAAATTTTCACCTCCTGGTTCATTCCCCAAATGGCCTGCAAAAGCCAGGGGTGAGCCAGGTCCAAGCCAGGAGCCAGGTCCAAGCCAGGAGTCAGGAACTCCATCCAGGTATCCGAGTGAGTAGCACGGACCCCCATATCTAAGCCATCGCTGCTGCCTTCCAGGGAGCACCTAAGCAGGACGTTGGTATAGGAAATGGAGCTGGGGCCCAAACCCAGGTACCACGATAGGGGATGAGGGCATTCCAAGTGGCATCTTAACCACCAGACCAAATGCCCACCCACTCCCAGAGTTGTTTTATTTTTTTTAATCCCCAAATCACATGTCAAAATCCTAAATGCAAATATGAAGGGATTAGGAGGTGATACAATCATGAGGGTAGAGCCTTCATGAATGGGATTAGTATTTTAATAAAGGACCCCCATAGCTTTCTTGCCCCTACTCCACTTTTTTGTTTTGTTTTGGTTTTGGGCACAGAAACACTCTGATAGCTTTGGGATCCACAGGGAAGGAAGGCCTACACTTCCGGGAATGGAAAGTCCTTGTCAAGGTCCCTGCGGGTGCCTAAAGGTCAACCAATGAGAATCAGACCCACCTCAACCTTTAACCCCCATGCCCTGAATCTATAAAAGGAGCTCTCCCAATCTCTGAGGCGCGACTTTCCCACCCCCCATCCCCACCCCCCACCCACTCTCTGTTGCTCTGTTGGGACCAGGGAACCTCACCCGGGAGCGGAACCCCAATAAAAGCCTGTGAATTAATCGATTCGTCTGCCTGGGAAGATCCATTACGCACCGGACACCTTATACACTCGTGAGAGATGGCTATCTATGATCCAAGGAGCAGGTACCCACCTGGCAGCTGGATCTTGACTTCCAGCTTCAGAACTATGAAAAGTAACAAAATACCTCCAGAACCATGAGAAAGCTAACAAATACACTGTTAAAGAACAGATGAAAACATATACTATGGTTTGAACAAGATCTGGCTTCTAGACACATGTGATTGTTCAACCCCAAAGTCGTGTAAGTTAATGGTACAAAGTGGGTGGAAACCCAATTATGGTGACTGGGGTTGGGGTCTCATACAAAGATTGTCACTGGGGGTATGCCATCAGAAACCTGAGTCAGGTTTCACCACTCTCTCTGCTTCCTGGCTCACCATGCAATTGTTCATCCTCATATGCTCCCATGTTGCCATCTTCTGGTCTCACCAGATGGCCCAACTGATAGGGCCCACCCAATCTTGGATTGTTTACTTCTGAAACCCTGAGCTAAAAACAAACCTTCCTGAGTACTTTGTCATGGTTCTGAGAGGCTGAGCAAGTCAACATAAAACCATTATTTAAACCATAATACTATCTTTAACATATGAAGCAAAAAAATGTCTTTGAAGTAAGACCACAAAGAGGTCAAAGAGAACAGGACATTATGGCAAAGTGACTTAAGCCACCACCTGTGGTGGATGCAGGCATCCCACATGGGAGTGCCTGGGGTCTAGTCTTGCTTTTGCTTTCCATCCAGCTCCCTGGTAATACACTTGGGAACAGCAGATGATGACCCAAGTACTTGGATTCCTTCCACCCACATGGAAGACTTGGACGGATTTCTGGGTTCCTGACTTCAGCCTGGCCCAACTCTGGCTATTGGCAGGCATTTGGGGAGAGAACTAGCAGACAAAAGATCACTTTCTGTCTCTCAAATAAATAAAAATGAACAAATACAAATTTTTTAAAAAAGGGATCAAGGAAAACATGGTGAGCAAAAAAAAAAAAAGAGGAAAAAGTTATATAAGCTGGCATATTTCAAGAAAAGAAGAGGGAAAAAAATCAAAGAAATAAAAGGCAAATTAGAAGCAGCACAAATGAAGATAGAAATAAAATACAATCTGAGAAAAAAGGAGTAAAAGTAGAATGGATGAAAAATTCAAAGGGAACAATGGCAAAATGGTAGTTTTGGGAGACACCAAAGAAAATTCAGCAGGCACCCAACTGGTGTCTTTGAGGAAGAGACCAAGAATAATGGATCAGAAAAAATATTTCAAGATAAAAATTTTCAGAAACAAGCAAAAGCTAAATGTACAGATTAAAAGGCCATGCTGTGTGCCAGGAAAAATTAATGCAGTTCCACCTACAGAGCAATCACTTGCAAGTTACTGAATTTAAAAGATAAAGAAAACTTAGGGTAGTCAAATCAAAACCTCAGGTCAATTATATGAGGAAAACAGACTGACCTCAAACTCTACCATGTCGACATTCCATTCCAGCTAGACAGCTTAGCACTGTCTGCAAACATGTTTTTAGAATAAAGTGTCACCTATGGATTTCATAGCTATTATATTCACATAATATGCAGAACACAGAAACTAGTTCAGAAATAGCTCCAAGAACAAAGTTCCAGTGAACTCTTCTTGAAGAACCTACAAGATGACAAACTTTTTTTTTTTTTGGACAGGTAGAGTTATAGACAGTGGGAAAGAGAGACAGAGAGAAAGGTCTTCCTTCTGTTGGTTTACCCCCCCAAATGGCCACTACGGCTGGTGCTGCGCCAATCCAAAGCCAGAAGCCAGGTGCTTCTTCCTGGTCTCCCATGCGGGTGCAGGGCCCAAGCACTTGGGCCATCCTCCACTGCCATCTGGGCCGCAGCAGAGAGCTGGACTGGAAGAGGAGCAACCGGGACTAGAACCCGGTTCCCATATGGGATGCCAGTGCCGCAGGCTGAGTGTTAACCAAGTGAGCCATGGCGCTGGCCCCAGAAGACAAACTTAAACTCACAAAGAGATTAGTGGAAAATTATGGCAAAAAGACTGGCAGTGAGTACTGATTCTGTTTAACTGTGGGACTTAAGCTAAAACAAATGTGAGTTATAATCCTAACAACATGGTCAAGGGATCAGAACACGCCATCATAAAATATGCCACTTCGGCATAAAGATTATTTTGATCTTAGCACAACTGAGAAGCAGCAAACACAGAAAGAATTCTTTGCCCTCCCCAACTCCCTAAAAGTAGAACACAAATTTCCCTCTATGAAGGCCTTCTCCCTCTCTCACACCAGGTGGAGGAAAACAACCCCAGTGAAAACTGGGGAAGAAAGCTGGCACCATGATGGGTCTGCACTTACTAAGATAACTCTTCTCTTCCATTAATTTCTCCCATATATTTACCTTCCCACAATTTATTGCTCCTAGGGATCCCAATTCATTTTCCTTTGTCCTCTTCCTTCTCCACAACTTTATCTCCCTTTGTTAGGTCTGTGTACAGGCCCCAAATTATAATCATCACTGAGTTCTCCCAAACATATGTGCATTTGCATACATAAGCTCTGCTCTTTCCCTCCTGTTACATCCTGTCTTGTTATTTTTTTTTTAAAGATTATTTCAAATGCAGAGTAACAGAGAGAAAAGGCAAAACAGAGACAGCCCCTCTTTTGTTATTTTAATTTGCAAGTCCCAGGTACTAAACTAAGAGTAGAGGAAAAGAATTCTCCTCCTTCCTTAAAGTTTCAATGATTTAACTAGCAGGACCTGAGACAGGAAGGGGAACAATGGTGAATGATAAAATAAGCACTTTGAGTTTCTAATAGTTTAGAGCAGGAGGGTCAGAAGATAAAACTGGGAACAAACAATTCAAGTTAGAAAGATGTAACTATACTTAAGGCATTAAGATAAGCACCACAAAAACTGTTAAACTCTTTACTTAGTATAGAGTTGATCTTCTGTATATAAAGATAATTAAAAACGAATCTTAATGAAGAATGGGATGAGAGAGGGAGTAGGAGGTGGAATGGTTTTGGGGGTGGGAAGGTGGGTATGGGGGGGAAGAACCAAAAATATATTCCAAAAGCTATACCTATGAAATTTATATTTATTAACTAAAAGCTTGCTAAAAAAAAAAAAAAAGGATAAGCACCAAGACAAATAATACAATCTACTTTAGCAGAGACCAACATTTCTCTTCCCCAGTTTTTTGGTCTGGCATATGGCTAACTGAAATTAGAACTTTTTTCCCAGCCTCCATGCAACTTTAGAGATAATTTTTAATTAATTAATTAATTTTATTTGTTTGCATGCCTTTCATAATTACAACTTTAAGAACACAGTAATTCTTCCCACAATTCTCGCCCTCCCACCCACATTCCCACCCCTCTTTCTCCTCCCTCTCCTATTCCCAGTCTTATTTTTTACTATGATCCATTTTCAATTAACTTTATACACCGAAGATTAACTCTATTCTAGGTAAAGAGTTCAACATAGTCCAGAAGAGCCATAGCCCCAGGAGTTTTAGTGGGTCACAAGACAATGTCACGCTGAACCACCCTCATGAGACTAATACAGAAAAGGCCTAGGTCTTTGACATAGGTCAGTATCCTACTAGGAGCTCTGGAATGACCACCTCCTATCTTTGTAACATAAGACAGAAATCAGTTTGTTTCCCTTTAGCCACTTAGTGGTTTTGTGTGTGTTACACCAAATTAATCCTAATTAATATGAGCAATACAAAGACTACTTTAAAATGAAATGAGTAGACAAAAGAGGACCTGAATAAATGGAAGCGTATCCTGTTCTTAAAAAGGAAAACATAACATCATAAAGATACCAATTCTGTGTAAATTAATAGACATAATAAAAATACCGAAACAGTGCATTTTGTAAACTAGACAAGCTGACTCTAAAATTGACATAGATAAAATACAGAAGCCAGGAAAATTCTGTAAAACAGGCATCCTGAAGTAAGGAGGTGCGTGTGTGTGTGTTTGTGTGTTTTTGTTCGTTTTTTTGTTTGTTTTAAACTATAATCATCAAAATAACATGGTTCTACAGGATGAATAGATTGATCAGTGGAACAGAATGGAAAGCTTAGAAGTAAACTACATACAGGAATTTATTAAGTGATAAAGGTGATATTTCAAAACAATGAAAAAAGCAAATTATTCAACATAGCTAACTGTATAATCATCTGGAAGAAAAGATAAAATTTTCCCACATTACTTTAAGCTATCTTCTGTATGGATCAGAGGAGGATGGCCTAAGTCCTTGGGTCCCTACACACACATGGGAGACCCAAATGAAGTTTCTGGGTCCTGGCTTCGGCTTGACCCAGCCCAAGCAGCTGCAGCCATTTGGGGATGAACCAGAGGATGAAGATCTTCCTGTTTCTCCTTCTCTCTCTATTACTCTGCCTTTCAAACAAATACATAAAAATCCTTTTTAAAAAAAAGTTGATTACACAAAAATAAAAAGCTCTGGGTGGGAACAAACCACCCAAAATATAAAAATAAGATGTATAACAAATTGATGAAAAAATTCTCAATTCATATCACAACAGATGAAAGATTCCTCTTTTTTTTTTAATAAGGGTCTTTTTTTTTTTTTTTTTTTTTTTTTGACAGGCAGAGTGGATAGTGAGAGAGAGAGACAGGGAGAAAGGTCTTCCTTTGCGGTTGGTTCACTCTCCAATGGCCGCCACGGCTTGGCGCGCTGCGGCCGGCGCACCACGCTGATCTGAAGGCAGGAGCCAGGTGCTTCTCCTGGTCTCCCATGGGGTGCAGGACCCAAGCACTTGGGCCATCCTCCACTGCCTTCCCGGGCCACAGCAGAGAGCTGGCCTGAAAGAGGGGCAACAGGAACAGAATCCAGCGTCCCGACCGGGACTAGAACCCGGTGTGCTGGCGCCGCTAGGTGGAGGATTAGCCTATTGAGCTGCAGCGCCGGCCGAAAGATTCCTCTTAATTGGTAACAAACAGCCATCAATAAAAGCAAACATACAAGTATATTAGGCCATGAGAATATAGAATATTAAAAAGAAAGAAGGTCAAGTTTATCCATGATTTAAAAAAAGAAACAAAAACACAAGGCCAGTGCTGTGGCATCCCATATGGGCGCGGGTTCAAGTCCTGACTGCTCCACTTCTGATCCAGCTCTCTGCTATGACCTGGGAAAGCAGTAGAAGATGGCCCAAGTCCTTGGGTCCCTGCACCCGTGTGGGAGACTCAGAAGAAGCTCCTGGCTATTGGCTTCAGCCTGGCCCAGCCCTGGCCATGGGTGCCATTTGGGGAGTGAACAAGTGGATGGAAGATCTCTCTCTTTGTATCTCTTTCAAATGAATAAATAAATCTTAAAAAAAAAAAAAAGTAAAGCTTCATCCAGATGCAAGGAAAAAACTCCTTAACGTCCTTGCCCTTTCTGTCCATAGGATTATGGCAGTCAAGCCCAAACAGAGGAACACAGGGGAAAAAACCATGGAGGGAGTTGTTTGCAACTTAGAAATAACCTTGTAAACAGTGAACAGCCTAAAATTTGAGATTACTTAAGAGGTGTTGGAAAATATTCCATACCACGCTCACCTAGTTGAGGACACCTTTAGAAGTTTATAGAATAGAAAATAAAGCCAGTCAGTGACTATTCAAAACCAAACAGACAAATAAATAAAACTAATGGTTGTGCTTTGAAAATCAATGTGTTAAACAATTTTAGAGCATTTGCTACTTCCAAGAAAATTGTACAAAGAAGACTATATCTATCAATTGACATCATCATGCATTATAAATTCTTTGATCTTCATTCTTGTGACCTTATATACATTAGAAATCTAAAGGTCTGATGATCAAAAATGATCAACCAGGTAATAAAGGACGATAACTTCGAGTTGGAGAATAGTATGTCACACTCAATAACAAAGTGCGCAAGATATTTTAATGTACTGATGACACAGTATAGTCAGATAATCATTTCAAATGTGGATTAACTGAAAGAAAAATATGGAGAAGGGTTTCAAACTGTCATAGCATTATTTGTTCTAATCTACTGCTTTCTCCAGTTCAAAGTACATGAAACATTTCTTTGGAAATTGTACCAACAGTTTGCTTTCAATATTGCAAAAGAAACTCTTCTCCCTCAGTTTAGAAAAAAGAAAAAAACAACTAAGGACTTGGACTCTGATTTCTTTTTCTGTTTTAAATATTTATTTATTTATTTGAAAGGCAGATTTACAGAGAGGCAGGAGACAGAGAAGTCTTCTATACACTGGTTCTCTCCCCAAATGGCTGCAATGGTTGCAGCTGGGCTGATCCAGTCTCCCACACGGATGCAGGGGCCCAAGCACTTGGGCCATCTTCTACCGCTTTTCCAGGCCAAGACAGAGAGCTGGAATTGTAAGAGGAGCAGCTGGGACTCAAACCAGTGCCCATATGAGATGCCAGCATTGCAGACAGTGGCTTTGCCCACTGTGCCACAGTGCCGGTCCTGGACTCTGATTTCTAAAGTCTCCTCCAACTAACATACTATTTTCTCTGTTCTATAATAGCCTTGTAGTACATTTGAATGATACAATTTTACTTACTACGCACATACACGCACACAAAGACATATATGGAATCTCATACAGAGAAAAAGGTATGTCTAATGAATGCTTACCTGATAACGTGTTGGCTGGTTGAGAATGCTGTTAAAACTGTGTGATTCAAAAACTCTTGAGTTAGACTGAGTGAAGAGGTTTAACTAGGAAAGAATACAATTAACCTAGTAAATTAGAATACATTTATTTGGAATAAAAAATATAATCTATTTTATTTGCCTTGATAACATTTCTGGAGTCAACATTTCCAAGAAACATTTTGTGGAAGTTGGGTTTCCTAAGTGAGTTAATGTATTTTTGAAGGTAAAAATTAATGTGAGCAACATGCCCTCATTCATCAAAATGTTGGCAAGATGTACTGTAACAGAACTGTTTAACTGAAAGCATGTTTTAAAATGTTGGTTCATACTAGACGTAATTTTCTCTGAGGGCCTTGTATACTTTATAAAAATGTGCTCATGGCATTTAAAAGGCAAAGTTCCATAAAAGCATTAGGGTAGTTCCTGAGGCCAAGAGCCTCCCTTAAATTTGAACAGACACATATTACATTTCAGATGATATTATTTAGTGTTTTGCAGCCTTAAAATGTTAGCCAAAATAACACATCTTCCCAAGCATCTTGGCCTGATTTTGAGTCAAGTTCACAGCTTTGGTGAGAATTGGGCTAAGGAAATTTCATTTCGGTTTTTACTTTCTTTTTCTTATTAATGGTTTAGCATTTAAATGGGCAGGAATGTAAAGCAAGAGAAGCCCAAAGGTATTGGCTATGCTTCAAGTAGATGTATGAGTAAGACTTGCAAGTAAGACCAGGCAAACTGCCATCTGCAAGGTGTTACTCCAAGGCAGGAGCCCACACCCCAAAAAGTGTATTCACTCTGCCACCTGACTCCCCACCGTTACAATTGAGGAAGGTATGGGATGCTAGGGAGGAAGAGAGTGGCACTGGTAGGCATGGACCCTCCTAATTTTGCTCTTGTTCTCCAAAACCCTGGCTAACTGAGCAAATTCTCCCATTTGCCACTGGAGGTCAGTGCTGGCTGCTGACTCCCAGTTAGTATAGGTTAGCAGGGAAGATTTCTTGAGGCTCCTTTCTCTTTTCTAAAAAAGAAAAACAGAAAAAATGTAATTTCTCCAAATTTTCACTACATTCAGTCTACATAGAGTGGTTCTATGAATATGAATAACATTAAAAAGACTTAAATAGCTCTATGTACAATTTTATTAAAAAAATAAAATGGCAATTTCTAACCAGGACCCAAGGAGCACACTCCTGGGAGGCCCATGCTCAACTTCCATTGTTAGTATCATCTCTGAGAAATGCTATTCCTCCGGGTCAAGGGTGTGACACAAGCGCCAGGGGGACCCAACACAGAACACCTCTAACAGAATCTCCCTATTGCTCTGGCAAACAAGCTGTGTTCCCTCTAGAGGGCGCTAGGTAGCCACAAGCCACCTGGATGTGCTCATCCCAGCTGGAGTTTTAGTGTCTCCTACCTAATGTCCCCTTCTACCTCTGCTCCCTGCAGGAAGAAAATTCTGGGTGTATTCCATGAAGTGCAAGAACTGAAAACCCCCACATTGGAGAAGCTTCCTTTTTAATACTAAAGCCTCAGTTAAGAAATCCAAGAACAGAATCCTTTCTGGAAAAAAAAAAAAAAAAGAAGAAGAAAAGAAAAATTAATTTCCCATTAGCAGGAGCTGCCCAGGATGATAATTACAACCTGGTCCCTTAAAGAGGCTAGGTACCTGGTTGGGAGGAAAGGGGCAGGAACCAAGCCTAGACTAAGTCAGCTGAACAGGCAGCCAACTTCCATAGAGACAGCTGGGAATCTGAGGCCAAAACTTGACTTCCACACCCACCCTAACACACTAGTTAGCTCATGAGACCCCACATAAATGAGTTCTTTAAATGGCTTCAGTCACTTTACCTATAAAATGGGAAGAATGGTCATACCTACCTCACAGTGTTGCATGAGGTTCAAATGAACAGCAAAGCACTTTGTAAACTGTGAATAAGGAAGGGTACTGATATTTGTTGAGGTTGGAACTTTGACATCTCATATAATCCTCACAATAACCTGCAAAGTTTTCTTTTTTAGCTCAATTAAAGCTCAGAGTGGTGAATGATTTACCTGCAATACTTGCTTTTGAGTTTTATGAAGCAGAGTTCAAATCCAGGTCTAACACAAAGACTCTTCCTTATATTATACTGCTTCTCACTGTATACATATGTTAAATCACAGGATGTCACAGCCAGTCACTGCCTTGTAACTGAATAGCATTAAGGGCCCACATCCAGGTCAAATACTTTTTTAAAAAAGATTTGAAAGTTCACTTTCATAAAGGATAAATGTCCAGGGTTATCACAAATATTGGAAGCTCATATATATATATATATATATATATATATAGGTGTATATATATATGTGTGTGTGTGTGTGTGTATATATATATATATATATATAAAGAAATTAAATTGAACTCAGCCCTTTCCTCCAGCTTCAACAAAGAAAAAACATCCACCTGTGCTCAGGAGATCCTGTATTTTATGGAGAAACATTGACGTTTTGTGGGCTCCTAGGGTACTGCAGCTACAGACCATTTCCTCAAGTTTAGGCAAAAACCATTTGCTCCTGTCTGCCTGCTTTGTACCTTAAGATGTAATGTGCGGTTTACCCGTAATTTAGGCTTTTCTGCCAATTCTATCTCTGAAAATTAACTGCATGGAATTAGAGTGCCATGCTGAAACTTATCTTCTTTGTTAAACTACGATTCAACTTGGACAACTCAAGGGCAAACCATTTGAGCTAAAAATGAGGTACTTATGATTACTTGAAGATGCTCTCGGGCTTATATCTATTCTATGATACTAAAGTAAAAAATATTACTTAGCACAGCAAAGGATCTCTACAAAAAAAAAAAAAAAGAACATGGTGGTGGTGGACACATATACCAAGAGGAAATCTGAGGTTAAAGCAATTTAACCTCAGAATAACAGTTGAGAAGCATGGAACACACAAAGATGAAGTGTTTACTGATGATAATTTTTTTTTTTTTTTTACTTTTAAAACGTTAAAAGAGGTTTTTTGTTTTTTGTTTTTTTCAACCAGGTACTTTACAAGAAGTTCTGACCAGAAGCTGGGCATAGACTAAGTGACTTCTTGAAACGTTATGCAGTTATCAAGTATTAGTCTATGAAAAGCTATGGAATGGATGGTTACTTTCAGCATCTTCTAGGTTCACACATAAAAATTATTGAACAAAATCTAAAAACAAGGAGAAAGAGAAAAAATATCTATTTTAAGGTCTTGGTAAGTTTCTGATACCTACCCTGGATTTGGAGTTACCGATTCCCATTTCTAGATCCTTCTGTAGCCTTCTCCTTCTGCATTTAGAAAAGTTAATGATTCGCATGATGAAATAAACAAATGATTTTGGACTAGGAACTAGACTGAAAGGTGGAGGTAATGTTTTCCCATCATCAAAATAAGACAACCAAAGTTTTGAACGGGCAAACTTCCACTCTACGTCACTGTCATCCTAAATCACAAAAAGAGAAAAGATGTAACTATTTTAAATTAAAAATTAAATATTCCAGAAACTGATAACATAGGTTATTACAATGTATCTAAATTTGTTTTTGAAATAGGTGATTCTAGTAAAACACATTAAGTTTCATAGTAAAACACATTATATATAACAAACAAAAAAAAGAACTTAATACTTTACCCTTTTAGTATTTTTTATGTTCTACTTAAAACTATTCTTAGGTGTTTAATTAATGCTATAACTAGTACTCAAATAGTATTTTATACTTTGTGTTTCTGTGTGAGTGCAAACTGTTGAAATCTTTACTTAATATATGCTAAATTGATCTTCTGTATATAAAGAGAATTGAAAATGAATCTTGATGTGAATGGAAGGGGAGAGGGAGTGGGAGAGGGGAGTGTTGTGGGTGGGAGGGAAGTTATGGGGGGGGAAGCTATTGTAATCCATAAGCTGTACTTTGGAAATTTATGTTCATTAAATAAAAGTTAAAAAAAAAAAGAAATAGGTGATTCTGTACCCACTGAAATTTAACCAGATTTTCCTGTCCCCCGACCAAAAACAAAGCAAAAAGACAAGAAAAATTCAGGGCCAAGAAAGGATGAAGAGGTTTATTCCCCTCTCATCCCCAACTCCGACAATTCTGTATATTCAGTTATGGTTCCACACTCCACCCACCCTCCCTCCTCCCAGGACCCATCCAAGTCAGGCTGCAGATACAGTGTAGGACACTTCAAGGGCAAAGGAAAGAAAGATGAATGGCTTTTTGAAGTTTATGTGTCTGCCACGTGTCCTCAAATTGTCACATGAATCCCTCAGTAGCCTGGAGCTGTCCCATATCTCCTTCCATTCTTAGTGTAGCCGTGTGGTTATGGGCATGGCCATCCTAAACAATAGGAGAAATTGGGGGTGGGGGGGTGGTCTCCAAGTGGTGGAAGCTGGCTCACTCAGGTCACACAGCCCAGACCACCATTACCACCCCTAGCAGCCTTCAGAGTACCGGAGTTCTCATGCGTGGAGGAACTAACTTGTGCTTTGAGAGCACTGAGTTTCTAAAACACTCATACAGATTGGATGGAGTTAACAAACAGCAATGCACTAAGAAGGCATCGCACACTAAACTGGAGGAGATAAAATATATACACAGTGATGAAGAATAGCATCAAACTAAGCCCACAAAACCAAAAGGAAAGTGATTGCTAGAACACTAAAAATTCTAACTTGTTAAAGAACATTCTCAGTGTGTGCCAGGTATCTAGAGATTCTTTCACCGGGAAGAATGGTGGGCGCTAACCTAGGAGAGAATAATTTCCCAGTGGCCCATACTTCTAGCTAATAAGTTCAAAACTTCTGAACACACCCTGGAGGAAGGCAGAGTGGTGGCAAATTCATGAGACCTCTGCTATGTTGCTAGAAGACACTGGAAAGTGTGTGACTGCTGCAGGTGGAAAACACGGGCAGGGTCCAAGCTGCTTAGAGTGGAGCCCATTTGTTACGTGGGCCAGAGCTCTGCCACAGGGCACCGAGGTAGACACGGCATGCGATCAGAATGGGTTGTCAAGGAGACAGGCTTACCTCAATTTCTTGATAGGAGCTATTAATCATAGCAATTAGCATGTTGAGTAAAACAACCACCATAGTTACATTGTATATTCCATAAAGAACATATCCGATATTCTCTATGAATTTGTGATCGTATTTGAGCACAACAGAAGTCACTTCAGACAACCCAAATATTGACCAAAACAACGTCTTAAAACTTTCTTCCACACTGTTGAAAAAATAAGGTACGCAGTAAGTCATTAAAAAGTCACAAGTAAAAGCAAGTTAGAATCTGATATTATACAGATATAAAATGCCATCACAGTAAACTCTAAAGGTAGAATTATCTTGTTATGATATTTAACAGAAGTTAATTCTCCCAGGTTTTCAGGAACTGGTGATGAAATGGGACCAATGCCCAGCTTTTCTGATGTTATCATCAAGTGAAAATTTTCTGAACTCGGCAGGAGAAAGCTGAAGTCATGTCACAATACTCATTCCTTTCATCTAAGATGCAAGTATGTGGTTTGATTTTTGTAGGTGGCTTACAAACTGAAATCTGGCTCTCTGGAGTAGATTAGGGTTGGAATTAAAGTTATATATTCACTTTAAAGAAGTATGTATTTCTTGTAGTACATATTTCTTGTAGCACCAGTTGCAGTGAAATTATTTGTAAATAGAATGAAAACAATGTAGAGAGCCATCAGTAGGAAGCAGCTAGATAATTCTGGTACATCCATACTATAGGATGCTATGCAACCATTGAGGGCGGAGACAGGGGGTGTGGATGAAACAGACCAGTCTTCAGGAGTTTTTATAAAATGAAATACAAGATTAAGTAAAAATATAAGATATAGTATGCACGAAATATTCTACCACTTCAACAAAAAAGGGGTACACAAATCCTTACATTCTGTTTATGTAAAAAAAAATGCCCCTGAGAGTACACAAAAAAAGCCATTTTCTCTGGGGACAGATGAGAACTAAGAGACTGGGGACCATGTGTAGGGAGGGGCACAGGCTCTGTGCTGTAGCTACCTCTCTATTGGAATTTTTGGTCACAAGAATAGATAGTCATCCCTTGGTCAGTCACCCCTGGCTGACCCTGGACTTCTAAGACTCCCACAGATACCAAAATACACAGTGCTCAAGTCCCTTGCGTAACATAGCACAAAATTTGCATACAAAGTATGCACATCCTCTTGCATACTTTGAGTCATCTCTAGGTTACTTATAATACTTAATACAACGCAATTGCTATGCATTATTATTTTTGGGGGAATAATGACAAGAAAAAAGTTGATACATACCCAATACAGATGCAATTTTTTTTTACCCAATATTTTTGATCCACAGTTGGCTGAATAGCAAATGTGAATACAGACACTGAGGGTCAGTTATGTTATCTACTTAAAATAACTCTGAGCTTAATTGGTACTGAAAAGCAGACAACAGAATGGAAGATTGCTATCATTTCCCCTTGATTTATGTAGTCTACTTATTACTCCACCTTAATAATCAAGCACTTGGGCCCTCACCAGACTTTTGTCCCTTAAATAATTTTTGGCACCATGTATTTACTAAATTTTGTCATACAACTGAGTTGTCATCACTGATCTGTGCCTGACTGAACAGTCCCTAAACTAAACAGTTATACACGTAGCATTTTATGAAGGGTTCAAAAATAACTCCTTTATCTAGAAAAAGATGTATGGAAAAGACTGTTTTTGACTTCTCATCATAGATTCCAAACAACAAAATTCTTTAGATTTATTGGTTTAAGTACTAGTTTACTTATTCATTCATCCATTCAACACATATTTATAGAGTATCTGGTATGTTCTAGAAACATTGCCAGACCCCGGGAGAAGAGAATTGAATAGAAAAGTTTCCATTCCTATCATTACTATTATGGAACATCTAATTGTATGATGTAATACTCGCAGCATAGATGCTGATGGGAGACTATGAAAAATTACAACCTCCTGGTTCCTGTCATTTATTTAACCCTGTCACAAAACTTCTGCTCCTTCCCCTTGTTCGTCTACAGATCGTCCTGCCCCTAACCTCTGTTCACACCTACATGGAGTGGCTGTGTAGGGAAGGGGATAGGAGAACAGAAGAGACACTGGCAGTTCTGAGCCCCACTGTGGGCCCAAGGCTTTATATAACTTGCCTTACATAATCCTCACGATGACCTTATTTAAACCTTGTTGTGCTTATTTTAAAAATAAGGAAACCGACACGGAGAAATGTTCAGTAACTTAACCAAAGGCCTGAACTGGAAAACCGTGCAGATTGAATTCAAATCCAGGTTTGCCTGCTTTCTGGACCTATGTTCTTTCTACTACATCAGGTTGCCACATCCCCAGTTAAAACGGTGAAGAAACCATAATGGTTAACACGAGTTATAGAGTTAAAGGAGGAAAGGCAGGGGTGGCAGAGTGTTCAGGATGTCTGTCTTTTTCCACCTGGGTTCAAACAGATTTTTTTTTTTTCGCAACAATAAAGAGAGTTTCAGGTCTCTTTTACTTCTAAGACTTGTTCTATATTAAGTATTTAAAAAATTCACTTCAGAACAATTTAGGTGCCAGCCAAGGCTTGATATGCTGCTTGAGTCTTATTGAATGTGTCACTTGTTTCCAGTTGTGGCATTACAGGCGACAAGGGGAGAGTAACCAAGGGATGCTTTACAACACCCACACCTGGAAGGACTGAGGGAGGGCCCCATCGTCAGGACAACCAAACATCACTGGGTGAGGAAGGACCTCACAGTCTGCACATCTCCAGGCTGAGGACCCGGGAAGGGACAACCATGTACGGAGTCTAACTGGAGAATACTTTGTGGAGGAGGTGAGCCTTCAGTGCAGAAACCACCATGACCAGATGGAGGAAATGTTATCACCTTTCTAGGGGACTGCGAAACAGTTAACTATATGCAGTACTGTATTCTGCATCCTGTACTGGTGAGTGAATACCTGGAAATAAAAGCCGATGTTTCCTTTTAGAAATAGTAGTACTGGTTACAAAATGATGAAACTGCATTTAATGTTATATACACGATAAGATTTAGAAATCTGCATTCCCATTCTCTTAAAGTAGCCCGTCTGATCTGATTTTTCCAAATTCTGATCCATTTTGAGGGCAAACTCTAAGCAGAATGAGATGGGCCTTCAGGGTAACACAGTCACACAGAAGCACTGTTTCTAGTGAGTTCTTTCTGCTCTTAAAAAATCTATATTACAATCATTGACATTTTTCATCTAAACTTATTAGAATTTCTCTTCATCACACCTTTTTAATAAGATATTTTACTTACGTGGTAAAAGCAGGATTTACTTTAGCCCCAAGGTAGTAAGAATAAAGTATGAACATGCCAATCATAAAAGCCAGAAACACCATAATAAAGAGGACCATGAACTTAAATATGTCCTTCACAGTCCTTCCGAGAGAGATCTGTAAGGGACCAAAGCTCTCATTTGCAGGGAGGATGTATGCGATCCGAGAGAAGCTGAGCACAACAGCTATGGCATAAAGGCCTTCAGAAATGATCTGAGGGTCAGAAGGGAGCCATTTATCTCTAGCTAGAAAAGAGAGAGAAAAAGATTAAAAATGGAACCTTCTATTCATTGCCAACTATGCAAAGTAAATAGCTTAAATAGGATCTGTCTTGTAGGTAGCTGGTTATTATCAATCGACATTACTCTAGATTTAATGAACTGTCCAAACATTATTTTTCATGTTCAACCAGAAACGTAAATCTTGTATTACTCTCAATGAAGGAAACCCTGCTTCACAGGTACCAAGCTGACTCCATGTTGAGCAGAAACAGAATAAAATACAAAAGATAAGATAGAGGTTAAAACACTTCATTAAACACAGGCCATATCCAGGATGACAAAGAGCTGACTGGACTGATTTATTCTCTCACTTATTAGATTTATCCACCAATTATTTTGTCATCCTACAGGCACAGCTTCAGTAGAACTTCTCTTCCACATCATGTAGGGAAATTCGTTCATCAAATAGTTTATGCAAGTAAAATGTCAAATGATGAGGAGTGAAAATGTAACTGATCACAGCAGTGCTGACCATGTGATATCTGAGTACCATAATTTGTTCCTGGAAGATGGAAAATGCCACTTAATTATAAAAATTTTGGACATTAATTCTGAACAAGCAACCCTAACAACCTTTTTAAGGTCACTTACAAAGTGTGCAGCAGACCCATTTCTCTGGCAGACCAGTGAAATGGTAGGTGGTTAACTTTGAACAAACCGGTCATTCCTGAAAGAATGGATGTATTATAGATATTTGCAACAACAACAAAAATGAACATTTACTGCATGTCTAAGATGTGTCGGACACTACTTCCAATGACACTATGGAGTCTGTGTGTTATTATCGTCTTTTTGGAGATGTTGAATCCAAGACTCAGGAAAGTTAAAACTTGATCCAAACTTCACATCTAGGAAGCAGGGATACCTGAACTCATATATTCCCCACTAGAAAACAGTCACTCAATGCACATGAATAAATTCAAATTTATATAATATATCACTATACATATATATCACAATCTAAGAGATACATCACAACCTAAGCTAACTTTTCATTGCAAATGCTGATCATTTTCTCATTCAGATGAATCTCCTGGTATATACAAACCTTTGCTTGCTGACAAGAAGAGGTAATGTGCTTAAATTTCAGAATGTACAAAACTTACATCTTATATTTTGGAGCGGAAGCCAAGTCTTATACTAGAATGTCAGCATGCCGTGTATACTCATCATAAGCCCTAATTACAATTACAGGGATTCTTCACAACCAGACACCTTTCAACTCTGTGCCTTAGTATTCTAACCTGTAAAATAAGGCTTAGAGAATAATTTCTGATGTCTTTTCCAGATTTAAGATTTTACAGGCCGGCACCATGGCTCACTAGGCTAATCCTCCACCTTGCGGTGCCGGCACACCGGGTTCTAGTCCCAGTCGGGGCGCCGGATTCTGTTCCGGTTGCCCCTCTTCCAGGCCAGCTCTCTGCTGTGGCCAGGGAGTGCAGTGGAGGATGGCCCAAGTGCTTGGGCCCTGCACCCCATGGGAGACCAGGAGAAGCACCTGGCTCCTGCCATCGGATCAGCGCCGTGCGCCGGCCGCAGCGCACCGGCAGCGGCAGCCATTGGAGGGTGAACCAACGGCAAAAGGAAGAACTTTCTCTCTGTCTCTCTCTCTCACTGTCCACTCTGCTTGTAAAAAAAAAAAATTTACAACTATGTGAACATTTCTAATTGCAAGTTCTCAATTTGTCCTCAAGGAAAGGGAAATTGATAATACTTAACACTGGTTTGTTCTGGGCACACTGCCTCCATTCACACTGATGTCAGTCATGTCTCCCTGCCCTTCATGATCTGGAAGAGTTTGGTATGAACCTCATTGCATGCCATGTGAAAAGCACAACATTCTCCCCAGTGCTTCTGTTCTCTAAAGCTCACATTCTCAAGGTCATTTTAGTGCCTACTTCCTGTCTCTATTGAATTAATGTTCACTTAGCCTGCAGAGCAGGTTAGGACCTTCATTATCTTTTCTCTTCAAACCCTCACTCTTAGGGACTCACCTTCACATTAAGCAGTTTATCAAGCTATTTTTTCTCCCTAATTAAGACAGTCTCCTGCCCTAAGAGTAATTATGTTGTTAGTCTTAAAGATAATTTTCTCCAAATTTGCACTTTTTATAGACACAAAAACTAAGGCACACAGAAGCAAATTACCTTGAAAAAAGGTACATATCATAGTTTAGATATGAGCCACTTTGGTAGAGCTCTGAAGCTCATTCTCTATCTACTGTTCATAAGCATTCAACACTACTTTCACACTAAACACACAACAATCCCACCTTACCTGCAGGTACACTTTCCACAGTCAGCCATGATCTGAAAATATTAAATGGAAAATTCCAGAAGTAAACAATTCCTACATTTTAAACTATGTGCTATTCTGGGTTGTGTGATGAAATCCCATGCCTTAGAACTCCATCCTTCCTGGGGTGTGAATCATGCCTTTCTCCAGTATAACCACACTGTCTGTATATGCTACCCTCCTGTTAGTTACTTGGTATCTTGGTTATCAGAACAATGCTGCAGTATCACAGTGCCTGTGTTCAAGTAACCCTTATTTTATTTAATAATGGCTAATGGCTCCAAAGCACAAGAGCAGTGATGCTAGGGCTGACATAGTGATGCACTCAGTTAAGGTACTGCCTGCAATGTTGGCATCCCATATGGGCACTGGCTTGAGTCCTAGCTGCTCCACTTTTTTTTTTTTTTTAAGATTTATTTATTTGAAAGTCAGTTACACAGAGAGGCAGAGAGAGAGAGAGGTCCTCCATCCAATGGTTCACTCCCCAATTGGCTGCAATGGCCAGACCTGTGCCGATCTGAAACCAGGAACCAGGAGCCTCTTCCGGGTTTCTCACGTAGGTGCAGGGGCCCAAGGACTTGGACCATCCTCTACTGCCCTCCCAGGCCATAGCAGAGAGCTGGATCGGAAGAGGAGCAGCCGGGACTAGAACTGGCACCCATATGGGATGCCGGCGCTTCAGGCCAGGGTGTTAACTCCTTGCGCCGCAGCGGGGCCAGCGCTCCACTTTTGATCCAGCTCCCTGTTTATGTGCCTGGGAAAGCAGCAGAAGATGGCCTCAGTGTTTGGGCCCCTGAACCCATGTGGGAGACCTGGATGAAGCTCCTAGCTTCTGGCTTTTGTCCTGGCCCAACCCTGGCCACTGTGGTCATTTTGGAAGTGGACTAATGGGTGGAAGATATCTCTCTTCATCTCTGTCTCTTCCTCTTTTGCTCTGTAACTCTACCTTTAAAATAGTGCAGTGGAGGATGGCCCAAGTCCTTGGGCCCTGAACCCGCATGGGAGACCAGGAGAGGCACCTGGCTCCTGGCTTCGGATCAGCGCGGTGTGCCTGCTGCAGCACGCCGGCCGCAGCGGCCATTGGGGGTGAACAAACGGAAAAAAGGAAGACCTTTCTCCCTGTCTCTCTCTCTCACTGTCCACTCTGCCTGTCCAAAAAAAAAAAAAAAAAAAAAAAAAAGGAAAAGAAAATAGTAGTGATGCTGGCACTTTTATTACTGTACACTGCTATACTTAATTTATTATTGGTTAGGACTATTAATTTCTTACTATACCTAATTTAAACATTAAACTTCATCATAGGTGTGTATGCCTAGGAAACAACATAGTACATTCAGTTTGGTACCATCCACAGTTTCAGGCATCCGCTGGTGGTCTTGGATCCTATCCTCTGCAGTAGGGAGAGACTACATTGATCTTAACTGCATTTCCTCCAAAAACATGGCACCAAGACCCTTCCAGAAACATAAGCAAACCCTGCAGCCAGCAACTTACCATAGGTGAAATACTGTATCTCTGGCGGGAGGGTAACTTCACTGAGGTCGCTCTCCTGGACGTAGCTGTCCACATACTGCTGTGCTTTTGTCGCCTGAAGGAAAGCTAGAAACCTGGCCGTGAATGCAGCAATGAAAATGGAGAGCATCCCAAAGTCGAGCACGTTCCACAACTGCAAAATGTACTCCCTCGGTCCTTCCAGCCACAGCTCTTTGCACTCAGACCACATCATCCCTGTTGCGACACACACCGAGGGTGCTGGTGAGACCTCACAGCCCAGACTGAGATGCTTTTACTTAGCCCACCATCAGGACACGTCTATAAAATGCCCCACAGGGCTGTACTAGACACTGGCTGACTGTGGGGTCATGGAGGCATAGGCAGTTAAATGGAAGACGACAGGGTGAAAAGAGAGAGACAAGGAGGACAAAAAGAAGATAGAGAGAAAGAGGAGAAATGGAAGAAGCTCCCACTGGGGGAATGATTCACCCACTAAATTAAAATTAGGAGAAACCCACTTAGGGGACTAGAAACCTCATTCATTGGGGTGCAGGGGGTGAGGTGTGTTGGGGGCAGGAGAGAAGGAAGGAATTAAGCAAGGAAGGCTCTTCAGGTCAAAGGATTTTTTTCCCCATAAGACTTTTAGAGCCGGCGCCGCGGCTCAATAGGCTAATCCTCCGCCTTGCGGCGCTGGCACACCGGGTTCTAGTCTCGATCGGGGCGCCAGATTCTGTCCCGGTTGCCCCTCTTCCAGGCCAGCTCTCTGTTATGGCCCCGGGGGTGCAGTGGAGGATGGCCCAAGTGCTTGGGCCCTGCACCCCATGGGAGACCAGGAGAAGCACCTGACTCCTGCCTTCAGATCAGCGTGGTGCGCTGGCTGCGGTGGCCATTGGAGGGTGAACCAACGGCAAAGGAAGACCTTTCTCTCTGCCTTTCTCTCTGTCTCTCTCTCTCTCTGTCCACTCTGCCTGTCCAAAAAAAAAAAAAAAAAAAAAAAAAAAAAAAAGACTTTCAGAGCAGAGGAGATTAGGTGTCCTCCCAAAATCACAAAGGTTAATTATCAGGCGCTGGTAATTCTTAGAGATACATGCTGCCAAGTGACACCCTGACTGTATAGTAAGAACCGCTTCCTACTCATCTGGAAGCACTCCCATCATTTGCTGCCCTCTCTCCTCATTTCCTCTTCCTGTGGGGAGGTGAGGCACATCATTCGGGAAAGAGGAAACCTTTAACTAGGAGGTTCTGGAGCATTAGGAAGAAACTGGAAACAGAAAATGCCATTCTGGGGGCCAGCGCTGTGATGTGGTAGGCTAAGCCTCCACCTGTGGCACCGGCATCCCATACGGGAGCCCGTTCAAGTCCCAGCTGCTCCACTTCCAATCCAGTTCTCTGCTAATAGCCTGGGAAAGCGGTGGAAAATGGCCCAAGTGCTTGGGCCCTTGCATCTACATGGGAGACCTGGAGGAAGCTCCTGGCTCTCTGCTTTGGATTAGCCCAGCTCTGGCTATTGCAGCCATTTGGGGAGTAAAGCAGTGGATGGACTCTCTCTCTCTCTCTCTCTCTCTCTCTCTGAGTCTCTCACTCTCCCTGTCTGTAACTCGCCTCTCAAATAACAATAAATAAATCTTTTTTAAAAAAGTGTCTGCATTCCTTGGTTGCTCTTTGGGATGAGAACCTCAGTACCTTCCAGAGGTCTGGAGAAAAATGGAAAAAAAAGGAAATGCAATTCTGGAAAAAGAGGAGAAAACACTCCAGTTTAACAAACTGTCCTGCCTGTATGGTGGAATTTTTTTTAAAGAAATGGTCTAAAATAAAATTTGTAATATAATTGCTTGACCTAGGTTGAAACCACAGGAGTAAAAGAAGAGGAGAGCTAATGCATAGATTGCAGAAATGAACACAGGCCAGGAAACACATTGGATGAAACAATCAGAAAATGATATTGGATTAGTAACCAAAAGACAAACGAGTTCCACTTCCACTTATGAGGATGCAGCAAAAAATAAGTTTTGTTTTTCTCACATTGACTTAAAATGCTTACTTTAACACAGCTATTCAAGAGAGGTTATTGTGAGGTGAAGTAACATGGAAATGGAACTCTGGAACCTCCCCCCACCCTCCACACATACACACACACACAAAAAACAACTCTCCAAAAATCTCTGAAAACAAAGCAAGATAAGAGTTCTTCATGTACCGGTTAACAGCCACTAGGTTATTTCACAAGCATTTCAATTAAATCATCTATCATCAAAGAGAGTCACATTTAAAAACTTACATTTTGTTCAGTCACTGAAATTTAGGTTCGTGTTACTCATAAAAGTTGTATTTAGTGTTAAGAGATACCATTTAGCATTATCTAGCTATCAAATTATTAGCTTTGCTTACTGAAACAAAATCAATTTGGTCATATCTTCCAGTAGTGATGTTGTCACCATATAAGGTGTAACAATACTTTTCACAGACAATATGATCATTTATATAATTATTTCTGGTCACTTAGAAGAGCGAGCTTACCAAGAACCCAGACCATAATGAGCATTTCAGTCCATGTGAACTGGGTGGTTTTTACCCGGAAGATCTGTTTGGGGTAGTCAATGACGGTGATATTTGGCAGCGTGGTGATGCCTTCAAACCTGTCTGAGGCATTGAACACAAGCAGGCCCAGGAAGATGATGAAAGAAGCAGCATGTGCCACAAACTTCATAAAAGGGCTTCGCAGAATTTTCCCCAGCTATAATGAGACAAAGAAAGAAAG